>NC_140184.1:14072804-14307804 GCF_963971535.1 Notolepis coatsorum
GAAATATATTTTATGATGAGGTCCTTTTGTTTCCCCTTCAGAAAAGTATCATCATAACATGCAACATGTTTTTTTCTGTAAAGATGACCACAAATAAGATTATGATATAGGTACTGTAGAAACAAAGGTTCAGTGATTTCTGAAAGTGATCAATTGAACTCACCTGGACAAGGATTAGTTTGCTCTTGGCAGAGCTGTGGTCATGAAGGTCCTCTCCAAAACACAGGGTCACCGTGGGGTCAGGGGCAGGGAACTGACCCTCCTGGTACAGCTGGAGAGCTGGGACAAACACAGTGGATAAACAAGTGCTTATTATACAGGACCCAAAATCAGCAGGATTATGACGTTTATATGTAATAAATAATATGTGCCTGCACTATGTATCTCATCCTCAGAGCAAAATATCTATCTCAAAGGCTACATACAGGTGGTTTCAACTTGACCACAATAACAAACTGTATGTGAGCCGACTATAGATAATTTCCTGCCAGGTAAAAGGTTCACAACAGTTCATCATGTTTCAATATCGGGCAAAACACAGCAACAACCTCGACAGGAAAGACAACTATAGTCCTGGCTGTTGCCTAGAGCAGTGGTTCCCAAAGTCGGGGTCGCGACCCAAAGGTGGGCAGCGAGCAGCCACGGGAGGGCCGCGAGATGATTTAAAAAAATAATTTTTTTTTTTTTTTTTTTTTTTCAGGCCACTGAACTTAGAAGCAGGCCAGGACAGTGTTTCTAGTTGTATTCTAAAATTCTATTCTATTGTATTCTAAAATGTGACTATATGGTTTTATATTAACTTAATAAATAAACAAAAACTAAAAATCTACTTATTTCAACGAACATTTCAAACTAAATAACAGATTATGCACATAAAACGCTGAAAACAACCGAAGCAACAATAGTATTTTAATGAGGCTATTATTATTATCATTATTATTTTGCAACAAGTTAGCCCTCTCATAAATAGCACATATAAATGAATAACTAACTTGAACTAACTTAATAGGATTGAAGTGATATTTGGCTTAAAAAATCGGTCGCCTGGCAAAAAAATTTATAAAAAAAAGCCTGACGATGTGCATTGGGCCGCGGCTCTCTGACGCCTTATTTTCTGGGTCCCGGCCTGAAAAGTTTGGGAACCCCTGGCCTAGAGCCACGCACCAACCATTCCCCTTGAACCGTCTCCATGCGAAGTGAGGGAAGGTCTCTACGCTTACCGTGAAGGAAGCGGCTCGTGTCGAAGATCTTGACCACAGCATCTCTCTCCAGTTTACAAGGCGTGGCGCTGTAGTGGGGCCCCAGCTCTCCCAGCCCGCTCCAGAACACGCGGCTCTGGCACAGCCTCTTGATAAAGACGCCCTCCCGGTTGGCGCGGACCAGCACGCCTCGCTCCAGGTGTCCCAGGAGCTTGCGTGTGACGTGGCGCTGGCGCTCGTACTCGATGAGCTCGGCGGGCGGGAAGTGCACCATCGGCATGGCCTCCGGACTGTAGAGGGGCGGCTGGGCCGGGCTGATCCGACAGCCCTCGGGGTGAGAGGTCACCGCGGTGTGCATCAGCTTCCCGCTGTAGTAGAAACTGATCATCATCTGGGAGAACGCTAAGAGAGAAAAAACCAACAAAATAATTTAGGAAGCTTCTCAGATAATACGACGAGTAAATGTATATATACAATGTATGTATATATGTATGTATGTATATATATATATATATATATAAAAAAAGGCAATTTTATCATATTCAACTATGTTTCATACAATATAGTATCATATCATCGAGCTGCCATTGTGAATACCTGAAGAGAAAGAGCCCCCTAGCGAAGGGTCTTGGTGCACTGGGAAGGCTGTGGATTACAGAGAAAAGAGAGAAACACATGACTCATTAACACACCGTGAGGATTCTGGATTGATCAGGAGAACCTCTGACACGCACAGTAGTATTCCTGTTCTGCTAGAATCATCAGAAATACAGCTTTTCTGGCATGCTCTCTGACTAAGAAACAACCACCTTAGTCAGCAAAGTGCTACAGGATATTAGGCAATTCTTCCATTGCTGAATTCAACAGTCAAGTAAACAACCTGTATTTAGAACTCGCAACCAACTGCAGGGTCACGTCAGTGAGATTTGCTCTGCGGTTACTTTAGCGGCATTGTAGACTGGCTGGCGCCTATACAGAAGGAACTGAAGAGAGTCTTATTTGAGGACAGAACATGACAAATAAATGGCCAGACAGATAGAGGTAAAACAGCACACAAAGTGAACTGTAAACACGCGTATAGCGGCCCTCTATACACAGCGGGTAAGACTGCCTGCCTGGGTCAGGCTTTCCATTTCTACAGGGGCCACCCAGGCGAAAGGTTTATGCACAGCCCACGCCATCATGTATTTTGGATAAAGGTGTCCACCACTGAGTGACATGTGTAATGAATGACTGTATTCCATTAGAGAAGCGCGAGTGTCTTACCATTGACAGTGCCCTGGGGCCAGTACTCTGGACTAGGCTGCATGCTACAGCCTTCCTCCTGGGGAGAGTGGCTCCTCTTTATGATGGGTAGGTAGTCGTCACCGGGGCCCTGGAGGGCAGCGATCATAACCCAAGTGTTAGACAAATAGCTGTGGTGGTAGATGACCTGTGCGTGTGTGTGTGTGTGTGTGTGTGTGTGTGTGTGTGTGTGTGTGTGTGTGTGTGTGTGTGTGTGTGTGTGTGTGTGTGTGTGTGTGTCTGTGTGTCTGTGTGTGTGTGTGTGTGTGTGTGTGTGTCTGTGTAGAGGTGTGCATGGCGACAGGTTTGGAGGATTGATTGAAAACTTTATTTAACAGATTGCAGAATGGGTTTGATTGATTGATTGAAAAGTTTATTAACAGATTGCAGAATGGGTACAGTACAGTACAGCTCAATACAATGGGTACAATACAGTACGGCTCAATACACACAATTGTTAAAGGGATGCAGACCAGAGAAAGACTTTCGTCTTGTTTACATCAGGGTCCCCCATTTTCAATTCATCATAGACACATCAGGAGACACTGCTGTTTGGTGGGGAGGATTTTAAACCAGACAGTGAGGCACATGAAGAAGGAAGAGAAGTGGAGGAGAGGAGGGGAATAGCTAGAGATCAGAGAGGAGGGGAATAGCTAGAGATCAGAGAGGAGGTAAAAGAAGGACCGGATCCAACAGCGGTCTCACCTCCTTGATGAGCTCCTCCAGGTCTGCAGAGCTACAGTCCATGTCCGTGATGTCGGCCATCGCTTCTTTACCCACTACAGACAAGACAACAGCTCTTTACTAGTCTGTGTAGAGATCACAACAGCTCTTTACTACAAGACAAGACAAGACAAGATACAAGATTCCTTTATTGCCACACAACCAGGTTGGTGGTATTCGTGATCGGTACAGACTAGAGTGTATTGAAGCTCTACAATACATAAAACTGGAACATAAGATACATTTACCCCCCCCCCCCCCCCCCCCCCCCCCCTTCCCAGCAGTGGATACATAATACAGCACAACATGACACAATAAACACATAAATACATAGTCCATGCAGAGCTCACAACAGCTCTTTATTCGTCCATGCAGAGCTCACAACAGCTCTTTATTAGTCCATGCAGAGCTCACAACAGCTCTTTATTAGTCCATGTAGAGCTCACAACAGCTCTTTATTAGTCCATGCAGAGCTCACAACAGCTCTTTATTAGTCCATGCAGAGCTCACAACAACTCTTTATTAGTCCATGTAGAGCTCACAACAGCTCTTTATTAGTCCATGTAGAGCTCACAACAACTCTATTAGTCCATAGAGCTCACAACAACTCTATTAGTCCATAGAGCTCACAACAGCTCTTTATTAGTCCATGCAGAGCTCACAACAACTCTTTATTAGTCCATGCAGAGCTCACAACAACTCTTTATTAGTCCATGCAGAGCTCACAACAGGAAGTGCTCTTCTCCTCATCTCACTTTTAACGTTTCCAAGTGGAAGTATTTCTGGAATGTTCTCTCAGAATTCTATACTGGATAAGTGAACTAGAATGTTCAGTTCTCTAAATCCTATCTCAAATGTGATATTGTAAGACAGGGTTGATATTAATTCATTCATGCACAATGTTTAAGTATCATATCAAACATAGATGTTGTAGACATGATGATTAAAACAACAACAACAACAACAACAACAACAACAACGCTTTCAATACTATGGTCCTGTGTGTAGCTCCATGAGTAGAATGTGGCACTTAACGTTCCCGCTGGGGGCGGTGCGATCTGAAGGTGTAAGCACTAAGCAGCCACGGTACCGTAAGGTGTCTAAAAGACGACGTGACGTTAACATTAAAACAGCACCATAGACTCACCCTTTTGTTCCTCCTCTGGGACGATACGATAGACCTTGTAGGGTTCCGAGATATCCAGCTGGGAGCGCTCAGTCACCTCCTCGAAGTCGGGGCTTTTATTGAGCGCACAGCGCAGTCTGGTCTTCCAAGTGGCAGGTTCAGCTTTGTCTCCCTCTTTGAACTTGCCCTTAAACACGGCCCAGGCCTGCAGACACACGCGTGTTTAGATTAGGTTTACTTAAAACATGTAGGGCATCATTGCCTCAGTGTTTCTCTGATCTGGTGGTCTTTAGAAAGACATGAAACTTTTTTTTTTTTTTTACTGACAACATTTCCCTTGTACTTCAGAAAGTTAATTGGAACAGGTGAATGTGTTTGGCATCTTTCATCTGGTAGACCTACTGCACCTGTGGTAGCCTATTGCAGGTTTTTATTGTATTTTATTTGAGGTCCTACTCAAATCAAATCAAAATCTTTGCACAAAACTGCAAGCAAGGGTTATATGGTTATGCTATTAATATATATATATCGTCAAATCCCTTTCCTCAAGTGCAACTGGTTTATTGATAAAAGCAAAAACAAAAAACATTAAAAATAAACAGTAGTCATAGTGTCTTGTCTTTATTGGGGATAGACTTTAGAGAAAAAATACTTAACCAGACTATTATAATTCACACTACATTATTTAGTGCCATTTCTAGCTGTGCTTTTGAGCACCTGGAGCTTAAAACATGCAGGTCCCCTTGAGCAATCCATGTTTAAGTTTTCATCATACCTTGAAAATGGACGCGTCAACCTCCTGATTATAATCCTGCTTCCCCGCGTGTTTCCAAGGGATACGGAACATGGAGTGGCTGTCATTCTCCCACAGGAGTCCAGAGTACTGACCGCTGTGGATCTGCTCAACCAGCCACTGTTTCAGTCTGCGACCTCCAGGATTCGACATCTTGCGGGGGAAATAGTTTATTTTATTTCATCATTATTATTTGTTTTAACGTTTTTATTATTATTATTATTATTATTATTATTATTATTATTATTATTATTATTATTATTATTATTATTATTATTATTATTATTATTATTATAAACTAAGATAAGATCATACTATTATGTCCGTGGCGTATTAAGTTATGATTGTCTACCTATTGTTACAAATTTACAATAAATAGTAGTACTGTAAGTCAGTACACAAAATACATCGTACCTCGCGCACCATACAACAAAAGGTGTAGCTTGAGAATTTATTAAAAAGAACACTAAAAAAGTTAAATAAACACTTAAGACACAAATAATAAATATAATACCATTTTAAATATCTTACCCTTTGTTGTGAAGTTCTTGTCTTGACTCTGTAAACAAAATCCTGAAGGGTAAGTAAACGTGAGACGCCGAGTTGAGGAGTTGATTTAAGTCGTCTGTCACTAGCTGTCTGATCATCCATCATCTCCAATCTAATGAATGAATCGCGGCTGGAAGATTATTGGACGAGGGTTCTGACCAATGAGCTTTCTTACATGTTGACTAGACCCGCCCACCCGGAAGTCTGGTTGCATTTACAAGAAACCGGCTGCCCACGCACAACGATGCACTATAGAAGTATACGGTCGGACACCACACAGTACGTAGTAATAGTGAGGGGGGGTTCTCAAATCGTCACGAAATAAGGGTTGCTCCTTACCAGTCCACTAAAACACCCGCCTGTATAGAAATATAGCATTTTCCTGATTCCACCTCATCAATTGCTATTTACTGTCTATCCCCTCCTTAAAAGTTAAAACACATACTAGGGTTTGATTGATTGATTGATTGAAAATTGTATTAACAGATTGCAGAATGGGTACCACACAATTGTTAAGGGGATGCAGACCAGAGAAAGACTTTCGTCTTGTTTACATCAGGGTCCCCCATTTTCAATTCATCGTAACATTTATGACATATATGACATACAGATAGACAGTACTGCTATATCTATACATTTATGACATACCAGATTTGCAAATACAGTACTGTTTGTGATACGAAAAGAGTCCAGAAAAAAAGTATATACATTTGATGTAGAAACTGTACATTGGAGGAGGTTGGGTATAGGTGGGGGGGGGTACTGTACATTGGAGGTGGTTGGGTAGGAGTGTGTGGGGGGGGGGGGGGGGGGGTTGGGTAGGAGGGGTGGGTGGGGGACACTCTACAACTGTACAAGCAAAACTGTACATTGGAATATTGACAAGACCATACTTGGTAATTTTTACTGTACATTGGAGGGGGTTGGGTTAGGACATTTACAGGGGCCAGTTTCGAATTGCAGTCTCACGTAGGTGTTTTTTTAGAGTGTTTTTGAAAGTGGGTAGCGATTCACATTCCTTTACAGCTTTGGGTAGGGCGTTCCACATTGATGTGGCATAATTGCGAAACGTGTTTAGTCCCTTGTTTGAGCCGAATCAGGGTTTAACATGATTTGTGGAGCTCCCTCTGGTGTTGTGATCGTGGTATTCACTGACTTTTGGGAAGTATTTTGACATGTACAAGATAGGGCTCCCTCTGGTGTTGTGATCGTGGTATTCACTGACCTTTGGGAAGTATTTTGACATGTACAAGATAGGGCTCCCTAAGTGAGGACTACAAGCCTAGTAGCTAATCAAACAACACTTTACTCTGTTTCAGTTCAGTTGTACCTCCATGTAACAAATATGAGATTCCAGGCTCCAATTGTGATCATTTTCTACCTTACAGTTTTAAAGTAGGTTCCCCCACACACACACACACGCACACGCACGTGCACGCACACGCACACACACACACACACACACCCACACACACACACACGTATGCCCCATCAAGCCTTCTACCACTTCTACCAAAGGATTTAGGTTCAAGTTGTAGAAATACCATGGAATTAGAATCATGAATCATCTACTCTTATCTTAGACAATTTGATTTGTTTTGTTATTCTTATTTGTGACCTGTTCTGTCTAAATGTTTAATGTTGAGCGATTTGCAGTGTCAAATTTCCCTCGGGATAATAAAAGTATTTCTATTCTATTCTATTCTATTCTATTCTATTCTATTCTATTCTATATTAATAACTAAAAGGAAATATCAAGGAAACTATAAAAGAAGGAAGGGTCATCATGTCAGAATATATATATATAAAAAATATACCAGCCATCTGGGGAAATATTATACATCAACCGATATATCACACGTTAGCTAGTTAACAATGCAACACATTGCAGATGATTCTGACATCCGAGGTAATACTTAACTTGTTTATATGACAGCTCATTAACAAGGAGATGACTGATCCCATTCAACTCAATGTCAACCGAACTGAAAGTTTCCACACTTGGCACCAATCTGCGTTCATGCGCAATGGCCCTTCCTTCTTTTATAGTTTCCTTGGGAAATAATGAGATAATGTATTTAAGTCATTTTATTGCATTTGGTGTAGAAATTAAGTTATGTAATGAATATTATATGGGTATATATGTTAAATATCACTCATCTTAATATAACATTTCTTTCTCATACATCAATCACAAACTCATTCTTTAACAAATCCTTAACTCAAGATACAAGACATTAAAAACGATTTAAAGCCTAACCCTGATCTCTGAAAAGTCCAAATAAAGTATGATATATCTTTACTTAGTATTGAATACATAAAGTGTTACAAGATAAAAACTGTTCAATAAGGTTGACGATTGACGAACATATCACTGTAAACCCCACATCTAGTGGCAGTTTGGGCTTTGTGGTGAAATCAGTGTGGTCAATTAAAAGTCCCATGATTGTGGGCATAACGTTAGTGTTTACTTGGCTCCATTATCATGTCAGAAGATGCAACAATATTATCAGTGTGCTGCACATGGCGTTTGTTTTGGAAGCAAGAGTGTCTGTGTGCTAATCACTAAACACTGGCTAGTTATGAAGGGGTGAGGCTAATCATCACTAAACACTACCAGCAGGGGTGTAAAAAGTACCCAGAAATTATACTTAAGTGAAAGTGTACTTAAGTACTAAAAAATGAAGAAAAATGGTTTATTCCGGGGCAATGAAATGTTCTGTTTCATCCTCTTCATCACTCGTACTATCGTTTGTGGCCATCTTCTGACTTCACAATTATGCCACATCAATGTGGAACGCCCTACCCACAGCTGTAAAGGAATGTGAATCACTACCCACTTTCAAAACCACTCTCAAAGAGCACCTATACGGGAGACTGCAATTCGAAACTGGCCCCAGTAAATGTCCTAACCCAATAATATACGAGACCCTCTTCTTGGGACCAAGTAAGGCTTCATCGATAATCCAATGTACAGTCCCCCCCCCCCACCCCACCCACCCAACCACCTCCAATGTACAGTTTCCCCCCCCCCCCCCCCCCCACCTATACCCAACCACCCCCCCCCCCATAGCAAATAAGCTAATTTCCCAAAAAGTTGGCATGTTCCTTTAAGTAAAAGTAGAAATTCCCAGATAAATTAGTACTCTGGTAAAAGTCATCCTTTCAAATTCTACTTAAGTAAAAGTAGAGTAGTATTTGCTATTGAATGTACTTAAGTATCTAAAGTAAAAGTATGCATTCTACATGATGTTTGTCTATCCCAGTCCTTGGGAGCTTTCAATCCTCGATCCATTGACCTCTAAAGGTTATGTTAAAGTGGTATGTGGTCCAGTTATGCTCCTCTGATTAAAGGTTATGTTAAAGTGGTATGTGTTACAGTTATGCTGCTCTGATTAAAGGTTATGTTAGAGTGGTATGTGACGCAGTTAGCGAGTATCACTTCCGCAACGGATTTGATTTCCGGGGTTGGCCTGATTGGCCGCGACGGCCACGTGACACGCCGTGGCATGCCCCCGCCGCTGTTTAATAATATTGTCGCGTTGGTGAAAGCAGGATGAGAGAGCGTAGATTTCAGTGTGTATCATTTAATCATTTATCATTTAACATTTGAAAGGCATACATTGTTGTCATACAGAAGTACAGAATACTTTTATCCAAAATGCTTCTTACTGTTACTGTTAGAGACTGTGCTAGACAAGATGAGGTACAATTTACAGTAAGGTGTACGAGTTGCAGTGCAAATGCTTCTTACTGTTGCGCTCCAGAGACTGTTACTGTACCATACAATATACAATATACTATGCAATGTACTAATATACAATACGCTATCAGTAACAGTCTCTGGAGCGCAACAGTAAGAAGCATTTGCACTGCAACTCGTACACCTTACTGTAAATTGTACCTCATCTTGTCTAGCACAGTCTCTAACAGTAACAGTAAGAAGCATTTTGGATAAAAGTATTCTGTACTTCTGTATGACAACAATGTATGCCTTTCAAATGTTAAATGATAAATGATTAAATGATACACACTGAAATCTACGCTCTCTCATCCTGCTTTCGCCAACGCGACAATATTATTAAACAGCGGCGATGTGAAAGGCGAAATGAACTCCAGCAGCAGCGCGCTTGCCGCTGCGGCTGCCGCGGGGGCGTGCCACGGCGTGTCACGTGGCCGTCGCGGCCAATCAAATCCGTTGCGGAAGTGATACACGCGTCCAGCTATGCTGCTCTGATTACGTCCTCTTGAAGTTGACAGGCTTCAAATGTGAAAGTACATACATTTTTGCCATGTTTTAATGCAAAATCTTTCTTAAAAGTAACTAATAACTGATGGGTTCAGATAAATGTAGTGGAGTAAAAAGTACTATATTTCCTTTGAAATGTAGTGGAATAATACTAGTTATACTAGTAATAATAGTCCCCCTATTCCAACACCAGGTCCCTCAGGTCAGCCGATCAGAGGCTCCCGACAGTCCGGAGGTCTAACTTTAAGCTCAGGGGGGGGCCGTGCCTTTGCTGTTGCAGCCCCTGAACTGTGGAACAGCATCCCTACCTCCATTAGGCTTGCCCCCTCGACAGATGCCTTCAAGTCTAGACTAAAAACCCACTTCTACTTATTAGCTTTTCCCGATGTTCACTGACTTATGCCCTGTTTTCCTGTGTGTTTGCTTGTGTGTCCTACCTTAAAACTGAGATGTGATTGTTGTCTAGATGTATCTGTGTATCTACCCTCTGTACAGCACTTTTGTTGACATGTCATGTTTAACTCATTCAACGCCAGTCACGAGTATAGTCTGGTTAACTAGCCAACCGTTCAGCGCCAATCACGAGTATAGTCGGGTTTTAATCGTTATTTCTTTTATTAGCTATATCCATAAATTTTCATCCATCCAGCCTGATGTTATCATTGGGAATGGGTCTGAGCTCGCAAAAGGGCAAATACCGCCGCCTACGCCTTCCAGCTGGTATTGCACTCCATTAGAAATGGTGTAGTTTCTTTTCTGGGACGATCCGAGCCGTGCATGCGGGGTTTAAATACTCAGACGAGGCAGGCCTTTACAACGATGGCATGGTACACTAATCCCGCCCCCCCGTTCATGTGTAACGCTCGGTAATGTGGGACGGACCTCCACGAGCAGTATTTGGAATGGCGATCAGATAATTGGATTATTTCTTTTGCATTACATCAGATACCAGGTAAGGATATAATATATAAAATATTGCGTTGATCTGATATTTCTTTCTACCCCGATCGAAGCTGTCTCTGTGTGTGTGTGTGTGTGGCTGTGTGCCATTGAGTGGGAGGAGGTGGCGGGGGAGCCCTCGCACTACGAGGGCCATTTCATTCTTGCATGAGGAAGAATAATAATGATAATCTAGCGTTGATTTCAGGAAGATTCGATTATCAGGCGAAGAATGACAACGTGTTTTAGTGTATTCCACTAAAGGGCTATTATCGCGTCTTTTCCTGGGATTACTAAGAATCACCAAAACTATATTCATATTCAAAATGGTATAAAACGGAAATGTACAGATGAAAAAACTATCCGTTTTGTACATGTTGACTGGAAGCAACTCACTGACAATCGACGGGTGTATTAGACCCATAGCTATAATATAAGATATATTTTAAGCACTCGCAAATCTTGCATCGATTGCTTGCTAGTATGCCATTGATTAAAGCAGTGGCATACTAGCGCCCTCTGGCGCATTAAGCGATGGCGCAGAATGAGTTAAATGTGCTCTATAAATACATTTGATTGAGTAAAAGTATAAAGTTCCCTAAAATGAATATACTCACGTAAAGTAGGGCTGGGCGATATATCAAGTATACTCGATGTATCGCGGCTTGTTCTATGTCAGATGTAGTAAATTACTATATCGTGAACATCGAGTATATGTTGTCACGTCGCGGCTGATATGAGACTTGCTTTAGTGCAGAGCGTTCCTCTCATTTCATTATGACCAGCGCGGACCTTAAATGACATGCAATTGTAATTTCATTACACAGACCAGCGCGGACCTTCAATGACATGCAATGGGCTAACGTTAGCTGCTAAGTTAAACCATAATAGGCTAAGCTAACTAGCGTTAGCTCTTAGCTGCTAGCTCTTAGCTGCTAGCGTTAGCTCAAAGCGGACTCCACGACACTAGTTCCATTAGTGAGAAAAGGGGGTGGGTTATATTGACGACGCTTGACAACAGAGGTTTAAAGATAACTTCATATTTATTGGTTATTCGTTTCTTGCATCCAGTTTCAATCTCCGTGTGTTCAACCTCCTCCTGTGTTTACATTCAAGTGTGACATCATCGCCTACGGCAGCTTATACGCTCAAAACGCAAACACGTTTTTTCTCTCTCTCTCTCTCTCTCTCTCTCTCTCTCTATTCAATGATTTAAAGTGGGATAGTTGATGATATAAACATTTCATTTCATTATCTGAAATATTCTAAAATCATTAAGTCTGCTCTAAGCCATTATCCCTTTGTAAGGCTTTGTGTGATTATTATTTTCTCACAGTAGTGTATATATATATACATATTTTGCAGGGACTTATTATAATCATCATATTGGCGTGACTGTATGCATCAAAGGGTTAAATCAAGCATTTTTAAGTGCTTTGGAAGAAATGTCAAAATATCGCGATATATATCGTGTATCGTGATATGGCCAAAAAATATCGCGATATCATTTAGAGGCCATATCGCCCAGCCCTAACGTAAAGTACCAGTAGCTTGAAATTGTACTTAAGTACAATACTAGTCCGTCTCTTCAGTTTGTAGTAATTTATTTTCTAAATGGTTAAATGGACTGCTATATGTAAGGCCAGATAATTAGGATAAGGATACAGAATCATAACGAGAAGAGCACTTGGAACAATATTTCACTAAAATAAATGTTCTCATGATCAGTATATATATATATATATATATATATATATATATATTATATTTCATATTAACCTTTGAAAGACAACTGAACTGAACAATCAACTGAACCTTTTTGGAGGGTTTTGCGGCCCCTCTGGTATCTTCAGGTTACCCAGTTTGGTCCTCTGTGTAAAAAGTTTTGACAACCCTGAGCAAGAGTGATTGAGGTTTATGGCAGCAGATACAATAGATATTTTTTATATTTGGGAGCTTACATAATATGAAATACTAATAATATATGAAACAGTATATATTATGAAAAATAAGATATAAAAAAATAACCCTTGTTTTATTTGAAAAAAGAAACGGTCTGTAGCCCAGTTCTATTATGAGTAGAAAGAAATGGAATTCAAATATCTATATTTGAACAAAGCTATTTAACCTCAAACAAATAAGATGACTCGTCCCATACCAATAGCCTAATGCTAAGGACCCCATCAGACAATCAGCACGTCTTTCAAACAAAGGTAGAAAATAGGCACTTTCTATTGAACTAAAACATGAAACACTGTTTAAATGCATCACAGGATTGTGTATTTATCTGCTATTGTTGCGAGTGCTTTATATCTGTAGAAAAGCTAATATCTGATCATATTATCTGACCAATATATCCGTCTATAGTAGAGGTTTCCAGGTTTGAGCCAGATCGGTGGTCTGGGTTCCCCTGGAGGAGACGTGCAAGACACTTGCAGGGACAGAGGGTCAGAACATACACACTCACAAGGAATGAGCTACAATAACACAATGCAGCTTATGAATAGTATTTATTAGCATTTACATATTTTGACAAAAGTGATTTTTATAAAAATAAACAAAACAATTACAACTTAACTGTACCGCTGCATTTTAAACGTGTTGCTTCCCTCAGTAAAGAGGGAAGGTACATTCTCTCGTGTACAGATGAGGAAAAGGAGTGTTTCAGGTAACACAGGAAGACACTCAACTTTGGATTGAAGAGATCCTTCACTTGTAGCGAGACCACTGTCGACAGCTGTTTTGACAAAGCAGCTTATTTAACCCAATTGTTTTGTCTACCCCCTCCCAATGTTGCCTGCTATCCGTTTCTCAAGGCAACTCTTGTCACCCTTTTCATGAATTAATTCAAACCTTTATACTCGAACAATCAATTGAGGTTGCCTGCTCATTTACGATTATATTAGGACAAAACACAGGTGAAGATAAAGAAAAGTCAGTTACACAGTTACAGGTTGAAGCAGGGAGGGACTTTCCAAATTCAGAAGCCAGTCATTTGAGCGACTTCGGTCCAAAGTTCCAATCTAGCATCATTGTGGTGTAAGATGAGATAAAACTCACATCTCATAAAACCCTGCAACCAAGTCGTTTTGTTTAGTTTGTTGTTTTTATTTTTCTAAATCTTGTAGTTACTTGCAAAGAGACGATGAGCAAAGTCTCAACAGGCTCCATTTTACTTTCAAACCAAATGCAGGACAACATGCCGATTTTGCGGGACAGTAAAGTGCTACCGAATACAATATTGTAAGATTAAGGTTTACATGATGTATAAATCATTTGATCTAAATAGAAGCATTTAGATTAATTAACTAATTAAAGCACAGTACACCAAGACCAACTAGGCCAAACGACTAAGCAGCAGAAACAGAACATAGAAATTATCTTCATAGTCGTTACTGGACACTTTACCTCTCTCAAAACATACATTTGGTAAAGCGGAGACACAATTTTCAGCACCATGGGGAGTGTGGTGCACCATATAGACCTTTTGAGGAACTGTATGTCTTGCTGGACTGCGCTGTGAAGGGAATGTTTATAAAAACTATTGGCATGTCAAGAGAGTAAATCGTTTTTCACAAGATCGTCTGTTCACACACGACCCGTCACAATGGAGAGCAGCCTCTCCAGCTGTAGTGCAGCAGGGGCCAGTGAGACAAACTGCTCACAACAACCCAGCTCGCAGTAGCCAGCAGTTGAGACACTGGCAAGCAGGGAGACGCTGGTGTAATAGGCTACCGACGATTTAGAAAAATCCATGTATTTAATTCAATGCAAGTAATGAACAAGAGTCTATTATAAACTACCGGAAGAAGGGGGTGATAAAGATGAATGACCAGACATAGGGACATGAAAAACAGAGGTATGGACTTTTCTTTATGGCTATCAAGTTAAACACGCATAAAAGGTTGAGATGGGAGGAAAGACCTAGTCATTGTGACTGAGGTTCTGATGCGTTCAGAGTGAGGCTTCGGTGGACCAGTGCTGCTGTTGTGGCTGCTCTCGCACCCGTTAAGAGGATATGGGGTGGTACTGGGAAAACAGTGACAGTCTGTAGCCCAGTTCTATATCCGTAGAAAGAAATCCCTCTCTGCTTAAAGATTCAGTACACTGAAAATCGTGTTTTTCCAATCTTGTTTTAAGGTATGTTGACATGAAATGACCCAAAATGTTAGAACTACCGTTTTTGTGAAAATGATGACTAAAGAAGCCCTTTGATCTCCCCCTAAATATCAACAAAATCAAGCCATTTCAGATATCCAATCTGCTTCCTTTGAAATATTACACAATATACACAGATTACTCTGATCAGTCACATCTAGTGTCTAGTCTAGTGAACAGAGGGCCACACGCCCTCAACATATTGAGAGTTGGCTGTGCTCAGAGAGGGTGCACTAAAACACAAATTACTCCTGACATTTATGACAATTAAAACATTGTACTGGATCTTTAATGGAGGGTTTTCAATAACTCCCCATCATTTCAGATTTCATAATAGCACTGGAGAGTAAATTCTACGGTGGGAGATGCGTACACAGAATAACTGCTACCGCTTCCCCCAGATGGGGTTGGGCTGGACTGGGGGGTTCCATGGGTCAGCTTTTGCCCTCGGGGTCATCAGGGTTGCAGGGCAGGTCGCAGACGCTTACAGCCCGGTTGGTCCAGTTGGGCTGCCTCTCCTGCTGCTCTGTGTACTGACTCAGCAGGGCTCCCACCTGCTCTTGGTCCTGGAACGGACTGGGACGGAAACTGTCCTGTAGCCATGCTCTGTACTGGAGAGACGAGAAGTCACACACACAATCCAACCCGTTAACTTTAATTGTGTTCAGTTCAACTCGGTACAATGCTTTAATGGTTGCTGCAGGGAGGAAAGTGGAACAATTGTCAGTGTTACGTTCAGAAGAATAATGTAAGGTGTATTTTATATAGCAGCTTTTATCCAAAGCGCTTTACAATTTTGTTCCCCTCATTCACACACATTCACACACCGACGGCGGAGGCGACCATGCAAGGTGCCAACCTGCTCATCGGGAGCAGTTGGGTTAAGTTTCTTGTGGGAATAGAACCAGGCAATACAAAACAGTGCTGCTTTTTGCGCTATTTAAGCAACAAAAGGAATCATCTAAAATGTACTAGCAAGCAATATGCCACATAACTGGGCTTTCTTACATCTACTTCTAGGTGCACTTAAGGTGCATTTCCATTGATTCCAGCCAGGACTAGCAGTTGTGGTTGCATTCAATACATTTTCAGTGTACAGTGTTAGAGGAGTGTATGCAGCCACGAGGTGCACAAGGGGAAGGGGCGCTGCGAATTGGAAGGTGTTGGCGGGACGTGCGCTGTACCGAATTAGCATGAAGTTAACTTGTTTGCAACTTAATTAATCCGTCCAAAGCAGCGCATGTGCCTTATGCAATTCTGATCAAACTGCCAACCTAGGAGTTGCAGATCAAATATGAATTAAGATCCAGCAACTGCATGGCTAATTTATTGCCTAAAATGTTGTCAGATACATATTTGAGTGGACCGTTGAGGTGGACAGAGAGAAGGTTTATGACCAAACCCCATGATTGAAAGCTGCGAGCTGAAACCGAGGACCAGTGCTACTGTACTACTGCCCCACACCTGTGCATGGACTGTAACTACTGCCCCCCACACCTGTGCATGGACTAACTACTGCCCCACACCTGTGCATGGACTAACTACTGCCCCACACCTGTGCATGGACTGTAACTACTGCCCCACACCTGTGCATGGACTAACTACTGCCCCACACCTGTGCATGGACTGTAACTACTGCCCCACACCTGTGCATGGACTGTAACTACTGCCCCACACCTGTGCATGGACTGTAACTACTGCCCCACACCTGTGCATGGACTAACTACTGCCCCACACATGTGCATGGACTAACTACTGCCCCACACCTGTGCATGGACTAACTACTGCCCCACACCTGTGCATGGACTAACTACTGCCCCACACATGTGCATGGACTGTAACTCTGACATTTGCCCATACCCTTTTATTAACTGTACATTCTCATTGCTCAAGGAACCTCTATATTCTGTCACAAACTTTGAATTGCACATACTGTACATATATATTTATTCTATACTGACACTGGCATGTTATGTTATGTTTTATTAAGATCCCCATTAGCTGTCAAATTAATGACCGCTTCTTTGGGTCCTCACAAGAAAATAATACAACAGACTACAAATATAGAATGTAATTGGCAATAAAATTACAATTTATACACTATGATTGCATCTGTTACATAGTGCAGATACTATTATTACCATTGTGTGTAGTCTATAATGTTAATTAATTTCACATATCATGTACATAATCAGCCCCTTTGCACTGTTCACACCAGAAGACATCGCTGCTCGTCATGTTTATATCTGCATATACTTCCCCTTTAGCTACATTCCCCTTGTTCCCATGGTGTGCAGGGCCAGGGGGGGGCTCAGTGTTCTGGGTCTCTTGTCCCTACAGTGTCCTTGTGTCACTTAAAACCTTTGCATGGGAGTCCCATGGGATCAAGGGTTTCTGTTTGTTGCATATTGTAGGAGCCAATTTAGGAATTGGTTCATTCATATTTCCTATATTTATGTTTTTCATAATTTGATATTTAGGTAAAAAATATTTGTCATGATAATTTCATAATTACATTACATAAGATAGTTTGTTTAAAAATACAATGAGACAATGTGTGATAAAACCATTTCTTAATTTTTTATTTATAGCAGTAGAAGAAGTATCGACTTGACGTTTCATTAAATTGTAAACTATACGTTTTATCCTGTCGTTCGCATTCAAGACTTGGCTTCAAGGGTGTTTTAGAAGACGTTTAGAGAATACACCTACACATATGCTATATCAGGGGTTCTCAAACTTTTTTATACCACAACCATTTTATTTAGGATATTTTTTTGGCGACCCCACACTTAACACTTTGATCGAACATGCAGATTGAGTTGTTTTGCTTTTTGTTATTGTTTGTTGTATTCATTGCATGTTCAAAATAAAGACTTCAAATCAAAAATCAAATCGCCATGGTTAAATTCATAATTTACCATCCCTTGCCAGCTCTATTTGTCTATGGAGAAGTTCCCCTTCTTTGCAGGGCTATAACTTTTTAAATTCTATTGCTAAATTGACATTATTATGGCCCATTCAATGTCCTATATCCATTGTTCAGGGTGTAGCAACGTTATACTTTTTCATTCACATATTCATACTAAAATATGGTCTAAAGTATAAGTATGTTTTTATCGTTTTCTGCAGCTTTCTCCAGAACTTGATTTATAGCTCCAAATGCATTATATTGATGATCAAATACAGTTTGGTAGCGATCGGTGCCAGATAAAAAATTTCAACTGGAGGTACTTCTAGAAGTTACTACTTATGATCTGATGATGACCGGATGGGCGGGGGGTCGTTTATAATTCCGTGGGCAACGTTATATCATTCACCTAGTGTGGGTCATATGATCATCAGAGCAGTTTATATGGAACACGTTAGAAAATAACGCTGGATCTTACCGTATCTTCCTCGCGCCGTTGGACGATCAGCTTGGAGTAGACAGTTTTCGATTATGGGATATTGATCTAGATGAACCATTTCAAGGTTGTATAATACTATATACTGTAGGAATGCGGAACAAACAGACTGCCAGACGGTTGTTTAGATGCAATACACGTAACGTGTCATGTTTACTTCCTACTTCCTTAATACAAACTAATACGTCATCACGTCAACCCGTGTGACTACATAACGTCAATGCCCTCTAACCACACCCTGTGCATAACAATGAACATGGAGGTGACAGAATATAAATGTGAATTCTATTGTCCATTATTGTCCCCCACATGCGCCCCCCCAGAATTCACAAGAACTGGCAGCATGAGCCGTTGAGGACCCCGTAAAATCCTGCCGAAGCGGCTTCGGGTGTCCAGAGTCTGTGTAGCGACGGGACCAGTTACCACCAGAGGGTGGTCTGAGGACTTAACGGCCAGGGGGAAACCCTGCGTCATGGTGGAACCCGTAGACCCCGGAGGGCGGTCTGAGGTTTTGATGGCCGGAGGGCGGCCGCGCCGCGGCGGCTGAGCTACAGGAACCGGACGGTCCAGGTCCACATGAGCCGGTTTCAGACGGTCCACTGAAATGTGGTCCGGTTTCTCTCCTATTTCGACTACAAATGACTTGTCCCCTGTCTCCAGAACACGAAAAGGCCCCTCATATGGTGGCCGTAGTGGCGACCGATGGGCATCATGGCGGACAAAGACGTACTTTGCTGTATGGAGATCCGGTGGAATATAAGCCTGGGGCACAATGTGCTGTGACGTAGGCACCGGCCTAAATACCTTGGCATTGTCCAGGAAAACAGACCGTTGCTGGCCAGCAGACCAAGGCGTTGTGGTGTTGGGCATGAAATCCCCGGGGACTCGCAATGGCTGCCCATAAACCAGTTCGGCTGAGGAGAACTGAAGATCTTCCTTAGGGGCTGATCGGAGGCCCAGCATGACCCACGGAAGTCTGTCAACCCACCCATTGTCCCGAAGACTGGCCCTGAATGCGGCCTTCATTGACCTATGAAACCTCTCGCACAGTCCATTGGCTTGAGGGTGATAAGCCGTGGTACGGTGCAGCTTTACCCCGAGACCCTGGGCCACAGCATTCCAGAGCTCCGATGTAAACTGAGGCCCCCGGTCGGAGGTTATATCCGATGGAGCACCAAAACGGGCAACCCAGGTGCCGATGAATGCTCATGCAATGTCGGCAGATGTAGTTGAAGATAGTGGCACGGCCTCTGGCCAACGGGTTGTCCTGTCAATCATGGTAAGGAGGTGGGTGCAACCGTGTGATGGTGGCAGTGGCCCAACCAAGTCTATGTGCACATGATCAAACCGCCTTTCAGGCACATTGAAAGGGGTTAGTGGGGCCTTGGTGTGGCGGTGTACCTTGGCCCGTTGACACTCTAGACAAGAATTAGCCCAATCCCGAACATCCTTTTTAAGACCGTGCCAGACGAACTTGGCTGCCACCAACAGCTGAGATGGTTTCCTGCCCGGGTGAGAAAGGCAGTGAAGGGCGTCGAAAACACGCCTCCTCCAAGCGGCAGGGACAACAGGGCGAGGCTGCCCAAGTGAGATGTCACACAGGAGCGTAGAACCAGTGTCATTAAAAGAGATGTCCACCAACTGAAGACCTGTATCAGTGGTCCTACATGCCTGGACGTCCTTGTCGGAAAGCTGATCGGCTGCCATCTGTGCATAATCAATCCCGAGGTGGACCGTACTGATGATAGCACGAGAGAGGCAGTCGGCGACAGGGTTGTCCTTCCCGGCCACATGTTGGATGTCTGTTGTAAACTCCGAGATGGAGGACAACTGGCGTTGCTGGCGAGCGGACCATGGCTCTGAGACCTTGGCCATAGCAAAGGTCAACGGTTTGTGATCGACAAATGCTGTGAATGGTCGGCCCTCCAACAGGAAACGGAAATGCCGTACCGCCAGATAGAGGCTGAGGAGCTCCCGGTCAAAAGTGCTGTAATTGCGCTCACTGGCTCTGAGCTGCTGACTAAAAAAGGCAAGGGGTTGCCAGTGACCATCGACTAGCTGCTCATACACTGCCCCAACAGCATAATCCGATGCGTCGGTTGTGAGAGCGATCTGCGCCTCAGGTAATGGGTGCGCCAACATGGCCGCTGTAGCCAGGGCTTGCTTAGTGTTTTTAAAAGCTCCCTCCATTTCCTCCGTCCAGGTGAGAGTGAGCTTAGCAGGTTTGCCCTTGAGTGCCTCGTAGAGGGGCTGCATGAGCTGGGCTGCGCCAGGCACAAAGCGATGATAAAAATTCACCATACCCAAAAATTCCTGTAGTGCCCGGACGGTGGAGGGCTGCGGAAACTCGCTCACAGCCTGCACTTTCGATGGCAGAGGCACTGCCCCATCCTTTGTGATGCGGTGCCCGAGGAAATCAATTATTCGCAGTCCAAACTGGCACTTGGCTGGGTTAAGAATCAAGCCATGCTGACTCAGGCGCTCAAAAAGTGTGCGGAGGTGAACCATGTGTTCAGCCCTGGAGGAGCTGGCGATGAGGATGTCATCTAAATAAATGAACAGGAAAGGCAGGTCCCTTAACACACTGTCCATGAGGCGCTGAAATGCTTGGGCAGCGTTCTTGAGCTCAAAAGGCATGCGGAGGAACTCAAAAAGCCCAAAAGGGGTGATTACCGCGGTCTTGGAAATGTCCTGTGACTGCACCGGCACCTGGTGATAACCACGAACCAGGTCCACTTTAGAAAATATGACCTTCCCCGCAAGGCGAGATGAAAAGTCCTGAATGTGTGGTATAGGATAGCGGTCAGGGGTCGTAGCATCATTCAGGCGGCGATAATCACCACATGGGCGCCAACCTCCGGCGGCCTTTGACACCATATGGAGTGGCGAGGCCCAGGGGCTATTGGACCGGCGCACTATGCCGAGGCACTCCATCGCCTCAAACTCCGCTTTAGCAATAGCCAATTTACCTGGATCCAGGCGCCGTGCACGTCAACCCGTGTGACTACATAACGTCAATGCCCTCTAACCACACCCTGTGCATAACAATGAATATGGAGGTGACAGAATATAAATGTGAATTCTATTGTCCATTATTGTCCCCCACAATACGTCCAAATAACGTTGTTTATTGAGTTAGGGCGAGCGATTGATTATCCAGTGTGTCGAGATGGAGTCCGGCTAACGATCGCGAGTGCCCGGACGAAATATGGATGAGCACTTCCTGTTTGGCGCGTCACTTCCTGTTGGCCGATCTGCCGATCGGCCACCAGATGGCGCTCTTGAACCGTTAGAGAGTTGAGTGGAGATCAGCAGTATATCTCAGGTCCCCGGAGGAGAAATATGATTTCGATCACAGATTTTTGAAATATTGATATCAAAGACGAGTTACGGCGTCTTCGGCAGAATGAGCATGGCGAGCAAAGACGAGTTACGGCGTTCCCGGCGATTAAAGTGTTAATGTATCGCGTAATTTCAATGTGGAATTAAGGAATATCAAAATAAAAGCACACGTTGTTGAACTTGATCATGCAAATTTATTAGAACATTAAATTACAGCACTATGTTATCAATACACATTTATAAAACGAGGCATATTTAGCCAAAATATGTTGCCAGAACATTACAAAAATAATTACATTTTTTTTGTACTTGCCAATGCGCCCACTGTCACCTACCCACGACCCCACTTTGGGTCGCGACCCGTAGTTTGAGAACCACTGTGCTATATATTCAGTTAGGCATATGGACGGGCAGGAGTAATTTCACCCGAGACCGGGGCAAGACGAGAGCCAGGTTTTGAGACACAGGATTGAGACAAGATGAGAGCTGGGAGGGGGTGAAGCCCCAGAGTCAGACTCCTGCCTGCTTTCTCCTCCTCTCCATCATCTGCACCCTTAGGTGACGTCATTTCCCCCTCATCGTTCTTGCCTTCTCTCTCTCCTTGATTTATAATTATAAATGATTAACTATAGGCCACTTCATTTTGGAACTTGGAACGAGTTGAGTAGCCCTATAGTGAATTCACAATTCACTTGTTTCAGTCAATGCATTCCATTTCCTTGACTGTGGATACAAAAAAGAAAGATAACCCAAAACCTAGTGCAATGTAAAAAATATACTCTTACAAATAAATTACATTACATGATTGCATATCTTTGTTCTGATGAACCGTTCAAAATGTACCCTTGGCCACCCCCCCCCCCCCCATTCACAATAATGCAAACCCAAGTCAAAATGATGAACTCTCAATTAATAAAAGGTTGCATACATCCATGTTGGTCACAATTCTGAGCCCGACTAGTCAAGCATCGTTTCACAGACTGTGGTTGTGTGATATGCTCCATTTTGCCAGTCTGGTAAAACCCTTCATAAACCAACTGGCCGTGAAAATGAAAAAGGTCGACAGGTTCTCAAAGATATCCAGGAAACAAACCATCTACTGTAATAATTGTGTGCAATACCATATTTGTTGCGAAACAGTATGAAGTGAAAGTGGCGACTGAAAGCAATACGTTCATCTGTCTTCCTAAAATGTGTTATTTTGATCATGGCACATAAACAAAGCTGCCCTCTTTGCTTCCATTTTCCCAGCATCAGAATGATTAAACGACCCCCGTCACGTTATTTCTAAGGTCACATTTCTGTCCTGTCATTCTCAGTACAAACGGTACAGTTTGAAGCCGGGTGGCCCCCTGTGTGCGATGTTCCGTTTTCACAAGCTGTCCCCGGGTTTATAGGATCTCCTTGAATATTATCACTCAGAACCATATCCTGTAAAGTAACTCAGGAGCCTGCTTTGGCAGAGCTGCTCTAATAGTTTGAACAACTGTTCTATAAAGTGTCTGTAAAAAGTCTGTAAATGTTCAGTTGCTATTGCATGCACTTATTTGCGTTTCATTACACGTATATATGTTAGGGGTGTAACGGTACACAGAAGCCACGGTTCGGTACGTACCTCGGTATTGGGGTAACGGTTCGGTACGAGTTCGGTACAACAGAAAAACAATATTTATTATTATCATTATTAATATCATTTTTTTTTTTTTTTATATATTATATTTATGATAATTATTATAATTATTATTATTAAATAGAATAATTTTCTATAGGCTTGCCGTGGTAGTCAGTGATACTGGTGTCATTCTGTGTTCAGGCATCCAGAGTAAATTAATTGCCTAGTGCCCCTTTAACAACTTATAGGCTTGGTAAGTTTCAGTTTCACTTCTAGAGAGGATTTAACTGCACGAGACTGAATAGTAGAGAACAGATGACATGCTACAAACAATGGCAGAGGATTATTTGGATTTAAACACAATAGCAGTTCAACTGGAGAGGAGCTAAGATGATCAGTCCGAAAATGTTTTTTTTTTTATTTGATCAGCGTGAGTCTGGCGGGGGAGAATGTTGTTGTTGTTTGTTGGCGACGTGTGTGTGTGTGTTGGCGATGCGTGGCGTGTGTGTGTGTTGGCGATGCACGGCGTGTGTGTGTGTTGGTGATGCGTGGCGTGTGTGTGTGTGTTGGCGACGCACGCATGTGTGTGTGTTGGCGATGCGCGGCGCGTGTGTGTTGGCGATGCGCGGCGTGTGTGTGTGTCTTTCCATTGGTTTCATTGGGTTAACATTATTGGGTGAACAAGAAAACGAAAGAAAACTGTAAAATTGTAATGACCCTGCAGCTGTTCTTCTAATGTAAATGTGCCATTCTCTGTCCACTTTCGCTCGCTCTGAAGTCGGACTCTGTGTGCCCGGCCACGAGCGCTCTACTCGCACGGACCTCGTGAGTGCCTGCATGTGCGACTGGTGTGTTGTCATCACGTATTCGTCGTATGGCTGCACGTACCGCACCGTGACGGCCGTACCGTAAATTCACGGGTCGAATACACGTACCGTTACACCCCTAGTATATGTGCATACTTACCAACTGTTCCGCCTGTTTTATTGCAACACTACTATCACCGACATCTAAGAAGGGAGATCCCCCCTTGAACGGCCCTTCTAAGGTTTCTCTCCTCCACATTGCCTGTGGTGCATTTTTTCCTATTGCTATGTATGTTTTAGTGAGTTTTTCCTTACCTTCGTGTGGGGTATGTCTGGGAGTGTTGCATTAATTTATTAAAAAAAAAATGGACTTCATGGTGTTTTTGTTTTGTTCTTGATTCATTGTGATGTTTCTTCTTGACTTGTTTGAATGAATGAATGAATGAAAACTTTATTAACAGATTGCAGAATGGGTACAGTGCAGTACAGCTCAATACATACAATTGTTAAGGGGATGCAGACCAGAGAAAGACTTTCGTCTTGTTTCCACCAGGGTCCCCCATTTCCAATTCATCGTAACATATATGACATACATGACATACAGATAGACAGTACTGCTACATCTATACATTTATGACATACCAGATTTGCAATTACAGTACTGTATTTGTGATACAAAAAGAGTCCAGAAAGAAAAGAGTATATACATTAGGCGTAGAAACTGTACATTGGATTGGGTAGGTGGGGGTGGGACTGTACATTGGAGGTGGTTGGGGGGGGGGGGGGGGGGGGGGGGGGGGGTAGGAGTGGGGGGGGGGGGGTGTTGGCGGGGGTTGTGTTCGGACATTTACAGGGGCCAGTTTCGAGTTGCAGTCTCCCTTAGGTGTTTTTTGAGAGTGTTTTTGAAAGTGGGTAGTGATTCACATTCCTTTACAGCTTTGGGTAGGGCGTTCCACATTGATGTGGCATAATTGCGAAACGTGTTTAGTCCCTTGTTTGAGCCGAATCTGGGTTTAACATGATTTGTGGAGCTCCCTCTGGTGTTGTGATCGTGGTATTCACTGACCTTTGGGAAGTATTTAGTCATGTACATGGGTACCTTGGTCGTGTAGTGTATCTTGTAGACCAGGCCCATTGCAAGTTGCTGTACTCTGTCGTCTACTCTAAGCCATCCTAGGTTGTCAAAGTGGGCAGGGGTGAGGTGGGTTCTAGGAGTAAGGTCAAGCAGTAGTCTGACCAGTTTGTTTTGAGATGTTTGTAATTTTGTTTTTAGCGCCTTTGAGGTGCTTTGGTACCATGAGGTGCAAGCATAGTCGTAGTACCCTTGAATGAGTGCTCCTGCTAGAGTCTTCAGGGTATTCTTGTTTACCAGTGAGGAGATCCGGTACAAGAAACGAGTTCGTTGGTTGACTTTTTTTATTACATTGGATGCCATTTTGTCACAGGAAAGATTTGCCTCTAGGATGGAACCCAGGTAGGTAATATCTTCTTTCCTTGTGACAATATTGTCACCCACTGTAACTGAGAAGCCGTCGGTCTTGCTGAGTTTGTTATTTGAACCGAAGAGAATGGACTCTGTTTTGCCCATGTGTAATGATAGTTTGTTATCAGCGAGCCATATGCAGATTTTGCTTAGTTCTGAGCTGAGGGTTTTTTCAACCTGTAATTTGTTCTTGTCAGAGACCAGCAGGGCTGAGTCGTCCACAAACAGGAACAAGTTGCAGTCACAAGCTGACGACATGTCATTTGCATAAATTAGGAACAGTAGCGGACCTAGTATGCTTCCTTGTGGAACACCACAGTTTACTGTGAGGGGGGGGGATAGGGTACCGTTTACCTCCACCATCTGCTCTCTCCCCTCCAGGTAGGATTGCATCCAGCTCACTGATAGACTATCAAAACCAATTGCTTTTAGCTTGTCAATCAGAATGGTGTGATTGACAGTGTCGAAGGCCTTTTGTAGGTCCAGCATGACCATGCCGCAGTATTTGCCCGCGTCCACCTCTTGTTTAAAGAAGACGTGTCCGGCCCATGGGGACATTAACGTGTGTTGTCGGGCCTTACAAATAAATTTGATTTGATTAATTCAGAACTGTTCTATAAAGTCATTTAGAACAGACCTTTGTAAAGAAACTCAAAGTTGAGCTGCTCTGCTGTTCTGTAAAGTAACTCAGAACCATATCCTGTAAAGTAACTCAGGAGCCCGCATCAACCAAATTATTGTATTGTAAATTAGGGCAATTTTTTTTTAATTTTACTATTTTATTGCACTGTAGTACTGCATCATTTTACTTTCTATTGTATTAACAATTTTTACTGCACTTTTTTATTCTATTTTTATTACTGCCTATTTTAAAACTGAATCAAACCGTACAGAGAGGCCTATTGGGATGTTAGATCCTAATATGAAAAACTGTGATTTGCCTTACTTTGCTGCTATCTTTTTATGCTCATTTTATGTTTTTTATGTAATTTTAAAACTGTGATTTGCCTTACCTTCGTCTTGTTTACATCAGGGTCCCCCATTTTCAATTCATCATAACATATATGACATACATGACATACAGATAGACAGTACTGCTACATCTATACATTTATGACATCAGATTTGCAAATACAGTACTGTTTGATACAAAAAGTGTCCAGAAAAAGAGTGTATATACATTTGACGTAGAAACTGTACATTGGGGGAGGTTGGGTGGGTGGGGTGGGGTTGGGTGGGTGGGTGGGGGCTGTACATTGGAGGTGGGGGGGGGGTTGGGTAGGGGGGGGGGGACACTGTACACTGTACATTGGAATACTGACAAAGCCATACGTGGTCATTTACTGTACAACTGGGTTAGGACATTTGTAGGGGCCAGTTTCGAATTGCAGTCTCCCGTAGGTGTTCTTTGAGAGTGTTTTTGAAAGTGGGTAGTGATTCACATTCCTTTACAGCTTTGGGTAGGGCGTTCCACATTGATGTGGCATAATTGCGAAACGTGTTTAGTCCCTTGTTTGAGCCGAATCTGGGTTTAACATGATTTGTGGAGCTCCCTCTGGTGTTGTGATCGTGGTATTCACTGACCTTTGGGAAGTATTTTGACATGTACATGGGTACCTTGGTCGCGTAGTGTATCTTGTAGACCAGGCCCATTGCAAGTTGCTGTACTCTGTCGTCTACTCTAAGCCATCCTAGGTTGTCAAAGTGGGCAGGGGTGAGGTGGGTTCTAGGAGTAAGGTCAAGCAGTAGTCTGACCAGTTTGTTTTGAGATGTTTGTAATTTTGTTTTTAGCGCCTTTGAGGTGCTTTGGTACCATGAGGTGCACGCATAGTCGTAGTACCCTTGAATGAGTGCTCCTGCCAGAGTCTTCAGGGTATTCTTGTTTACCAGAGAGGAGATCCGGTACAAGAATCGAGTTTGTTGGTTGACTTTTTTTATTACATTGGATGCCATTTTGTCACAGGAAAGATTAGCCTCTAGGATGGAACCCAGGTAGGTAATTTCATCTTTCCTTGTGACAATATTGTCACCCACCCAGAGGATCCTTTTTGAAGTAAGGACAGAAGAATAACTCAAATGATTTTACAGACCGGTACGTCTTAGCAAGTAATCATAATACTTAAATCTTTATTGCATTATATCACATTACGCACTCTTTGTTTCCTTTTCATATCCATTTAACTATCTGAGCCTCCTTTGCCCACTTTTGTATATATATTAAGGCTGTCAGTCGATTAAAATATTTAATCTGATTAATCGGATATTATTATATTGCATATTTTTTATCTGTTCTAAATCTACCTTAACGGATCTTTTTTAAGTTGTAAAATACTCTTATAAAACTGGTGGTTTTTTATGTGCTGAAGGACGTTTTTGGGGTTTGTTTCTCTCTCTCTCTCTCTCGCTCTCATTCATGAAGCGATATAAGAACAGATTTCGTTCTTAACTAGCATTTCCTCTTATTTTGTTCTTACCTGGGATTCAGCAATGTTTTCTTATTGCTGCTTTTCTCTCAGGCAAGACCAAATTCTAAGAGTGGTCGAGAGCACTCTTACCCAGATAAGAAACTCTTACCCAGATGAGAAACATTTAAAAAAGCCTACCATTCATAATAATAATAATACATAAGATTTATATAGCGATTTTCCTAATTCTCAAAGACACTTTACAAAACAAACAATATAATACAATACCGTTTTAGTAGATCAAATAAAAATATATATATAAAATGGTGAGAGAGGAAGGAGTTCATGGGTTGAAAGCAAACCATTGGTCAATTGCCCCCAAATACAGTACCCCCAAATACGACTTTATAAACCCAGAACTTTTCAATAATTATTATTATCATTATAACTTATTGCGTGCGTTCTGCTTCTGAAATGGATTATATATTGCTGTTAGAACAGTTCGATGCTGGCTGCCCAGGCCGTACGCATATAACGCATATTTACAACCTCTCCTCTCCTCTCCTCTGTATAGATGTAGCAGTACTGTCTATCTGTATGTCATATGTTATGATGAATTGAAAATGGGGGACCCTGATGTAAACAAGATGAAAGACTTTCTCTGGTCTGCATCCCCTTAACAATTGTGTGTATTGAGCTGTACTGTCCAATTATCTAGCGGTCTCAGTCAATGAGTCAACTAAGTGTCCCCATTGGAAGGGTGTAGGCGAACAACTTATAAATTGAACCAAAAGAAACAATTCGGACTTTGCAAGAATGTTCATTTATTGGGACTCCATGTCCAAACATTCCGTTATTTGGATAACTGAATTGCCATCATCAGGGGTGTAGCTCCAGATTCTGGGCCCCATGAAAGAATGTATTTGTAGGCCCCCAGTGAATTCGAGCGAGCGTTAGCGCGCGAGCGGAATTTTTTTTGGCCATTTTTTTATTGATGAAAACGCATAATATGGTTTTTACCTATACATTCGGATCAGCAGTTCAGCACCTGCACTGTTGGTGGGTGAGCCTAATAAAGGATGTCGCATTGCGTTCATCTTCAATGAATGGACCAATGCAATAGTCTACCAAAGCCCCCCCTCTCTCCAAGGCCAGATTAAGACTTCAGAGGCCCCTGGGCCAGATTCTTGTGGAGGCCCCCCCACTCACACGTGCACGCACGCACAGTGGCGTTTTTATATGTCACTTTAAAAAATATATAGAATACAGTAATTCCTCTAATAGTAACCCCGGCTTGTATTTGTTTCAACGGTAGTGGATACCAGGCTTGTATTAGGAGGAGGCATGTATAAGAGAGAGGCCTATATTTCTAATTTTCAAACAGATCATAATGAATAAATCAACATTTTGTGTCAGTTTGAACCTCTTCTCTGTCGCTAGTGTCAATAATAATAACAACGTTAGCATTCTTGTCCTCTCTGCCCGCGGCGCCTGGCTCAGCCTCTTTAACGTTGCTGCTACTAGTGCTAGCCAGGCTAGCCTTACCTGACGGGGTGAAAAAAGTAGCGATAGTTGGTATGCTTTGCCGAAGTAACGCGCTCTTTCTGTCCCTTTCCTGTTTAGACTTTAACTTAGCAGCTCCGCTTTCCCACCGTTTAACTTTTTTATCCATGTTTTTTGAGTGTCACTCACAGTCTCAATTGATCATACAGTACTACTCGAGACGAGTCTTAGCCTACTTGATCAACTTGCAAGTGCAATTCTCGCGATCAGTGGTCACCTGACCTGACCTGACAGTGACCCCTGGACCTGGACGTCAGTGTCACGTAGACTCAACGTCTCTCACCCCTCATTATCAAACAATCAATCATATTTTTATTTGCAATACAAAAAATTTAATAAAAATAGATAGAGAAGAGATGATATGATACTAGTAGTCACTATAGATGCTGTGAAAGTAAACGCTGGATGAGGATCTGATTATATATATTTTTTCGTATCTCTTTTATTTTTTTTACTGAATGAATGAATGAATGAATGAATGAATGAATGAATGAATGAATGAATGAATGAATGAATGAATGAATGAATGAATGAATGAATGAATGAATGAATGAATGAATGAATGAATGAATGAATGAATGAAAACTGTATTTAACAGATTGCAGAATGGGTACAATACAGTACGGCTCAATACACACAATTGTTAAGGGGATGCAGAGAAAGATGTTTGTCTTGTTTACATCAGGTTTCCCCATTTTCAATTCATATAGACATTTATGACATACACAACATACATGATATTTATGGCATAGGGACATATAGGTATTTAGTACTAGTACTAGTGTGTAGTGTGGAGGCCCCTAGTCGCGTTATTTCTAAACCTAGCCGCATTTCTGGCAAGACGCTCTCTGATTGGCCGATGCCTGTTTCTACACTGGTTAAGCTTAGGCACTCTTTCGAAGTTGGTTAAGGGTAGAGTTTGTCTTAGAGCATGGCGATAGAACACCAGGTAGTTTGCAGGCTGTTTGACGAGGAAATGGGCAAAGACACAGCTCGTCACGCGATTGGGCAAACATGTCAGTGGCCAATCAGATAGCGTCAGTCAGTGACAATCATTCAGTGTCACAGTATGACATCGATCTCCAAAATAAGAAAAAAATAAAAATAAAATGTGGGGCCTCTAGTGATGAGGGGCCTCCAAAAATGTTTAAAATAAAAGTTAAAAAAAAATAAACAAATATTTGGGGCCTCTAGTGACGAGGGGCCTCCAAAAGAAAAGAAAATAAAAGTAAAAAAATAATAATAATAATAATTTGGGGCCTCTAGTGATGAGGGGCCTCCAAAAGGCCTCTAGTGACGAGGGGCCTCCAAAAGGCCTCGAGTCGTTAATCCGGCCCTGCCTCTCTCTCTATATATCTCACACACACACACACACACACACACACACACACACACACACACACACACACACACACACACACACACACACACACACACACACACACACACACACACACACACACACACACACACACACACACACACACACACACACACACACACACACACACACACACACACACACACACACACACACACACACACACACACACACTTCAGAAACAAACATAGTATCAATGAGAGCATCAATAATACACCTGAGTGATGTCTAGTTAAAAAAAAAAAAATTGGGGGCCCCCCTCAGTGCTGGGCCCTTGGAAGCATCCTAAGCTACCCCCCCCCCCAGCTACGCCCCTGGCCATCATCACCAGGTGATCAATTAAGCAAGCAGTTAGCTGGTAGCTGGTAGTTAGTAGCAGCTTAAGTCTGTAGTAGTACTTGTTAGCAGTTAGCCAGCAGCGTACATTCAGACATTAGTGGATAATGTCAGTATAGAGGTCGATATGGCATTTGGTAATGTCCAGCAGAGTCGACACAGATAACAGTTTGTTGATAGTCAGGTTACAGTTAGTAACTGTCAGCGTTTAGCATTGGATAGTAGCATTTAGCAACTGTCAGTAGTTGTCAGTAGTTAGTCGTCGATAGACGATACAGAGTCGATTCAGTAGTCGATTTAGTCAGATTATTTACCTATACAAAGGAAAGGAAATAAACAGCATTAATTAGTAACTAGATATATAAATGAAAGGATAATTGCAGATATTAATGGCGCATACAATGCAACGTACCGTTGGCCAGTCAGTTCGCCCACAGGGCTTTTCACCTTACAGCCTATGGTCAAGAGTGTCACTTAAATAGCGCGACGCGCCGGCGCAGAGACAGCTTACCTGTCCGCCTGTACGTTAATGCCAAGCAAGCAGTGCAAAAATGCTTCCGCATTCGTCACCGCACGCTAGTGCGGTAAAGCGCCCTTCTTTTCAGACAAATGCTACCGTGCGTGCACCGGCGGCGGCGTGCTCGCTCAGGTGCGTGCGTGCGCCGGCGTGCTCGCGCGAGGTGCCCGCGCATGCGACACGAGCGGAGCTCAATATATATAAGTCACCGCCCCTTATTCAGTATCCAACAAATAGCTCAATTGGCTAGGACACATGGCTGTGGATCCTATGGCTTGTTTGCTGGCGAGTTCGAATCCCATCGAAAATATTTTTTAACGTGATTTTTTTTTAACGTGTATTCTTTCGCCGATTAAGGTTAGGCATTGTTTCGGAGTTGGTTAAGGTTAGAACGGTTAAGTTTAGGCGCTGTTAAGGAGCTGGTTAAGGTTAGAGTTTGTCAAAGAGAATGGCAATATAATTTCTATGGTTAAGGTTAAGGTTAGGCATTGTTTCGGAGTTGGTTAAGGTTAGAACGGTTAAGTTTAGGCGCTGTTAAGGAGCTGGTTAAGGTTAGAGTTTGTCAAAGAGAATGGCAATAGACAGCCTATTTCCGCGAAAATGAAAGGCGCATTACTGCATGCCACTACGGTAAATTTTTGCACTGCTTGCTTGGCATAAAGCTACACGAGAGTCACAATACGCGTTCCAAAGTGCGTCCACTAGGCGGCACCAGACAATAACTAACGCATGCAATAAATGTTACTTATGATAATAATAATAATAATAATAATAATAATAATAATAATAATAATAATAATAATAATAATAATAATAATAATAATAATAATAATAATAAACATATTTGGGAAAACGTCGGATAATTCTCCATGTACTGTATTGTACCCATTTTGCAATCTGTTAATAAAATGTTCAACAATCAATCAAAACTCTGCTCCACACCTAAAGTTCTGAGCGCACTCAGAGTTTTTGCCACGGACATTTCAGAGAGAGATGACAGGTGACAGATCCGGTATTTCCGAACCTATAGGTTCGGAAATACCGGATCTGTCACCTGTCATCTCTCTCTGAAAGGAGAGAGCATATGGATCAGCGGCATATATATATCAGTATACTGCGCGCCGCGATTGGTTCTTGACAAGCGCGCAGCCAGTCGTTCAGTATTGACAAAGCCTACTTTGCTGGAAAGATTTATAGACAAGTATAAGTCTTTATTTGTCATCAGATTAACACACACACGCGCGATGCGCGACCCACAGGAACACACACACACATGCACTGAGTCGCAAGTCGTGAGACGTGTGTGTGTGTCATTTTGAGATCGCAAAGCGCTTCCTGTTGAATATAAGCCTCATTCACCTTATAAGGAGATGGTGGGCGTGTCTGTATGCAAATGAATTTAGCGCGAACACGCTTTTGAGTTTAAGAATGAGTGGGATTCATCATGCAAATCTCCTGGGTATGCACAGATTTCGACGTTAAGAACGGCTTGATGAATGTGGCGGTGGCTTTTCTTATTGTTCTCTTAACACTTTGGATGCCACCAACGCTATAAGTCGTTAGTTAATGCCGCCAGTTGAGTGCCCGCCAACGACATATATCGTTTGTTTGCCGTATTTTGTTTTATTGGCGATTTTAATTCATATTTCATCAATCGAGTGCTGCAGAATCTGTCTGAGCTCAATTGGGAAGATACCACCCCCTATCGTCTCTCCCTGTGTAACTGCACCCCATTACATTACACTGCTGAAGGGGGGGTGGTCAGTTTCCTCATTTTATTTTTCCCTCAAGGCATCTGAAGGATCGATTGTGCTCACCGGCCCGGAAAACGTGTGGATTATGTATTTACATAATGGAATGGCGATCAGGAATTGGAATAATCTTTTTGGATAACATCTGATCTCAGGTAAGGAATCTATTTTACCAGTCTTAGGATAATCAGGATATTTGGTGTTGATAAAACAATAAATAACTGAACCAGGATAATTTCAATTCGATGCTAAATAAACCTTTACGCATGCGTAAAATGTGCCAGATTTAATTTGACAGGCGTTACATTTTTATCAATATCTTGGCCATTTGTTGTGCTAGAATCAAACCGAAAACACTGGGAGGAAGTGCAGAAGGAGGCGGAAGTTGACTGTGAGAAAAGAACAGCAGAAGAATGTAAGTGAGCGATACATTGTTCACAAGATCATTTCTGCAGAACACACGTTTTCCCAGCCAGCAAAACTTTAGCTTTAGTAGTTCGACTTATAACAGTAGTAGTAGCAGTAGTAGTAGTAGTAGTAGTAGTAGTAGTAGTAGTAGTAGTAGTAGTAGTAGTAGTAGTAGTAGTAGTATTAGTAGTAGTAGTAGTAGTAGTAGTAGCAGTAGCAGCAGTAGTAGTAGAAGTAGAAGTAGAAGTAGAAGAATCTTCAGATGATTCAGATGTCATCTTTTGTAGATGACAACAACGAGAGGTAAAGCCACTCATTTTGGAGATTTATTGCTTATGTTTAGTCAGTCACACTCTTGTACTTGTTGGGTTAGCAAAGAACACTCTTTGGATTGTAAATATGTGTATATGTGCTGTATAAGATAAGAGATTCCTTGTTGAATGTTGAAAATAATGTGCTTTTTATTGTTTTCTACAGTGAGGAGCAAGGAGCAGATGACCTGCCTTCAACCAGTTCAGTGCAGGCGAGACATGGAAGGAGGGCTAACCAAGACAGGTGAGAGACTTATTATTATTATTATTATTATTATTATTATTATTATTATTATTATTATTATTATTATTATTATTATTATTATTATTATTATTATTATTATTATTATTATTATTATTAGTGCTTTTGTTTAGTTATAACTGTTCATAAAAGTTGAAAATAATGTATTTTTTTTACATGTCATTGTCTACAGCAATGATTTGCCTGGGACATCTAGGGGGGCAGGGCGTGCTCAAGCCCGGTTGAGGTCAAGAAATGACCCAGACAGGTGAGAGACTTATTATGGATGTTTATTGCTTTTTTATTATTACTAGGTTTGCAGACTTTGTACGCAATATATACAGAATGGAATATTCTCCATTGCAATGTCAAGTTCCAAGTTTCTTTAATAGTTGTCATACAGAAGTACAGAATACTTTTATACAAAATGCTTCTTACTGTTACGCTCCAGAGACTGTGCTAGACAAGATAAGTATGAAATAAAATAGCATGTAAAAAGAAGTAAAAATAGAGGTCCCAGTGTTCAGTATAGACATATGTACAATGTTCGATGCAGACTAGAAGTAACTGAGTTACCATACAATATACAATATACTATGCAATGTACTAATATACAATACTATATAGTGCAAAGCAGAAATGGGATGCAAATCCTTTATCAATAAATATAAAGTGTGTTTAGGTGATCTAAAGTGTGGAGAGTGGGTGCTGCAGTGTGTTGTTTGTTTAAAGTAAGTGTGTGCGTGTGGATGTGTGTGCTGTGTGCATTTGATGGTTGTTGCATAGTGTTTATTGTTCGTTGAGCAGCCTGATGGCCTGGGGATAGAAGCTTCTTCTGAGTCTTTCTGTGCTCGCCTTGAGACTCCGGTATCGCTTGCCTGACCGCAGCAGTTCAAAGAAGCAGTTGTTCGGGTGGCTGGAGTCCTTGATGATTCTCTTAGCCTTACCCCTGCACCGCTTGTTGTAAATGTTCTGGAGGGTGGGAAGCCCCCCTCCAATTGTGCAACATGTTTATTCGTGTTGATACACAGGGTCTCCATGGTATAGATGGTGAAATGAGCATGAAGAGCTGCGATGTCGCCCTCTGTCTCATTATAGACAGAAACTGTTTTACTGCGTGGCACAATTGAGCAGTGTCTCTCTCTCACACACACACACACACGCACACACACACACACACACACACACGTGCACTCTAGTCATATGTGTACTGTATATATGTATATTGAATATCCCACTTTACTTATTTTTTACTTTTTTACTGTAAAACTTATTTTCTTTACTTTTTTTTGTAAAAAACTTACTTTTACTGACTTTTTGTAAAAAATTAAATAAAAATCATGCTGGTGATAATTTCCAGTTGAGAATAAAAATTTCGTCTGTGTTTATTACCTGTGTATGGAGATAAATAATAAGAGTATTGTTGAATGAGGCCCAATGAGAGTATCAATACACCTGAGTGAAGTCTAGAAAAGAAAAAGTAAAAAAAAGTAAAAAAAAACACATTAAAAAAAAAAGTGGCGTTAAAAGAATTGTGCGTTAACACGTTAACTTTGACAGCCTTAATATATATATATATTAGGGATGCTCGATATTGGCTTTTTTACCGATACCGATATTCCGATATTGTCCAACTCTTAATTTCCGATACCGATATCAACCGATACCGATATATGCAGGGTTTCCCCCCCCCCAAAAACTGAATAATTTCAGGTAACTAATAATTTCACTGGATATATATATAACAAATATTGTTATTGTTTTTTTCTTTTTTTAAACCGATACCAATATTTTCCGATATCACATTTTACTGCCGATATCGGCCGATAATATCGGTCGGCCGATAATATCGGACATCCCTAATATATATATATATATATATATATATATATATATATATATATATATATATATATATGTACTTTTTTTTTTTATTATAACTATAATGTTGTCCAATGTAGCCCATTCTGCCACTGCCAGTATGATGGGCTCGTTAGTAGGGATGGGCAAAACTCACAAAAAAAAACTCACAAAAACACCCCACACATGATTTTGTTTTTACTTAATAGCGAATGTGAGATAATCAACAAGCGAGCTAGCTGGCTGCTGTCATTGCTAACAGCCAACACTAGTGGAGCAGGTGAACGTAAAGCATTACTTCCGAACATTACATCACTGATGCTTGAAATGTGTGAACTTAGTTCGTCATCTTTCTTTTCTGTTCTCCCAGCTGTTTACAGACCGTTATGATACCTGGCTAGCTAGCTTGCTGTTCGGCAGTGTAACAATTAATATATCTCAATACACTACACAGTTTTACAGCGGTAAAAACAATGTGAAAATTCATGCCCATCCCTACCCCAAACAGTTTGTAATAAACATAATAACAGGTTACTGCCCTGGCCTGTTGGCTTCCACCTAATGAATGAAAGGCCCAGAATATGGTTAAATGATCTAATGTCAAATTTCTACATGATGTGAAATAGTGATACAGATTACTATTGCAGCAAAGGAAGAGCCTTGGGCTGCCGAGTCCCGACACATGAGGATAAATGGTCCAGGGCTCCGAGCATGACTCAGGCTTGCTCCACATGCCAGATAATAAGCCTATGAGATTTTTTTTTTTTTAAATCCTATTTCTCCGATTTTTCTCTGTTTTTCTCCCGTCCCAATTTAGTCGTTGTGCCAATTCCCCCCCTCCCCTGCCTGGTTGTTGTGCGCATGTTCTCCTACTGGTCGGTACACGGGAACCCTGAAGTCATCCGCACGCTTCCTCCGACACGTGCGGCGACAGCCGGTGACTTTTTTTTTCACCTGGCAGCACGGACTCTCATTGGTGAAGCGTAACGCGTGGGAGGTCACGCTGCCTTCATCAAGTCCTGCCTCCACTGAGCAAGCGCCCAGACCTGACCTGTAGGCGTCGCTGTCCACAACGCCAGATTCCCACCCATGACTTCCCTCTCGCTAACTCAGCCAAACGAGTTAGTATGACAATCGGCCCAAGCCAAGGCAATGCCGACTCCGGGAGTCGAGACCGCAGCCTCTTGCATTGGTGACGAACGCAATCTCCGCTACGCCACCTGACCGCTTTGCCTATGAGATTCTTAACAGAGCATACTACCGATACTTTTCTAGTATAACAACAATATTCAGAGTAAAACAGACATTTTAGCACATTTTAGTATGTACCATACTTGATAGGAAATATAAGGAAGAAAGAACACTACTGTCCTTAAGATCCCTCAATATCTATTAACCTCTGTTTGAGTCAAATGTGGGAAGGTGATAAATAAAGAAATCACATTTCCCCTCAAATCCTCGAAAACCTTGAAGTGTTGGATCATTAGTTTCCTTTCAGTAAAGTTGTGTCGCAAGGTGCTGACCGTAATGATGTCACGTGATGAGCAGCACTACGTTAATGCAATCCCAGCAAACCCCTGCAGTTCCCCTTCTGTCGCCGAGCGAGTTCCACCGTGTGCAAGCTGGAGGCAAACTGCCCCCCCGCCCCCACCCCAAAATAACCACAATGTGGCCTACATGGAAGCCTGCGAGTAGCCGCCACCCAGGTGTGCATCACATGTTTTGCCTTAGGTACATTTTGGTGGTGGAAAATGCTCGGGAAAGCCATTCCCTCACCTTTCAAAAAGTGTAGATACAGAGTAGCATCTGCACAAGGGTATACATAAGTGCTTACATAGAACTGTCCAGTAAGGGTCTACTGTAGTTATGCTATAGAATAGTATAGGAAGTAGGGCTGACCGCGACTAGTCGACTAATAGATCGAAAGGAGCCGTAGTCGACTGCCAACCTCTCAATACAAAAAAAGGGGATGGTTGAAGAATCTATCGCATGTCCCCTCCGATACATGCGGAGTCAGCCAGCCACTTCTTTTCACATGCCAGCGTGGACTCTCATCATTGGCGAGGTATAACGTGTGGGAGGCTCACACTACCCTCGACATCTCCTGTCCTTGCTGTGCAGGCGCCCTGACCGACCTGTAGGAGTCACTGTTTACAACGACCAGATTACCACCCATCGACTCCCCTCCCGCTGACTCTGCCAATTGAGTCAGTATGAAGGCCGGCCCAAGCCGGAGGCAACGCTGACAGCCGGATTCGATACCGGTGTCTCACGCGTTGGTGACGAGCGCTTAGACAGCTGCGCCACCCAGCCGCCTCGCGTGGATATATCTATAGTGGAATAGACTGTATTAATCTCTGACACCCGGAGACTATTTTCTGAAAATCTGCCTAAAATACATACCTAAGTAAATGGAATATTGCTCCACTTCTACAAGGCCATTTGCATAATTCTTGTATGTATTCCCAGTGTCAGAAATATTGTGTCTATTACTAGGCTTGCTTAAATTGTGATGAAAGAAAGGAGAATATGAATTATGATTTTTCTTTGCATCTTTGACAGTGAATAACACCATGCTAGTAATGACCAAACATTAAAAACTGCCACTGATCTCGTTCAGTACCTTCTTGAGATCGTACAAAAGATCTAAGGAAATGAATAAAGGGAAGATGATTAAACAGAAGGTTCTGTAGATACAGTACTGAATTCTCTCATCCGGACCAATGCAATATGTTAAATATTATTATAGAATAGCAGGCTTATAAATTACCTTATTATAGCCAATTCGCACATTTATATATATACATATATTATCTTTCAAATGCCAGAGTTCAATTTGGATTTAGTATCACCAGGCGTGCATAAGAACAGATAATGAAATCGACTGTACTTTTTTATTTTCACCACAGTGCAACCGTTGTGAAACAAATTTCAGATCTAATTGTTGCTGCATGCTAACAATAGGGAAGAGAAACTAACTGCGTTTCAATATTTATCAAAAACGTTACCTTTTCTGGTAGAATTATCCCGAATAATAAGAGTTATTGAAATAATTCATACAGAACTATGAACCCCATAGAACCTTACAGGAAGTGTAGTTTTGAAAGATTCCAACGCAGATCCAGAGCTCTGGATGTCCGCTACAAAATGGCTGCAAAAAAACTACAATTCCCATGATTCAAGGTTTTACAAAATGGTCGCATCTTGCGGAATATACAGACATTTCGAAGAGGAAAATCTATCTAATAACACTTTAACCTATTCCTAAACTAACATATTGATGATAATATACATTCTAAATGCTGTTGTGACATGGTTATGATGTTTATACTTGAATACGTTCGAAAAATCGCTACTTTTATAGAATAGAGTGGATCGGATTCTGCGCATGAGGTTTCAGTCAAGCTTACAACCACTTACCAATTTTCTACATTTATCATGCCAGTTTACTACATTTAACGCAGGTCGATGTCAACCAACATCTCTGTGGTGGCCTTAAGATGTCATGCTAAGATGTGTACTGTACTGTAGTAGAACTACAGTATGACTACTATAGGGCAGTGCAATATCTGTGATCTCCTAATAAAACAAGTCATTAGAATAATATAAGCCTACTTACTGTTCATTCATTATATATAAATCTATAACAATTTTGATCCGTCGCAAAGCGCATACCAACCCTTTTTTTGCGCACAGCCCTCGCATTATAATGAGCTGGAAGGGTGTGTCTGTATGCAAATTAAGTAAACGGTAACACGTGTTCAAGTTCATGAATGAGTGACGTACAGTATCTCATTCTCGGGATCGCAGGAGATCATTTGGCAAGTTAAGACAACCTCTCCACGCATTGGTGAATCCGGGGGTAATTGTCGTCGACTTTCTCTTACGACCTTCCAAGGAGGTTGTCGTAAGAGAAATCTTAAGACAATGTTGGTGAATGAGGTCCATTGCTCTTATAGAGATGGACAAAGTGAGACCTAGATTCCACAATACAGAACATGTCATTGATTGAAATTCCTTTCCCGTAGTGTAAAGAGTGAGCCTGGTCTCAACTGTTCTAATTTAAACCATTTCTAGATCTAACATCTTTGTACCTCTCTAGACTCTCTGACCACAGCCGTTATCTCTGAAATACAACTCTTTTATTGCCCTTGCCTCCCTATAAACCTCCTCCCACCTGGCTCCAGGTCACAGATCACATCCAGTACAATCGACAGGATTATTTCCAGTGGTTCCTCAACCCACTAATATAGATGTGTAATGGGAGTAGCTTACCCATAATGAAATATGGCTCAAAATTATATAATTATATGGTGAGTTTTGGTACGCCTCATGCTCCTAAATAATGATTCCGGTTCGCACACATCTAAGCGAGTGAAACACTCATACTGTCAAGTCCTGGCTTTAGGCAGAAAATACAAAACACATGCAGGTCATTGAACTGTCAGCTTTTAGGATATAATCTTTACTTACACATATTTCTTCTGGTTCGTACACATCTATCTTAGTTGCATTTAGCAAAACCCCCCAGCCCCCCACCCACCTAACCACCTCCAATGTACAGCCCCCCCCACCTACCCAACCTCCTCCAATGTACAGTTTCTATGTCAAATGTATATACTCTCTTTTCTGGACTCTTTTCGTATCACAAACAGTAGTGTATTTGCAAATCTGGTATGTCATAAATGTATAGATGTAGCAGTACTGTCTATCTGTATGTCATGTATGTCATATATGTTATGATGAATTGAAAATGGGGGACCCTGATGTAAACAAGACGAAAGTCTTTCTCTGGTCTGCATCCCCTTAACAATTGTGTGTATTGAGCTGTACTGTATTGTACCCATTCTGCATTCTGTTAATACAATTTCCAATCAATCGTACCAGCAGCCATCAGGCTCCACAACAGTGGGCAAGGACCGCTGCCAGCAGCCAAGAGAACTAATGACAGCAGAACTCGAGAACTACTAGGAATGTCTGATCACTAAGGCCCCGTCCACACGAACGCTGGGTTTAATGTAACCGTGATTGTATGTGCGCAGTTGCACTGTTCGGCCACACACAACCGGGGATTTGCTACACTGCAACCGCGGTCTTTTGAAACCGGTGGCCAGGGTGGAGTTGTGCGGTTTTGCAGTTGCGTGTGGGCATAGCAACCGAGGTTATTCCCAGTGTTTACAGCAGAGCTGTCGCAATTATTCCCCATGTTCACGGCAGACTGCGGGGTAGAGAGATTAGAGCAGAGCCAACTACACCAGTGTTTACAGCAGAGCTGTCCCAAGTAGCGTTATATGAAAATGATTGTAACAAACTTTTGTTCAAAACGTATCGTCTGTGTTGAAGAGTGTTGTGATCGACTGATGTCTGTTGACGCTCAGAGTAAACATGTAGCTGCAGCTAAACTAAACTCATGTGTTGTCAAGTTATTGTTATAACTTATAAGGAACCCAGTCCAGACTGCATCCCCTTAACAATTGTTTGTATTGAGCCGTATTGTACCCATTCTGCAATCTGTTAAATAACGTTTACATCCATTTCATATCGGTAACGTTACTTCTTCTTCTTCAGTTAATTAATGGCAGATCGTGACCCAACAGGAAGTTTAGTGAGCGTTCAGTCTTTTCTGATTGGTTGAAATGGCCTTCATGTCTGAACAACATCGCCGCCTACTGCTTTGGCATTGTATTACATTGTACTAAATGTATCGGTTGCTGGGTTCCAGCTCTGCCCGTGAGTACGCAGTTATACACGGTTGTCCACCTGTGTTCACCGTGTGGACGGAGTTTTATTTTTTCAAACTTCGGTCATATTAAATCCAAACTCTCGTGTGGACAGGGCCTAAGTGTGTCTGACTCTTACAACCTATGACTTATATCATGCCAGTTAGGGTACCTTCTGTATACTGCTATTCCCCCCCCCCCCCCCAACACATTTAAATGTGATACAGAGAAGTTATCACAACACGGAAGTAACTTCCTATCAAATCATATTTAAGACCATTTAAGACTTTGTGAGGCCTCAAGTTCTTCTCAATAAAGTTATGACTTTTTAAGACCACACGGAAACCCTGTCAAGGATGTACTACAACAGCAACTCACTTTCTTGAACTATTTAATTACATTTTTTTAAGATTTACTTTTTTAGCATTTATTGCTTTTCATGGTCAGACATGATTGACAAAGGAGGAGAGAATGAATGGGAGAAGAGGCGGGGAAGACATGCGACAAATGTCACCGGGAGCCACGAGGGCGCCCCTTCTTGAACTATTTTAACCTCTTTTTATTTATTTAATTTTTTAGTTTTTTGTTTAAAACAATCACTTCTCCTCTACATTTCCTGTAGAGGTTAGGAACGCTTGTGTTGACGTCCCAGAGTTCAGTGGGTTTGGAAATCCAGATTTACCATCAATGATGACATCTCCTCTACGAAGGTGAAAGTGAAAGTAGACAGAACGAGGGCTTGCCTTCAGGGCCTCAGACAGCTGAATCATTCACCAGGAATGCCAGATGACGTGCTTTCCTGGGAAAGGGACTGTGAATGAACAGGAACATACCATAACATACTATAACTATCCTACATGTTGCTATTTTAAAAAGGAGCGATTCAACAGCCGTTCTCTTTCACTCACAACGTTGGTTCACAACCTCAGAACCTCATCGGTTACAACCGGTTCATTTTAGTCAAGAGATCTGGTGCTTTTCATTATGGGCTTTCCCCACCCCAAACAATAACACAGAAAATACCCAGAGAGGGCATTGCTATATCCTCTCTATCATGAAATGCAGGCCAGCTGAAATGAGGATGTAATTGAGGACCACCAAATACGATGCTCGTTCAACCTAACCGTATGTGGAGGAGCCTAGAATGAACACAAAGCAAATTCAGGTCTTGCATGTGTGTGTGTGTTCCTATGTGTCACCCATCTTACATGTGTGTGTTTCTGCATGACAAATAAAGACTTCTTCTTCTAAAATGTCCGTTTGTTTTTGTTGTCAAGCTGAAAACGTCTATAGAAGAAGAAGCCTTTATGGGGGGGGGAGGGGGGTCACTGTGTGTGTGTGTTCTTGTACCTCCAAGACCTCTTTCATCTGGTATTCCCGCAGCTGCTCCTGGAAGCCGTGGTTTGGGCCGACGAAGGAGCGGACGGCCTTGACGGCAGACAGACAGTCCTCCCAGCTGTAGTGGGTGATGGTCATCAAGTAGGCCACTACCATGGTGGTGCTGCGAGACACACCTGCCAGGCTGCAACAACAACAACAACAACAGGTACAGCATAAGCTGGTTGTTCATCGATATACATTAAAGGTGCACTATGCAGTTTTGTGGGATGGGGGGTATTTACATTTTTACAGAGCCTGCTATTAGTTTCCAAAAACATATTTACTTTACATGTAATTCTTACAATTATTATTTTATGTATTCTAAATTGTCAAGCACATACGTTACTTTGTAGGAATGCAGGAATGAAACGTCATCTATAGTTAAGACAGAGGTGGGTATTCTTGTGGTCATGAAAACCTACCAGTGCACTAGACAAGCTCCACCGTTTAGACGACATTCATGGATGAAGCTGATGCACTCTTTAAAATGCTGTGACCTGGAGGAACAGAACGACCGTCAGTAACATGATCAAAGGGCATGAACCTCTACATGCCCTGAAACATGGAAATCCACTTTTCTTACATTTTGTTGTATGTGGGGGAAAAAGTCTAATAATAATAACAATACAATAACTACAAAACCGTTAGAATTCTATTAACACAATGGCCGCCAAGAACGAGTTAACTCGTTATAGCCCGCCAATCGTTGGCCGCCAACAACGAGTATACTCGTTATTATGATCGTTATTTCTTTTATTCGCTATTTCCATTCATAATTCATCCTGCAACGGTGCGATACCGTCGCCTGATGCCTTGCGCTATTGCACTCCATTTGAAACGATGTGGGTTGTTTTCCTGGCCGAGCTGCAACGTGCAGGCGGGGTCTAAACACTCCAGCAAGGCAAGCGCTCATAACGATGCATCGACGAGGCTCCACCGCCCGCCCGTTCATTTTCTTTGGTGGTAAACGTGTGGAATGGCGATCAGATAATTGGATTATTCTTTTTGCAGTACATCATAGACAAGGTAAGGACTATATATTATCAATCTTGCGTTGATCCAGCCTGTGTGTGTGCCGTTGGCTACGATCAAAGCACAGAGGGCTGGTTTTCCCCCGTCCCCTTTTGTGCATGCATGATGAAACATAATACCGATAATCTAGCGTTGATTTCAGGATGATTCAATAATCAGGTGAGAAATGGCAACGTGTGACGGAGTTCCCTGGGATTACACAGGATCACTCTACAACTATACTCATATTCACCACGGTATAAAACGGAAATGTATGGATGAAAAAATAAATCAGTTTTTTGCATGTTGACCGGAAGAAACCCACTGACAATCAACGGTGTTATTAGGCTCTAAATATAGGTTTAGCTCTGCAAACAAGGTGAGCGATTACATGGGGTTAATGGGTGGCATGGCCTATGCACTTCCCGGAAGGGGCGTGGCACTCACGTGGCTCTGAAGATGTTTAGAGGTTGAGGTGGATCGAGTAGCGTCATTGTTTCAAGTCAAAAGGTATGGGAACACTTTGGCTATCCAAAAGGATCAAACAGAAATGTATAAATTGTGATGGGTCTCCAACCTGAAAAACATTTCCAAAAAAAGTGTCTGCCATGGGAGCTGGTCAGCTAGCTAACCCGCTGTCATATCTGTGCTGTAGTTAGTTTGAGCTAACTAGCTAAAGTTAGCAAGCGTTCCGTCAGAAACTCAAGTCAAGTCAAGAGTTTTATTTGTCACGGCATACAAGTATACAATGAAATGCGGGGGGTCTTGCCCGCAACGATTGTGCATAATACAATAGTAATATATAATAAGAATCCAATAGAACGACATTGTGCAATAAAACAAGTAAACAAAGTAGGGCATATCGATCGGTATATGTACATGAGTTATTTGCAGAGCATGGTAGGACATGCTAGGTCCTGTGGTAGTGCAATACACTGTTAGCTACGGATGAGGCACTGTGTCTTTATGTACACTGCTATACATGATATATGATACAATCTCAAGTTATACTATACTATTCTTAAAGTGACCTTTCCTTTTGTAAAGTGACCATAAGTGTGAGCGTGTGCAGCATGAGTGTGTGTTTGCTCATGTTAAAGTGGCTGCTAGTGTGTGAGCGTGTACAGTGTGTGTGTTGTGTGTCTGCTCATGTGTGCTTGTGTGTGGAGAGTTCAGTGTTCAAGGCTCTGATGGCCTGGGGGAAGAAGCTGAGCCGAAGTCTCTCTGTCCTAGTAGCTGGTGTTCGCAGGCGTCTGCCTGACCTCAGCAGCATGAACAGGCTGTTGTTGGGGTGGTGAGGGTCTTTCATTATTCTGCAGGCTCTGGATTTGCACCTCTTGTTGTATAGAACCTGCAGGGGTGGTAGTGCAATACCCGTGGTACGCTCGGCTGAGCGCACCACTCTCTGTAGGGCCTTCTTGTCCTGTGCCGTGCTGTTTCCATACCAGGCAGTGATGTTTCCAGTCAAGATGCTCTCTACAGCTCTGGAGTAGAAGGACTGGAGTATCTTCCCAGATACTCTGAACTTCCTTAACTGTCTCAGGTGGTAGAGGCGCTGCTTCACATTTTTTATGACTGAGTCTATGTGTGTTGTCCATGTCAGATCCTCTGAGATGTGGACCCCCAGGTACTTAAAGCTGCTCACCCTGTCCACGGTAGCCCCGTTTATCCTCAGTGGTGTGTGTGTCTCCTGCTGTCTTCTCCTAAAATCCACGATCAGTTCCTTGGTTTTACCAATGTTCAGGAGCAAGCTGTTGTCCTGGCACCAGCGTTCCAGTACCTCAACCTCCTCCCGGTAGACCTTCTCGTCGTTGTCCGAGATCAGCCCCACCACCACTGTGTTGTCCGCAAACTTCACTATGGAGTTGGAGCTGAAGTTGGCCACACAGTCATGTGTGTATAGTGAGTACAGCAGGGGGCTCAGAACACAGCCCTGGGGGGACCCAATGCTCAGGGTGATGGTGTTGGAGGTCTGGCTCACAGTTGAAAAAAGGTTATCGTCTAACTCACTTGTATTGTGTAAATCAGTCATTAACAGCAAGACTCCATATTTTGTGTTTGAGCAACTTGTTTACAGAAGCTCTATACAAGACCATAATACAAGAGGGGCCAGAAATGGTCAGTTTGTACTCCCTCGTCCTAGAACCAATGCTTTAAAGCAGTCTTTTATTTATAGGTGCATAACACTCTGGAACAACCTACCTAGTTATCTCTACACTTTTAGTAAATCAATTTTTAAAAAGAAACTCAAATCTCAATTACAGTTGTTGCCTTAATGTGTATTGCATTCGTGTATGGGTTTTTGCCTATTAGCCTACAAGTTCTCATTTTGTATCTTTTAAAATGGATATTTATTGTATGTTTTTAGTTAATTGTTTTGTTTTTTATTTCCATCTATAGCATCTGTGAAAGTATCTTATTTTGCTATATACTAAATCCTTGTTTTTATCTTTTGTATTGATCTATGCATTAACTGTTTTATGTATTGTGTTGTGTGGACCCCAGGAAGACTAGCTGGGAGCCATGGCACCAGCTAATGGGGATCCTTAATAAAAACAAAAACAAACCCCCCACCCTGACCGCCTGGGGCCTTTCACTCAGAAAGTCCAGTATCCAGGCGCTCAGAGCGGAGCTCAGACCCAGCTCGATCAGCTTGTCCACCAGTCTGGTGGGGACTATGGTGTTGAATGCTGAGCTGTAGTCAATGAACAACAGTCTCACATAGCCCCCCTTCTGGCGGTCCAGGTGAGAGAGTGTGCTGTGCAGTACCTGGGAGACCGCATCATCAGTGGACCTGTTTGGCCTGTATGCAAATTGCATAGGGTCCATATCACTGGGGAGGGAGGCACAAATGTGATCCTTGACCAGCCTCTCAAAACATTTCATGGCCACAGGTGAGTGCCACCGGTCTGTAGTCATTGAGACCTGTTGGGGAGGATTTCTTTGGTACCGGGATAATGGTAGACATCTTGAAGCAGGCAGGGACCACTGACTCTGCCAGGGATCGATTAAATATGGTGGTGAACACAGGGGCTAGCTGGTTAGCACAGGACTTAAGTATGCGTCCTGTTATTCCATCTGGGCCAGCAGCCTTTCTGGTGTTCACCTGCATAAATGCTCTTCTCACACTGTGTACCGCCAATGAGAGAGCGTCCCCGCCCCCCCGCGGATGCCCCCCCCCCCTCCACAACAGCCGGCGCGCCAGTGACGTCACTAGCCGTTGAGCTAGCGTTGTCACTGTTTGTACCAAACCGAGCGTAGAAAGAGTTGAGTTTGTCCGCGAGAGAGGCGTCGTCGCTCCCCATTGAGGGGGCGCTGACTTTGTAGTCAGTTATCGTCCTCAGTCCCCGCCATAAGCCTCTTGTGTCATTCTGTGCCATTTGTGTCTCCATTTTGTCAGCATACGTCCGTTTGGCCAGTTTAACAGCCTTGCGCAGAGTGTAGACTGTTGTCTTGTACTCTTCCATGTTTCCTGTCGTTCTGCCCAGGTTGTAAGCAATGGTGCGAGTTTTCAGAGCCGCTCTGATAGTACTGTCCACCCACGGTTTCTGGTTTGGGAAGACTCTTGCCTTCTTTGTGGGGACGATACTATCAGCTAGTGTTGTTATGAAGGTCACAACAGTGTCTGCGAACTCGCTGACGTCACTGGCGCTTCCTTGGAACATATCCCAGTCGACATCTTCAAGGGCGTCCTGAAGTGTGGCCTCTGATTGGTCGGACCATCTCTTTACCTCACGTGACACGACGGCGTCACGTGATATCTGTTTGTAAGCGGGGAGAAGGAAGATGGAGTCATGATCAGATGTGCTTGTAGCTCCCGCTAGTGGAGGAGCCGGTACAGCCTTGTAGCCGGCTCTGAACGGGGTGTAGCAGTGATCGAGCGTGTTTCCCACTCTGGTGGAGCAGGCGATGTGCTGAAAAAAGGACGGCATCACTTTCTTCAAATTCGCCTGATTGAAATCACCGGCTACGATCATGGCTGCGTCCGGGTGTTTGATCTGGTGGGTGTTTAGATGTTCCTGTAGCTCCGCCAGAGCCCTGGCAGTGTTTGCTTGGGGAGGGATGTACACTCTCTGGGAAGGTGGAAGGGGCGACATTGAATGGAGAGATGTTCCATGTCCGGGGAGCATGAACGGGAGAGTATCTTGATCTCCTTGGGGCCAACCCAGCCGGTGTTAGTCAGAAGACAGACACCCCCGCCGATGCTCTTCCCGGAGGCTTCTGTGCGGTCCGCTCGGAAGACGGTGAAGGAGTCCGAGGGAGAGACGCTGTGGTCTGGCGTCGCTGGTTTCAACCAAGTCTCTGTGAAGCACAAGATGTTGCAGTCCCTCATCTCTCGCTGGAATCGGACCTTGGCTTGTAAATCATCCATTTTACTCTCTAGCGAACGTGCATTCGCCAGAAAGATGGATGGGATCGCCGGACGGTAAGCAGATCTTTTTAACCTTAATCTGATTCCACTTCTCCTGCCTCTATGCTTCTTCTTGCCGCCGCATTTCTCTTTGTCTCTGTCCCGCCTGATCTCCGGTGGCCAATCTTGGCATAAAGTGTCTCTAAACTCCTCTTTAAGTCCGGAGTTTAGGTCAATAAGTGACTGGCGGTCGTATGACGTCCCCGCCAGTGTTGTTTCTATAAAAAAGCAGTAAAAATAAACAAAAAGACTAAAAGTAAGCACAATCGTTGCGGAGCAAAACCAATGGCGACTAACCTGAGCCACGCCATTATACATGATAATGACAATATAAGATATATTTTAAGCACTCGCAAATCTTGCAGTCCCCCAATTGATTAAAGCACTGGTGTTACAAAGGGTCAGATTAAACCGAATATATATATTTATTACTTGAGATATATTGTATAATATTTGTATATCGTCTGATATCCCTTGTATATTCTTTGTACATATACACGGAATATCCCTTTACCTAGGTACAGGCCAGACCATAATATTCGTTCTCCTATTGGACAGCGACCCCTAGGCGCCAACGGCCATACCCCCAATGTCGAGTTCAAAGCCACCGCCAAGACATGTCTCAACATGTCCAGGTTTGCGCAGTAATACGAGACAGAACTGAGGTTGGCACTAGATTATTCACCTTACGTATAAATACGTCGCAGGTGGATACAGAAGCACTTAGACCAAAACGTTGAAGCCTTCACCACGATACAACGTGCCGTGAAGTGGGCCCTTTTTGCCCCTAAATAGAGCCTTGAGAACCGCGTGCGAATTGATAGCTAAAGTGTCAGAGTTTAACGCTGTATCGTCGAGTTCGACTTATTCTATTGTAAAGTAATAGTCTATTATTTATAGTGTATCGTGCGGCTACCGTTCTACCGTGACCAGCATTACCACCGGTTCGTCGTACCGAGCTAGTGCACTTATCCAGGCTGGGCGGCCTAACCTCGTGCCGCCATCCGAGGAGTCCTAGACGAGAACCGTGTGGATATGTACACCGGAGAACCTACACCGACGAATGCAGAGCCTTTTCCGGCTGGATTATATTGCTTTGGTACTGTGGCTGCTGGAGCAGAGAACCATCTACCCCACTGCTGTGTGGGATCTACCCTGTGAGGAGCACCGTCGAGCCCGCCTCTAGGACCCACAGAGGCTGGCTAGCTTTCATCCATGCTGCCATGCATACCGGAGTATAGCTGTTGCTTTGTCTACGGACCAAAGGATTATTGCACTGTCTCCTGTATCTGGAGTCTCTTTATTCCTCGTTGATCCAGACTTTGCTCCCGACAATTCCTCTCCCCTGCTGGCTTACAACCGGAGGGAACCCCCTTAGTATCTCCAGCTGACTACGAGTGTGCCTTATATAATTCTTATGCTACAGGTGGTATTAATTATACCCATCTTAATATGCTCATGGACTTACGCTCTTGACCTACTTAAGTGTTCTTCGCCATATAAGCGCAATTCATAATTCTCAATATTGTAACCTACTATTGCTGCTCTGCTAATAAATACTTCTAAATATGACTTTCTTTGTTAAGCCGTATTATTGTGTGGGTGTTCACCATATATACCGTGTACTGTATGGCCAGTAATTAAAGTACATAACTAAGTAGTGGTTTAATGATACCATACTCTCAATACAGTCAGGGAATTGTACCCCTCAGTTACAACTGGCGTACTTGCGCCCTCTGGCGCATTAAGCGATGGCGCAGAATGAGTTAAGCACCCCCACAGCCCAAATGGAATGATAAAAAAAAAATATTATTATTATTTTTGCATTCCAGTCGACTATCGGCACATTTTGGCCAATCAAAGTCCACTATCCAAATCCTTAGTCGGGGACAGCCCTAGCGTACGTGCTGTGCCACCGGGGTGCCACCGGGGGGCCCCCCTATCGCTAGGTGTTTAGTGAGTCGTTCCTCATCTCCATTGGGGAAAGTCTGGGAGTGTCGCTTATTTGGATTTCATGGTGGTTTTTGTTCTTGATCTATTGTGATGTTTCTTCTCGACTTGTACAGCCCATGGGGGCAATTCCATGTGATCTAGGGCTATACAAATACATTTGATTTGATACTTGCACGTGCAAGCTTACGTGGTAATAAAGACTTTTCTGATTCAGATTCTGATAACCCCCACACACACACACACACACACACACACACACACACACACACACACACACACACACACACACACACACACACACACACACACACACACACACACACACACACACACACACACACACACACACACACACACACACACACACACACACACACACACACACACACACACACACACACACACACACACACACACACACACACACACACACACACACACAAAATACGACTGTTCATCAAAACACTCAAGCACAGTATGGGATATGAAGTTGACTTATGGGTGGCATTCAAGTCCCTGCACTTTCTAAAAAATATAATATAAATCATTCTCCTGTCACTAAAAGTGTAAATACAGAGGTGCAATAACAGTGGGGTGAGGGCAGACCACGTGAGCGGATCGGCGCGGCCGAGAAATCCGCTCTTCGCTCTTTAAAGCTTGGTCCGCTCCGCTAATCGCTCATGTTGATCCCGCCCCCAAGTCGCTCTCCGCTCGCTCCCAGCTCACCTTGAATCGAGCGCTCCCCGCTCCCCGCGCCAGATCGCTCGGCAGATTTAAAAAAAAATTTGGAACATGGTGTAAATTAGCTCAAACTACAACAGTCTACACCCCCTGGGCCCCTTAACAATTGTTTGTATTGAGCCGCATTGTAATTGTACCCATTCTGCAATGTTAAATAACGTTGTTTATCCATTCACTAGCTCTATTAAGCGATGATAGGCTAGCCGAGCCACAATGCTATGGTCGCTGCCATTAACGTTAGCATGTAAGCTAACGACAACAACAATGGCGTCGATACTTTTTCTAACAGGAGTGAGTGAAGGAGGAGGAGTGAAGCCTGAACAGGATATCACAGGTTCACCCTTCTCATTGGTTGAAAATGGCCTTCATGTTTGTACATCGCCATCTGTTGCTTTGGCATTATACTGCATGTATATTACATCAACAGTGTTAAACCACTGTGAGCGGCCTGGAGTGGATTGGAGCGGAGGAGAACTCTCGCTCCGGACGTCGCGCCGACTCATTTTAAAACCCACTCCTCGCTCACGTCAAATCCGCCCGCTCCGCGCCCCGCGCCGCTCACGCTCCGATCCGCTCACATGGCCTGGGTGAGGGTGATTAATTACATGTCCTCTGAAACTTCAGGGACTGGACCTTAAGAAACCATAAGAACTGAATTTATATTGTGCTGTTCCAGGCATGTGACCATAACAACTAGCCCTGCCACTTCCAGCCTCTCAAGCATTGGTCTCTATGTGCCTGTTAGTCTGTGTGTTCTTGGTCTCTATGTGCCTGTTAGTCTGTGTGTTCTTGGTCTCTATGTGCCTGTTAGTCTGTGTGTTACTTAATGTATGTCTGTCTGCATGCCTACATGTTGCTCAGGGACGTGCACAGGACTTTAGAGGGGCAGGTGCTCAAAGGCTGAAAAGGGCACTACACTTGTGTGTATATATTAACCGAGCGCGCAAGCACAATTTTTAAGGGCCCTTTTCGGGCGGGGGCCCCCTTTTTATGCTTTTTGGGGGGTTTTGGTGATCAAATATTGAATATTGAACTATAATAATCAGTGCAGGAGCTCACTTATCCTTGAAAGACACTTTTATCACTGACTTAAAAGGCCCATACATCTCCATAAATGTTCAGGGGGGAGGGAATAAGTGCTTACCCTACAGACCCCAAGAAGTGCTGTATATTCTGTATCGTTTAATATAAATGCATTTTTTATTCCAATCCCGATTTGTATTTGAGATTCCCAAATCCCATCGGACTTGACTTCTTTGTGTCCCTCAATGAGTGTAATACGAGCATTCAACTGTATGCGCCACAGCAGTTTCTATCATCATCACCCACGCTATGCATAAAATATATAGAGGCACGCTGAGTAGGCCGTGTGAACTGCAATGGAATATGGGGCATCTCTCTCTCTTTACCTAATATTTTGATTCTATCCTGACATTTTTCAGTTGGAAGGGCAGTCTATATGTGTAACGGTAAAAAAAAAGAAAAAAAAATTCAAAAAGGGCACTTTTTTGATGAGGCTCAAAAAGGCAGGTGCTCAAGCACCCCTTGGCCTCTATGTGTGCACGTGCCTGATGTTGCTGATGTTACATTGTCCCAGTCTTGCCTTGTTCTGGCTCAGCACTTTTTCCTGTATTCTGTATTGTATTCTCCCATCCTATTCTGTATTTCCCCCACTTTGCCAATAGCAGATTGTGTATTTAATAGCCTTAATCACTTTCAACTATGCCGTTATATTCAAGCTCTTAAAATGTCTCTCTATTATGTTTTTACCTGGCATTTAACACCCCCTCCCACCCACCCACCCACCCCTCCTAATGTACAGTTTCCCCCTCGTATGTATATATTATGTTCTGTTAGGATCTCTGTTTAACAGTACTGTATATGCATATCTTGTATGTCACAAATGTAACAGTACTGTATATCTGTATGTCATAAATGTCATGATATATATCTGTACGCTGAAATTAAGCGCATCCATTTGTGATACCGTCAAGTGCCAGGTTTTGGAGTTGGTCCAATGACAATCATCAACCACTCACAATTCATTAGTGAGCGACTTTGTGGGCTTCAGCTATTACATCCAAATATGTTTTATTTAAATGTAGGGCTTACAGCCCTGAATCAATCAGAAAATACACCCATTTCAGCTATTTGCATATTCATGACAGACGCATCGTATAGTTACTTATACGCCGTCTTTGCAGTGGAAATGACAGACGTTCAAATGCAGAGTAACTTCTCTTAAACCACTGTTAGTGATTCTGCCTGAAGCCTACATTTTCTAACAGCCATCAGAAGGTTGAGTCATGGTGTTCTACTCAAACAACATGCGCTACCAGTGGCCAGTCTGTTGTTATTCCATCATTTCTTTGTTGACAAAACCCGGCCCGCACTTTAGCTCTGCCTATTTTATAAACCTACTGTATGCATTTAAAAAGTATTTAAATACCTTGTTTAGGTCAATTATTCCAGCTTTAAATACAATCTATGGGTAAGTGGGAAACTAGACACATCAAATCAGATCTCACATCTAACATAGTTGAACAAATGTTCAAAACACTTGAAATAAAAACAGACATTCTGGGCTTTTACCTATAGGCATCAATTGTTGTTGAAATATACATTTGATCAGCACAAATGAAAAACAACCTATTTGATATCACTGTGCCAATACTTCTGCATCTAAGTGTGAGCAAATCTAGACTTTTCTACTTTTCTACACTACCAGGAAACACACTGGTGCCGTATTGCACAATAGAGAAGACTATGGTCTCCTGGGGAGCAGAGGCTGGTTACTCAATAGACTCAACAGACTGGTGCTAAAACAGATGGACAGATGCCTGTCTGCTTTCCTTTTCTCTGAGGTCCAAACTCCTCTTGAAAACATGTCCCCTCAGCACTTTGGTCTGTCTCTCCCGGCCAGAGGCTTCCGGCCAACTTGTTTAATGTGCAGAAATCATCTGTGACTGAATAACTAACTAGGGGTGTAACGGTACACAAAAACCACGATACGGTACCTCGGTTTTGAAGTCAAGGTGCGGTACAGGTTTTTGGTACAGTGGGGGAAAGTTTGGCTTTCCATGTTCCACTCAGGGGTGATGTAGTGTGCAGTAACTAATTGTACTTGTAGGCCTGTCAACAATATATATATTTTTTGTATCCACTTTTTCTCCTTATTTTTCTATTTTTCTCCCATCCCAATTTTGCCTCGCCAATTCTCCCTTCAATTCTCCCCTCCCCTGTCTCGAACGTTGCTAGACTATGTCAACAAATATTCTATATTGAAATTAATAATCGACTTGTAAAAAGAAAAATAATTATAATAATTATACTGGTGGGCGGTCGTTGTATTTGTTCGGTACACAGCCGTACGGTCCGGTACGGTACGGTTTGATTGATTGAAAAGTGTATTAACAGATTGCAGAATGGGTACAGTACAGCTCAATACATACAATTGTTAAGGGGATGCAGACCAGAGAAAGACTTTCGTCTTGTTTACATCAGGGTCCCCCATTTTCAATTCATCATAAGACACACACAACATACATATAGACAGTACTGCTACATCTATACATTTATGACATACCAGATTTGCAAATACAGTACTGTTTGTGATACTAAAAAAATCCAGAAAAAGAGTGTATATACATTTGCCATAGAAACTGTACATTGGAGGTGGGGGGGGGGGGGACACTGTACACTGTACATTGGAATACTGACATACATTTGACATAGAAACTGTACATTGGAGGAGGTTGGGTAGGTGGGGTTGGGTGGGGCTGTACATTGGAGGTGGGGGGGGTTGGGTAGGGGGCACTGTACATTGGAATACTGACAAGGCCATACTTGGTCTTTCTTTACTGTACAACTGGGTTAGGACATTTGTAGGGGCCAGTTTCGAATTGCAGTCTCCCGTAGGTGTTCTTTGAGAGTGTTTTTGAAAGTGGGTAGTGATTCACATTCCTTTACAGCTTTGGGTAGGGCGTTCCACATTGATGTGGCATAATTGCGAAACGTGTTTAGTCCCTTGTTTGAGCCGAATCTGGGTTTTACGTGATTTGTGGAGCTCCCTCTGGTGTTGTGATCGTGGTATTCACTGACCTTTGGGAAGTATTTTGACATGTGAATGAATGAATGAATGAAAAACTTTATTTAACAGATTGCAGAATGGGTACAATACAGTACGGCTCAATACATACAATTGTTAAGGGGATGCAGACCTGAGAAAGACGTTTGTCTTGTTTCCATCAGGGTCCCCCATTTTCAATTCATATAGACATATATGACATACATGACATACAGATAGTCAGTACTGCTACATCTATACATTTATGACATACCAGATTTGCAAATACAGTACTGTTTGTGATACAGAAGGAGTCAAGAAAAGGGAGTATATACATTTGACGTAGAAACTGTACATTGGAGGTTGGGTGGGGGGGGTTGGGTACATTGGGATATTGACAACCATACTGGGTAATTTACATTGGAGGTGGTTGGGGGGGGGGGGGGGGGCGGGGGGCATACTGTATAAACAAGTAACACTGTACATTGAGGGGGGGGGGGGAGGAGACACTGTACAAACAAACACAATTGTACATTGAACTATTGACAAAACCATACTAGGTAAATGACTGTACATTGGAGGGGGTTGGAATGATTGGGTTAGGATATTTACAGGGGCCAGTGTTGAATTGCAGTCTCCCGTAGGTGTCCCTTGAGAGAGGTTTTGAAAGTGGGTAGTGATCCACATTCCTTTACAGCTTTGGGTAGGGCGTTCCACATTGATGTGGCATAATTGCGAAACGTGTTTAGTCCCTTATTTGAGCCGAATCTGGGTTTGACATGATTTGTGGAGCTCCCTCTGGTGTTGTGATCGTGGTATTCACTGACCTTTGGGAAGTATTTTGACATGTACATGGGTACCTTGGTCGTGTAGTGTATCTTGTAGACCAGGCCCATTGCAAGTTGCTGTACTCTGTCGTCTACTCTAAGCCATCCTAGGTTGGCAAAGTGGGCAGGGGTGAGGTGGGTTCTAGGAGTCAGGTCAAGCAGTAGTCTGACTAGTTTGTTTTGAGATGTTTGTAATTTGGTTTTTAGTGCCTTTGAGGTGCTTTGGTACCATGAGGTGCAAGCATAGTCGTAGTACCCTTGAATGAGTGCTCCTGCCAGAGTCTTCATGGGTATTCTTGTTTACCAGAGAGGAGATCCGGTACAAGAATCGAGTTCGTTGGTTGACCTTTTTTATTACATTGGATGCCATTTTGTCACAGGAAAGATTAGCCTCTAGGATGGAACCCAGGTAGGTAATTTCATCTTTCCTTGTGACAATATTGTCACCCACTGTAACTGAGAAGCCGTCGGTCTTGCTGAGTTTGTTATTTGAACCGAAGAGAATGGACTCTGCCCATGTGTAATGATAGTTTGTTGTCGGCGAGCCATATGCAGATTTTGCCTAGTTCCGAGCTGAGGGTTTTTTCAACCTGTAACTTGTTCTTGTCAGAGACCAGCAGGGCTGAGTCGTCCGCAAACAGGAACAAGTTGCAGTCACAAGCTGACGACATGTCATTTGCATAAATTAGGAACAGTAGCGGTCGTAGTATGCAGTATGCGGTACACACTGAAACGGTTCGGTACGGATACGTGTACCTTTTCACCCCTACTAGCTACCTAATGATCTGGAGGTTGAACTAGCTGAATGCAGAGAACACTATCTAATGATCTGGAGGTTGAACTAGCTGAATGCAGAGAACACTATCTAATGATCTGGAGGTTGAACTAGCTGAATGCAGAGATTATCTAATGATCTGGAGGTTGAACTAGCTGAATGCAGAGAACACTATCTAATGATCTGGAGGTTGAACTAGCTGAATGCAGAGAACACTATCTAATGATCTGGAGGTTGAACTAGCTGAATGCAGAGAACACTATCTAATGATCTGGAGGTTGAACTAGCTGAATGCAGAGATTATCTAATGATCTGGAGGTTGAACTAGCTGAATGCAGAGATTATCTAATGATCTGGAGGTTTAACTAGCTGAATGCAGAGATTATCTAATGATCTGGAGGTTGAACTAGCTGAATGCAGAGAACACTATCTAATTATCTGCAGGTTTAACTAGCTGAATGCAGAGAACACTATAATGATCTGGAGGTTGAACTAGCTGAATGCAGAGAACACTATCTAATGATCTGGAGGTTTAACTAGCTGAATGCAGAGAACACTATAATTATCTGGAGGTTTAACTAGCTGAATGCAGAGAACACTATCTAATTATCTGGAGGTTTAACTAGCTGAATGCAGAGAACACTATCTAATTATCTGGAGGTTTAACTAACTGAATGCAAAGAACACTATAATTATCTGGAGGTTTAACTAACTGAATGCAGAGATTATCTAATGATCTGGAGGTTTAACTAGCTGAATGCAGAGAACACTATAATTATCTGGAGGTTTAACTAGCTGAATGCAGAGATTATCTAATGGTCTGGAGGTTTAACTAGCTGAATGCAGAGAACACTATAATTATCTGGAGGTTTAACTAGCTGAATGCAGAGAACACTATAATTATCTGGAGGTTTAACTAGCTGAATGCAGAGAACACTATCTAATTATCTGGAGGTTTAACTAGCTGAATGCAGAGATTATCTAATGATCTGGAGGTTTAACTAGCTGAATGCAGAGATTATCTAATGATCTGGAGGTTGAACTAGCTGAATGCAGAGATTATCTAATGATCTGGAGGTTGAACTAGCTGAATGCAGAGAACACTATCTAATTATCTGGAGGTTTAACTGGCTGAATGCAGAGATTATCTAATGATCTGGAGGTTTAACTAGCTGAATGCAGAGATTATCTAATGATCTGGAGGTTTAACTAGCTGAATGCAGAGAACACTATAATTATCTGGAGGTTTAACTAGCTGAATGCAGAGAACACTATAATTATCTGGAGGTTTAACTAGCTGAATGCAGAGAACACTATCTAATTATCTGGAGGTTTAACTAGCTGAATGCAGAGAACACTATAATTATCTGGAGGTTTAACTAGCTGAATGCAGAGAACACTATAATTATCTGGAGGGTTAACTAGCTGAATGCAGAGCACACTAATTATCTGGAGGTTTAACTAGCTGAATGCAGAGAACACTACCCAATGATCTGGGATTTTAACTAGCTGAATGCAGAGATTATCTAATGATCTGGAGGTTTAACTAGCTGAATGCAGAGAACACTATAATTATCTGGAGGTTTAACTAGCTGAATGCAGAGAACACTATCTAATGATCTGGGGGTTTAACTAGCTGAATGCAGAGAACACTATCTAATTATCTGGAGGTTTAACTAGCTGAATGCAGAGAACACTACCCAATGATCTGGGAGTTTAACTAGCTGAATGCAGAGATTATCTAATTATCTGGAGGGTTAACTAGCTGAATGCAGAGAACACTATCTAATTATCTGGAGGTTTAACTAGCTGAATGCAGAGAACACTATAATTATCTGGAGGTTTAACTAGCTGAATGCAGAGATTATCTAATGATCTGGAGGTTTAACTAGCTGAATGCAGAGATTATCTAATGATCTGGAGGTTTGATTGATTGATTGATTGAAAAGTTTATTAACAGATTGCAGAATGGGTACAGTACAGTACATCTCAATACATACAATTGTTAAGGGGATGCAGACCAGAGAAAGACTTTCGTCTTGTTTACACCAGGGTCCCCCATTTTCAATTCATCATAACATATATGACATACATGACATACAGATAGACAGTACTGCTACATCTATACATTTATGACATATCAGATTTGCAAATACAGTACTGTTTGTGATACAAAAGTGTCCAGAAAAGGAGTGTATATACATTTGGCGTAGAAACTGTACATTGGAGGAGGTTGGTGGGGTGGGGTTGGGTGAGGGCTGTACATTGGAGGTGGGGGGGGGGGGGGTTGGGTAGGGGACACACACACATTTTACACTGTACATTGGAATATTGACAAAGCCTTACTTGGTCATTTACTGTACAACTAGGTTAGGACATTTGTAGGGGCCAGTTTCGAATTGCAGTCTCACGTAGGTGTTTTTTGAGAGTGTTTTTGAAGGTGGGTAGTGATTCACATTCCTTTACAGCTTTAGGCAGGGCGTTCCACATTGATGTGGCATAATTGCGAAACGTGTTTAGTCCCTTGTTTGAGCCGAATCTGGGTTTTACATGATTTGTGGAGCTCCCTCTGGTGTTGTGATCGTGGTATTCACTGACCTTTGGGAAGTATTTTGACATGTACATGGGTACCTTGGTCGCGTAGTGTATCTTGTAGACCAGGCCCATTGCAAGTTGCTGTACTCTGTCGTCTACTCTAAGCCATCCTAGGTTGTCAAAGTGGGCAGGGGTGAGGTGGGTTCTAGGAGTCAGGTCAAGTAGTAGTCTGACTAGCTTGTTTTGAGATGTTTGTAATTTGTTTTTTAGTGCCTTTGAGGTGCTTTGGTACCATGAGGTGCAAGCATAGTCGTAGTACCCTTGAATGAGTGCTCCTGCTAGAGTCTTCAGGGTATTCTTGTTTACCAGAGAGGAGATCCGGTACAAGAATCGCGTTCGTTGGTTGACTTTTTTTATTACATTGGATGCCATTTTGTCACAGGAAAGATTAGCCTCTAGGATGGAACCCAGGTAGGTAATTTCATCTTTCCTTGTGATAATATTGTCACCCACTGTAACCGAGAAGCCGTCGGTCTTGCTGAGTTTGTTATTTGAACCGAAGAGAATGGACTCTGTTTTGCCCATGTGTAATGATAGTTTGTTGTCGGCGAGCCATATGCAGATTTTGCCTAGTTCCGAGCTGAGGGCTTTTTCAACCTGTAACTTGTTCTTGTCAGAGACCAGCAGGGCTGAGTCGTCCGCAAACAGGAACAAGTTGCAGTCACAAGCTGACAACATGTCATTTGCATAAATTAGGAATAGTAGCGGTCCTAGTATGCTTCCTTGTGGAACACCACAGCTCACTGTGAGGGGGGGGGATAGGGTACCGTTTACTTCCACCATCTGTTCCCTCCCCTCCAGGTAGGATTGTATCCAGCTCACTGATAAACTATCAAAACCAATTGCTTTTAGCTTGTCAATCAGAATGGTGTGATTGACAGTGTCGAAGGCCTTTTGTAGGTCCAGCATGACCATGCCGCAGTATTTGCCCGCGTCCACCTCTTGTTTGATGTGGTCGTTCAAGTAGAGAAGGCATGTGTCAGTGGAGTGGGATGTTCTGAAGCCAGATTGGAATTCGTAGATTAGATTTTTTTCCGCGAGGTACTTTTCGATCTGTTCGTATACTATTTTTTCCATGACTTTCGAGATGGATGTAAGGATAGAAACAGGGCGGTAGTTACCCGGGTCTAATTTGCTGCCCTTTTTGTGCAGGGGTGTTACTCTCGCAATTTTGAAGTCCTTGGGGACGTGTCCCTGTTTTATGGAGAGGTTTATTATGTGTGTGATGACTGGGGTGATGGCTGCTGCTGAGTCTCTGAGGAATTTGGAGGGGATGTTGTCATGGCCAGTGGCCTTGTTTGGTTGGAGGGCGCTCAGTTTTTTGAGTACCTCATCTGTAGTTACTATTTCCAGTTTGAAGTCGTCTTTGTGGACGCCTAGGTTCATGTAGTATGCTACTATGTGTTCTACCCCATACTGCCCTGAGTGGGAGGGTAGTTTGTTTACCAGTGTTGTGGCTATGTTTGTGAAGAAAGTGTTTAAGTAATTGGCTACATCCAGCTTGTCTGTGATGAGCGTGTTGTCCGTCTTTATGTTTATGTTTGAGAACCTGGTTTTGAGTTTTTTACTGCAGCCTAGTTGATTGTTGAGTAATTTCCAAAGTTCACGTGGTTTATTTTTGTTTTCCTCGGTTTTGTCATTGATGAAATTTTTTTTAGCAGTTTTGATCATGGAGTTTACGTCATTTCTTAGTCTGTTTCTTTCTAGTTTGAGTTCAGTCACGTGGTCTTGGAGTTCACTGCTCGTGCTTTTGGTAAGCTTTGACTGACTTTTACGAAACTCAGAGCATTTTTTGTCTCTGGCTTTCATAGCGGTCAGTATTTCAGATGTTTAACTAGCTGAATGCAGAGATTATATAATGATCTGGGGGTTTAACTAGCTGAATGCAGATATTATATAATGATCTGGGGGTTTAACTAGCTGAATGCAGAGAACACTATAATTATCTGGAGGTTTAACTAGCTAAATGCAGAGAACACTATAATTATCTTCAGGTTTAACTAGCTGAATGCAGAGAACACTATCTAATTATCTGGAGGTTTAACTAGCTGAATGCAGAGAACACCATCTAATTATCTGGAGGTTTAACTAGCTGAATGCAGAGATTATCTAATGATCTGGAGGTTTAACTAGCTGAATGCAGAGATTATCTAATGATCTGGAGGTTGAACTAGCTGAATGCAGAGAACACTATCTAATGATCTGGAGGTTGAACTAGCTGAATGCAGAGATTATCTAATGATCTGGAGGTTGAACTAGCTGAATGCAGAGATTATCTAATGATCTGGAGGTTTAACTAGCTGAATGCAGAGAACACTATCTAATGATCTGGAGGTTGAACTAGCTGAATGCAGAGATTATCTAATGATCTGGAGGTTTAAATAGCTGAATGCAAGGGCGGCTAGGTGGTGTAGTGGGCAAGGCACTCGCCACCAGTGTGGAGACGCTAGGATTCGCGTGTTCGAATCCAGCTCTCCACATTGTTTTTCAGTTTGGCTGGTCGTCCGCAGTAATACACATTGGCCGTATTACGGGGAGGGAAAACTGAAGGGTGGGGATCGAACGTTGTGAACAAGCGACTCCTACAAGTCGGTTGGTGCGCCTGCGCAGTAGAATCAGGAAGTGTCGGGGGCAGCGTGAGCCTCCCACGCGTTACTCCTCGACACTGAGAGATCGAGCTGCGCAGGTGAAAAGATGCGACTGCTGTTACCTCAAGTACCGGAGGGGACTTGTGCTATGTATGACTTAGTCCACATTGCAGCTGGCTTGTGGGAGGCAAGAAACAGCGTTCGTGACAGGGGAGGGTTGAATTGGATGATACGAAATTGGGATGGGAGAAAATATGGAAAAATGGGAGAAAAAGTGGATAAAAAAAAAATAGCTGAATGCAGAGATTATCTAATGATCTGGAGGTTGAACTAGCTGAATGCAGAGATTATCTAATTATCTGGAGGTTTAACTAGCTGAATGCAGAGAACACTATCTAATGATCTGGAGGTTGAACTAGCTGAATGCAGATATTATCTAATGATCTGGAGGTTGAACTAGCTGAATGCAGAGATTATCTAATGATCTGGAGGTTGAACTAGCTGAATGCAGAGAACACTATAATTATCTGGAGGTTTAACTAGCTGAATGCAAAGAACACTATCTAATTATCTGGAGGTTTAACTAGCTGAATGCAGAGAACACTATAATTATCTGGAGGTTTAACTAGCTGAATGCAAATAACACTATCTAATTATCTGGAGGTTTAACTAGCTGAATGCAGAGAACACTATCTAATTATCTGGAGGTTTAACTAGCTGAATGCAGAGAACACTATAATTATCTGGAGGTTTAACTAGCTGAATGCAGAGAACACTATAATTATCTGGAGGTTTAACTAGCTGAATGCAGAGAACACTATAATTATCTGGAGGTTTAACTAGCTGAATGCAGAGAACACTATAATTATCTGGAGGTTTAACTAGCTGAATGCAGAGAAAACTATAATTATCTGCAGGTTTAACTAGCTGAATGCAGAGAACACTATAATTATCTGGAGGTTTAACTAGCTGAATGCAGAGAACACTACCCAATGATCTGAGAGTTTAACTAGCTGAATGCAGAGATTATATAATGATCTGGGGGTTTAACTAGCTGAATGCAGATATTATATAATGATCTGGGGGTTTAACTATCTGAATGCAGAGACAACTAACTACCTAATGATCTGGAGGTTTAACTAGCTGAATGCAGAGAACACTATCATAGATCTGGAGGTTTAACTACAAAATCCTGCTGCTCACCCATAACTGCATAAATGGACATGCACCCCTCTACCTACAGGAACTAGCTGAATGCAGAGAAAACTATAATTATCTGCAGGTTTAACTAGCTGAATGCAGAGAACACTATAATTATCTGGAGGTTTAACTAGCTGAATGCAGAGAACACTACCCAATGATCTGAGAGTTTAACTAGCTGAATGCAGAGATTATATAATGATCTGGGGGTTTAACTAGCTGAATGCAGAGATTATATAATGATCTGGGGGTTTAACTAGCTGAATGCAGAGACAACTAACTACCTAATGATCTGGAGGTTTAACTAGCTGAATGCAGAGAACACTATCATAGATCTGGAGGTTTAACTACAAAATCCTGCTGCTCACCCATAACTGCATAAATGGACATGCACCCCTCTACCTACAGGAACTCATCACTCCACAATCCTCCACCCGTACCCTCAGATCTGCAGGTAGCCTGCTCCTTCGGGTCCCCAGTACCCAGCTCTGCACCATGGGTGACGAGCCTTCTGCTCGGCTGCACCACGCGTGTGGAACAGCCTCCCCATCCAGTTGAGGGCACAACAGAGCCTGGCCTCTTTTAAAGCAGGCCTGAAAACCTATCTATTCAAAAAGGCCTTTGATTGCTAGCTTTTTCTTTTTTTCTTGTGATAATTCTTTTTTTCTTGTGCCGTTATCTTAAATTTTCTGTTTATACTATGTTTTTAACTATGTTCGCTTTTTTTTTTAATTTATTATTATTCTGTATTTTATTCTATTATTATTCATAATTCATCATTTGAACCCTGTAGCACTTTGGGATCCTAGTGAACGAAAAGTGCAATACAAATACAATTTATTATTATTATTATTATTATTATTATTATTATTATTATTATTATTATTATTATTATTATTATTATTATTATTATTATACTAGCTGAATGCAGAGAACACTATCTAATGTTCTGGGAGTTTAACTAGCTGAATGCAGAGAACACTATCTAATGTGCTGGGAGTTTAACTAGCTGAATGCAAAGAAAACTAACTATTTAATGATGTGGGAGTTTAGCTAGCTGAATACAGAGTAAACTGACCATCTAATGATCTGGGGTTTTAACTAGCTGAATGCAGAGAAAGCTAGCTAATGATCTAGGAGTTTAACTAGCTAAATGCAGGGGCATGCTATCTAATGGTCTGGGAGTTTAACTAGCTGAATAAGAAAACTAACAATAGTTATGTAGTATAACTTTAGTAATATGAATGTGGGCAACATATCTTGCTTCGCCTATTGGTGCTCCGTGCACCAATAGCGCACCAGCTGAAATAATTTGACCAATGAACCTATCACAGACCAGGGCCACGCGACCACACCCCCCAGCTAGTATAAGCAGAAGCCTGGCTCTCCCTTCCGTAGTTCCTTTCAGAACTAGGGACAACAAGGTTATAAGCCAGATGCTTTGCCTGCATTCATATAACTAGAGTTATACTTGCTTCGCCAATTGGACACCCTGATCAATGTATCCCCATGACTCTAAGAGCAAACAAGGAGATTGAATAGTCTCTGTTAATACTACAAGGATAAGCAAGAGTTAAGATGACCTTAGTAGTGTAGAATAATTTTACCTACCTCTCCCTCCCACTTGTGATCCCCCCCCCCCCCACACACACACATTGATTGATTGATTGATTGATTGATTGATTGAAAACTTTATTAACAGATTGCAGAATGGGCACAATACAGTACGGCTCAATAGAGACAATTGTTAAGGGGATGCAGACCAGAGAAAGACTTTCGTCTTGTTTACATCAGGGTCCCCCATTTTCAATTCATAATGAAATACCATACCATGGACAGCCTATTGCCCTCCAATACTCCATCTACCCTCCCCCATTCACCCACCTTTCGTCTTACCCGATACTGATACCATCCCCCCCACCCTTTCTAACTCCCTCCTCCCCCTCCTGGCCTCCCTCCACACACCCGAGGCTCTGTTGTGGAGTCTTTAGGTCCTCTCCGGTCCCTGCCCTGCTGGTTGAAATGGGTGAGATGCCCTTGGCATTGAAGCGGGTCAAGTTAGGGCTACAGTACTGGGTGAAGTTGAGCACCTCCGGCCCGGCCTTCCCTGCTAGGCGGCTGCTTCAGGGGTCATGGGAGTCGGGGGGTAGGGTCAAGCGCAGGCCTTTCTTTGAAGAGGTGAATCAGTGGGCTGGTAAATTGGGGCTGGTTCAGGAGGACCTTGTAGGAGCTGGACTCGGGTGCCATTCTGGCTGATACAGGAACGGGATGTCAACCTGTCCTTTTTAGAGGTGGATAGGGATGGGATCCAGGCGGATGTGGAATCCTTCCTAAAACAGGAATTGGAGGTATTCACAGACGGGTCCAGGGATCCAGTCTCTGGGAGGGCTGGGTTTGGCGTATATGTGGCCCAGTGGGATCTGCGGGCTGGGCTTCGGATTTCAGATGGGAGCTCAGTCTTTGTGACAGAAGTGCTGGCTATCCTCTGGGCATTATGGTGGGTGGAGGATGTCAAGCCGGAGAGGGTGCTTCTGTGCTCGGACTCAGTGGCGGCTTTGGTGGCCTTGAGAGAGGGCAAGTCAAAGGCTCGGACTGACCTGATCCAGGAGATTTGATGGTGTTGTTCAGGCTGGAGAAGGTTGGCTGTGAGGTAAAGTTCTGCTGGGTCCCAGGGCATTCAGGAGTTGAAGAGAATGAAATTGTGGATGGCTTAGCCAAAGACTCATTAAGTAGGATGGCCCCGGATCTGTCTGTACAGTTAGGGGGGGCCGAGCTGAGGGGGGAAATTAGGGAGGGAGTTTTGAGGGAGTAGCAGTGTAGGTGGGACTCGGAGACCAAGGGGAGGCACTTTTACTCTATCCAGCCCTCTTTTGGGGGGGCAAGAAGAGACTCTGTTATAATCTGTAGATTACGGTTGGGGCACTGTGGGCTTAATCAGACGTTGTGTACAGTAGGGAAACATCCTTCTGGGTTGTGTGAGTGTGGGGGGGCGGAGTCAGTGCAGCATGTCCTGATGGACTGTATTAAGTATAGGGAACAACGAAAATCCTTCTTTAGAGTTCTTTCTTCTCAGGGAGTTAATTCTTTCCCTTTGCCTTCATTTCTAGGCCTGGGTGAGAACCTAGTGCTGTATAACAGAATATAGGGAGGGCTGGAAATCTATAGTGCTCCCACCGTCCTGTGGAGGGCGGCAATACGCCTAGTCCGCCGGAAATATACAAGAAGAAGAAGAACCATGTCCCCCCCCCCCCCCCCCCCCCTCCTTCCTTCACCTGATACCACCCCCCCCCCCCCCCCCCTTTAACTCACCCTAGCCTCCTCCAATCCTGAACCTGGGCCAGTCTACCCAGAATTCCCCTCTCTCCACTATAAAGACCTACGTCTCACTGGATTCAAGGAGCTCACCTGGGGACAAGAGGCCATTGTTCTCGTTGGGTCATCTCGCTATAACTCTCGATAATAAACCTGTGTTTACCAAGTCTATCTTTGACTATTGATCGGGTTAATTTCCCTCACAGTAGAATAGGTTACAACAAAACCAGACGTGGGTCTATGGTAAGAGTGTGTAAAAAAAAAAAAAAAAAGGAAAAAAAAAGTGTGCTCACCTACGGACTACTGGTGTGGTTCTCCAGCTGCACCAGGGCAGAGAAGGAGGCCCTCCACAGAGTGGTCAAGGGCAAGGCTGCAAGGAGGACCACTGGAGCTAGCCTTCCAGATATCTCCACAGTCTTCACCTCCCGCTGCCTATGTCGAGTGAATAACATCCTACAGGACCAGTACCACCCAGCACACCATCTTTTCCAACTGCTGCCCTCTGGTCGAAGGTACAGATCCATCCAGTCCGGTGTAACTAGCAGACTGACCAACAGCCTCTATCCACTGGCTGTCAGGCTGCTCAACGATCAACTTGCCGCCCCGCACCCCCCATCCCCAACCCCCGGTGACATAACTCCCACTTCTACATTACAACAATAACTGTGAACTGGACTTGCATTGCTACACTATTAGGGATGCACCGATATGAAAATGTGCCACCGATACCGATACCGATTGTTCAACTAACACAATCGGCCGATACCAATATTATTATTTCTTTTGGTAATTTCTTTTTTTTTTATCTTTTTTTATTTCTTTATGAAACTACTGTATATTTGTGTTACAAATTGTGCTCACCGATATGAACATAGGCCTCTTTACTTACTTAAAAAAAGGAAACATCAAGAAATAGCACTATCTCTCTCCCAGTATGGTCTGCCGGGCTGCAGCTAGATACTAGTTCTCCCAGTATGGTCTACCGGGCTGCAGCTGGATACTATTGTCTCAACCAGAGCTCTCAACCAATGAAATTTTGATTGACAGTCGATTCTGCCAATTACGTCACACACCGCTTGCACCCGCCTCTGCTGTTACCACCAATCTGCAAGCGCGTATACATTTTTTACTTCCGCTTTTGTCCGCCATTGATTTTGACGAGAGGTTTTCTACAACAACAACAACCGGCACGGCCGACGTTTAGCTTTTAGCTCTGCAGGATGACTTAAACGAGGCATAATGATTTTACTGCAATGAATGTTATAATAAAACAAAGCCTTTCTATACATGTGTCTGATTGAAAACTTTATTAACAGATTGCAGAATGGGTAAAACTCAGGGCTCTATGAGCAACGGAAGGAACTGAGCTAGTATAAATAATATGCTGATGTTATTGAACGTGTAACTAACTATATAACGTTAATGCCACAAAACGAATGCCTTGTTAATCATAAGTAGTAACTTTGATGCAGTAGCTTGTGTGTGTGTGTGGGGGACTGGGGACGGCGTTGTGCAGGTCGCGAGTGAACTTTTTTTTGGTCTTTTGACGCTACACAAATTGATGGATATTTATCGGCTACTGCCATCGGCACATTCGAGCTTATCGGCCGATAGGCCGATTGCAGTCAACAAGGCACTTATCGGCCGATACTGATACCCGACCGATACATCGGTGCACCCCTATACACTATACACTATTCCATCCATTGCAAGCCAACACCCCCCCCCCTCCATCCATTAACTCAACTCGACTGTCACTGTACTATTTATTTGCACTAGCACTATTGCACTTGGGACATTGATATATTATTGATATTATTATTTTGTATATGCTATATTCAGTATGTTTGTATGCCAGTGGTGATGCTCTAAACTCAATTTCGTTGTACCAACAATGACAACGATTCTATTTTATTCTAAAAAGGCATCAGCCATAAATCAAAAACCGACAAGGCAGCAGAGGATGGCTGACCATAAGAAAACGGTGACCTAGCCCTTGCCAGAACCCAGAAGATAGTCAAGGTGAAGGTGGCAAAAAAGCTATATGCTTATGAAGAATAGATCCTGGCATAAACGGTTAATAACCTAGCCCTAAATCATCCATCCATCCAAAATTATGAAGTCGGAAGATAATGGCCAACTAGAAAATGCCTATATGAAGGATAAGATACATCTGAATAAGCCGAAAAGTCCATATCATAAGGTGAATGATAAATGGACTGCATTTATATAGCACTTTCATCTAAAGTGCTTTACAACTTATGGCTTATACCCATTCACTCACACATTCACACACCGAGAGTGGAGGCGACCACGCAAGCTCATCAAGAGCAGTTAGGGGCTAAGGACACACTGCCGGGACAGCACATGCTGCCGGAAGGAGCCGGAATCTAACCGGGAACCTTCCGATTACTGAGTTACTATCACCCCCTATAGGTGCCACTGTCACCCCAGGTGAAGACCCCATTAGGGGTGAAAAGCGGGTTGCTTACTATCACAGGTTACGAAACTGTAACAGGAGAAGTAGGTGACCGCTTTCCTAATGCGTTACAACAAAAATGGAGGGAGGGCTGAATCACACTAGGTTTTTATTTTGGAAATGGTTTAGTTGCGTGTTTTTTTTGTAGTGTTGCCATTGACGATGCAAACAAACTGTAGCGACACACCCAGAGGAAGGCTTGAAATACACTTCTTTCAAAACACTGAAAGAATTAGGGTTGTCCCGATCACGTTTCTGATACGATACAGAGTCCCAATCCGCATATTAAAGTTAGTAAAACCATATTAAAGTGACTAAAACCAATTCAATGTAGGTAGGATGCAAGTCATTGAATAGCTCTGCTTAAATTTTTTTTAACTACATCACAGGCATGATGGTTTTAATTTATTTTACAGATTTGATGGGGAAATCCCTAAAAAAGATTTTTTATTTTATTTATACAGTTAGGCTGAGATGCAAGATGACATTATTCTCATCTAGAAGATAGGTGCGTTATTAGAACATGTAGCCTATTTTAAGATTTAAAGGCGTTGCTGCCTTTATGGAACACGTTGCCAGTGTGCAGTCAGCCGGTTTGGCGTTGATGGTTGTCTAACTTTAGGCTTGAATAAACGACTGGGGTGCTTCACTTCGGACTTGGAATATTGAGTGATATTGCCATGTGCTGTTGACTGAATGGTGATATTGTTATATTGCTGACAAAAACAAGACATCTGCAGTACCAGGGGATCCAATTTATCATTCCATAATTCTGGAGTGGTAATATCTCAAATATAACTCAGAACAAAACTTGAAATCTGGTATATAACAAGATGGTTAACTACATTTAAACTTTTGTTAAGACATCCGATAGTGTTGAGATGAATCTCATTCAAATTAAAAGTGGTATTCAGTTTACATCTCTCATCTATGGCACACGTGAAGTTCACATCTTTAAAACGCACAGTAGTATTATAAATGTTTTCTCGCCGCTTACTGCGTGTGGCCTAAAATGTAGCAGTGATTTGATAGTAGGCCTATAACTAATTAACCTGCCCCATTCATTTATTTTCCGAGACGTGTTTAGAACCGTTTTCATGCAGCGAGCATGAGTCTACTGCTGTGACGGGAGAACATTACAGCAACTGTTACTTCTACACATAAACAGCTTCATTTCCTTTTTTATAAACCACTTCCCAACTCAGGTCCTAGGTGTCTGGAAGGAGTCCTAGAAGTGGAAACTGAAAGCATTTCACAGTCATATCACGCGTGGGGCCTAAAACGTACAGAGTCCCGGTGAGATCCAGGCCCTCCGCTGCAGTCCTGACATGGGAGAGGGGCCCCCGGTCCTGGCCCCAGGGGCCGCCAGTTGGTGGTGAAAACCGTGGGGCGACAGTTTGCCTGACTCCTCCACTCAGTCAGACCAGGGATTGTGACAGAGGGGGGTTTATAATAGCCCTGGGTGGTCGAGGCCAACAGCCGGATGTCACAGTACAGTTTCCTTCCTCGGTTGCCTGAGGGGAAGGACGCTTGATTGCGACAGGGGAGGTCAGACGCCCACCAACCCAATCAGCCACGTTCAACCAAACCCCCAGCCGTCATTAACCTCAACCTGACCCTGCGCCGCTCCTCGGGAGCGTCCACGTCCCAAAGCACTGCAGCAGCCACGAGACAACAGCACAGGTCTCTGGACACTAACAAGTGATTCTTCACATCCTCGACATCCATCACTCTGAATGAAGTCCCCAACTTCCATCCTTATCTCACCAGAGACATTAATCAGTCTAATAACAAACTGTCATCATTTTTAGGGGATAAAAGATAATGGCTGCATCATCTTGTTGCCTAGATTCACTGGGGGGCGTGGCGGTGTGGCCCTGGTCTGTGATGCATTGGCAAAATGATTTCAGCTGGTGCGCTATTGGTGCACCAAGCAGTCCAATAGGCAAAGCAAGATACTTTGCCCACATTCATATTACTAGAGCTGACGTAGCATATTTATATATTTATTCATTACAACATATTCCATTAGATGTTAAGGTCTAGTAGACATATGTCAAACTCAACGCCTGTCATCCGGCCCCCAGACTGAATTTGCTTATCAATAAATGTTGGCCCGCTACCTCTCCTAGCCGCAATTCAACCGTGATACAAATTAAACACACTTCCATCTCAAATGTCTCCCACTTTTCAAGCAAACGCTATCTGTGTTATCTGTACCTGTGTCGTGTTTTTAAATCAATAGCCTAACCCTGCTTTCTTGGGCCACCCAGTATCTAGCCTTCAATTGTACTTACTTTCGCTTTTAAAAAGATCATCAGTCATCCGTTTTCACTTGACTCAGTGTGCTATTATTCCGTTGCATCCAATTTGACAATTGGCAATTATTGCTAATTCGGCATATATACTCTGAAATCCAAGCCGTGGAAATAATTGGTTTAATTGCACGAGACCAGTGAAGGCCACGGTGAGAGATGTTTTGTGTGCGTGCCTGCGTGTGTATTCTACTTATGTCATTTAAAAAATAATAATAAGCCAATATCCATAAACAATGCATCCTTACCCACCTTTTAAAACATATAGCCTTCTTTGTATTCATTGAGGCACCAGAGAATGAACAGAAGTGCATTTACAACAACATTGAGCTGGTATGCACAAATTGAATAAACAAATTGACCAATTAAGCTAGTGACCTCAGGAATATGCACCTATTTGCTTCAGGTATTATTATGTGTCCGGCCCGCAAAATCATCTGTAGAGCACCAAAAGCTGCATTTGAAAAGACCAACAGCAATGTTTATTTTCAGGAATAATGACATGGCTCCACATAAATGGTGCTAAATAGTACCTAAAAGTAATTCTTAGTGGAACTATTTTGGTCCTATATGTGTCATGGTCCCAGCCAGGGCCCTCCCTGAACAATATGAACAGTGGTTTTCTGCCGCCCTCTGGTGGCCAAACGCAGCAACTCCAGATACTGGACCTTCATGGCATTTAGGTCTAAGTTTGCTGGCTATGTTTAATTCCTTTAATGCTATGTTGTTGCCTCTGTTCATGTTGTGTGTCTCCGTTTTAGCTTGTGTTTAAAAGGTTTATCTTTTCATATGTTTCCTTTAAGGTTTATCATTTACATATGTTTCCTGAAAGGGTTAATCCTTTACATATGTTTCCAGTGGGGTTATCCCTTTACATAGGTTTCCTTTAAGGGTGTCCTTTACATATGTTTCCTGTGGGGTTATCCCTTTACATATGTTTTCATTAAGGGTTTTCTCTTTACATTTGTTTCCCTTAACACTTTGAGTGCCAGGGACGTCATATCTAGTTTTATTAGCCCCCCCCACTGAGTGCCATGGACGACAAATATCGTTTTATTGTTTTATTAGCGATCTGAAATCATATTTCATCAACCGAGTCTCCCGTTGGTACAGCAGCCCCTACAGGAGCTCAGAATGGAAAAAAGCGCCCCCTATCGTCTATCCCTGTGTAACTGCAGGTCAGTCGCTTAGACTGACCTGGGATCTGTAGATATGTAGGGACGCAGCCAGCTGGTTCCTTGTGCTAGTAAGAAGTCTGATCAACATGGAAGTCATCGCGGGACGGGAATCAGCCTGGAATATATATTTACAGCAGCCAATACTCAATCAATAAGCGTGATCGATATTTGGAATGGCGATCAGGAATTGGAATGATCTTTTTGGAGAACATCTGATCTGAGGTAAGGAATCTATTTTACCAGTCTTGGGATAATCAGAGTTGTATTCGCTGAGATCTCAGCGTTTGCCCTATGTGTGATGTGGCTGTTTGTGCGCGATCGCTGATGAGGAAATAAGATAATCGATTTTTCAGATCGCCTCTATAGCGTGCATACGTACACATATACTATCGATAATCTAGCGTTTATTTGAAAACGATTCATAAATAGGCCGAAAAATTACAACGTTTTTAATGTATTCTAGAATATTCCAGTAAATGTCTTTTATTATGGAATCTTTATATTTTCCGAGGGCTTTTCAAAATGCTATAAAACGAAAATGAACCGATAAAAAAACAATCCGCTTCGACAATGTTGACTGGAAAACGAGTCATTGATAAGCGACGCGCAGATTAGACACATAGCCATAATTTAAAACATAGATTAGGCGTTTTTAAGCTAACATTGAAGTGGATGGTGGCATTCAACGGGTAAATCAAGGTTAAGCACTGGCTCTGAAAGTGTTAAGATAATTCCTTTACACATGCTTTTATTTATGATGCGAGTTTTCTTTTACTAATACTTTGTGTTCACCAGCCTTGGCCATGCCTGGCCTTATACCAGCTGGCACTCGTTAGTAATCACGGGCAGTACTTATTGTTTCTCACATTCATTGTCGCGCCATTGCATTGTGTTTTGTTTTGTCTCAAGTTGTGTTCGGTCACGTACTCACTCTGTTCACTCCTGTATTCCCTGTGAGTCCGTTCCCTTCTTAGTCCATTTTTGACAGCTCTGCTGAGTATTGTTTTTCGGGTTTACAGTTAGCTTTTGTTAGTAACCGTTTTGACGTGTATCCTTGTTGCAACTGTCAAGTAAAAGCCTGTTCACTTCATCCCGTCGTCTCTGCCTCTACTCTCTCTGCTTGTGTTCCTGCATTTGGGGTCTCCTCTCCTATTCCCACACCGAACCCTCACAATATGGTGCCATGTAGAACCTTTAAGGAGGTGCCATATAGAACCTTTAAGGAGGTGCCATATAGAACCTTTAAGGAGGTGCCATAAAGAACCTTAAGGAGGTGCCATATAGACCGGTGCCATGTTACACCAAAAAAAGGTTCCCCTGTTATTACGAGCCAAAGAACCACTATTGGGTACTGTTTGGCACAAAAAGGTTTGCCATGGTGCTATATGGCACTATGTGGTTTTTATATTTTTGTGCCTGTACGACTCTTAAATTATGCCAGATAATACTGTGGAAGAGTCTATGCTTCTAAATGAAAACATTTAATAAAATCACTGAATCATTTCCTATTCAAGATGGGGGGGGGGTAGTCTTTCAACATTATGGCTGTATCCCAAACAAAGAAAATGACTCAGCACTCATTGTGCATTCACACACATTCAGTGTTATTCTCTATCTCATTCCCTTCCTCTCTTGCTTTTGTAAATCCTTTTCTGTTGTGTATGTATCATCATGATTGTACATGTAGATGTGCTTGCTCAAATACCCCCAGTACATGTAGATGTGCTTGCTCAAATACCCCCAGTACATGTAGATGTGCTTGCTCAAATACCCCCAGTACATATAGATGTGCTTGCTCCAAGCTTCTATCCCCAGGCCATCAGGATGCTCAATGACTCCATGTAACAACCCATCATCTACACTCATTGCACACATCCACATGCACACTCACTTTTAAACAAACACTTACCTTAACACTCACTTTAGACACTTTAACACTACATTATATTTATATATTATTAAAGAGATTTTCACTACATTCATACCTCATTTGCATTTGCATCTTACCTCAAAGTTTTGTACCTCATTTTCTGCATTGTACCTCACTGTTTACTCATTTTTACTCACTGTACTTCGATTGTACCTAGGTTGTACTTTAGATTGTATATTGTACTGTTGTATATATGTATATTCCTCTTTACTTACTTACTTTTTTATACTGTATGAAGCACACTCTCAGGGGCTCATACAGAACCAAGCATTTCACCGTAAAGTACGTGTATTTTATTGTGATCATTAAAAAACAAACTTGAAAACTCGAAACTTGAAATACCCCAAGTACATGTTGATGTGCTTGCTCAAATACCCCCAGTACATGTAGATGTGCTTGTTCAAATACCCCCAGTACATGTAGATGTGCTTGTTCAAATACCCCCAATACAGATGTGCTTGTTCAAATACCCCCAGTACAGATGTGCTTGTTCAAATACCCCCAGTACAGATGTGCTTGCTCAAATACCCCCAGTACAGATGTGCTTGCTCAAATACCCCCAGTACAGATGTGCTTGCTCAAATACCCCACAGATGTGCTTGCCCAACTACATGTCCTACTAGGGAGTCTACATGGAGCCTGGACAGAAAGCAGGGGATTAGCAGCAATAGTGAGACATTTTACGAGTAAGCCTGTACCACCATTAACCCCCCCTGGATTTTGCAAGATAAACGAATAAGAACCCACTGCGTTGACCCAGGTAATTCACCACTAACGATTGATCAAATATTATCCAGATTGCCTTTTTCCCCATAAGGTTTTTCAATTCAAGAAAAACAAAGACTAGGTGGACCGTCCAGGCCGCTCACGCATGCGTGTTTCAACAATGCAGAGTCAGCCAGTCAGTGAGCAACGTTGCCTTGTATAGAGCCGCACCCTCCAGGTCTGGCCAGAACATGGTTAGTATGACTAACGTAACCGTTTCTGGTTAGCCATCACATCCTGGGTTCCACAATCTGAGTAACGGCAGGATGAGATTTGCTGGGGGGATGGGGGAGGTTTCCATACCTTTGCTTTTTATGTCTGTACCTCTGGTGTTTTGTTTTTATCACCAGTGGGGATATGATTTATCCACCCCTCTGGTTGTCTATAATATCCTTCATTCTAGCATTAATTTAATTAATTTCTCAACATCGTCAGCATCCTACCCACCAGCGTCCCGCTGCTCGCCAGTGCATACTCTCTCCGAGAAGCTACTCCGAGCTGTGTTGTTTTACACGCAGTTAAGAGTAACTACAGCCCGGCACTACAACTGAAGATGCGCTTCGTGGCGTAAAAAGAGAAGTGGTGGAGATGATATTTGACATATTGAAGTCAGTCTAAGCAGGACCTGGTTGCCTATGGCACACCTACCACGCACTCTCCATGGTGCTGAAACCTTTATCATGGATTTACCACGTTTGTGTTTTGGGAAAGGTAACCGCCAAGTAGCCAACATCTATGAAGACATAATTAGCCTACAATTTATGTTCGGTTCTGCAATAGTTCTGCTGCTTTGGCCTATTGGATCTACTTGGCATACTTTTATGCACTTCCTGTCAAATCCATGTGTCAGTTCTATGCTAATTTAATCTCACTACCTCTTATGCACTGTAATTAAGAACTGAACACCATTTCCGCTGCACTGCTCTTGTTAGAACTGATTGTTAGAATTAGAACTAATGCTGGGACTTTATCGTGTTAATTTAGATTAATTAACTACAGAAAAAATTCAAACGTAAAAGAAAATTACTAAGGCTGTCAATCGATTAAAATATTGAATCCGATTAATCGCATGATTGTCCATAGTTAACTTGCGATTATATATATTTTTTTTTTGTTCTAAATCTACCTTAAAGCCCAACCTCTAGGTTAAACCCTACTGATCAATTATGGGTAGTTTACATCATTGGTATATAATAGTCTTATCAACATGAGTCAACAAATGCTTGCTTTATGCAGCCATTTAACACAAAAGGATGACCCTCATGCTTTGCTAATTCAAAACAGAGTGATGCACAAAATAACTTAAAAGAAAATAATAATTTAAAAAATGAATAAAATGTGCATGAAATAATAGGGGAAAGAAAACGTTAGGAACTTGTTACATTCACCCACACAAGGGCTGAGGACTCACCCCCCCCCCCCCCCTCTCTCACACACCAGTGTTTCCCCTACCCGCCCCGCCAACGGGACCCCCCGCCCCTCCTGAAAACGTAAAAAAAACTAAAAAGAATTATATAAAAAAAATATAAAATTATTATTATTATTATTTTTATTAAATTTGTTTTTCACTCACAGCTTGCTTTAATCACAGTAACATTATCGAGCTAGCTAAATTATAGTATTATACATAAATCGGTTTTCATATAAATCAATCTTCACTACGACTTTAAAACGGTGGCGCGGCACGGTCTACAGAGACGCAGAAAAAAGCGACCAAATCCATTCCGAGACAATTCTGAGACTGACTAGCATCACGCGTAACAAGTCTCACACACACACACACAGATAAGCCATTCTCCCTTTCTGTGTGTGTGTGGTGTGGTGTGTGTGTGGTGTGGTGTGGTGTGTGTGTGTAGTGTGGTGTGTGTCCCAACTCTGGTCTTTGGAAATACCAGATGAGGTCAGAGGAGTTTGATAGTATTTACTGAGGATGGCCGGATAATGTTGATATTTAAACTTAAAAAGTTATTATACCCCTCTGGGAGGGGGGGGGTTCGAGCTGGAGCATATGTGTGTAGGGTTTTAGAAAATAGGTATTAGGAGTATATCCTGTATAAGGCATTTGTATAATTGGTAATTTCGTTGGATATACACTGTATACGGTAAAATATTATTATAGACTTTTTTTTGTTTTCTGTTTCTGTACTTGCATGTCATTTTAGCCACCTTGACTGTTAGTTTCATTATGCATTGTGTGTTGAGTACTGACTTTTAATAATTTTTGTTTTGCAATAATAAAAAAAAATAAAATAAAAAAATAAAAATATTATACAGAGAGAAGCTTCAGCAAGTACAAAACGCTGCTGACTGACAAAAGAGAATCCCTCACTGAGGAAAACACAAAAGACCTAACCATCATGTATCACAATGGTGATGTCAGCCAGAGATGGGGAGAAGCATGAACCTTTAACCTCTTCTGCCCGTGCGGTCTGGCACAGGACCGCAAATGACATCACGTCATAAATCAGCCTCTCAGTCTACTGTCTGACATAATTATGTTTTTTTCTTTTTTTTTTTCAAGAGTAAACATCCTAACCATGTCACAACAGCAGTCATAGTGTATATTTTCAGCAATACGTTTCTTTACCAATAAATTAAAGTGTTATTAGTGAGATTTTAGTTTTTGAAATGTGTTGTTTTGATCACGAAAATCCGCCATTTTGAAAAAGCGACACAACCATCCGATTTTAAATAAGTTTAAAAATTGTGTAGCTGTTGCAAGAATGAAAAACCTACTGTACATACAGTAGATTTCATTCTCTGTTCTTCATGCACGCCTGGTGATACTAAATCCAAATTGAACTCTGCCATTTGAAAGAGGAGATTTGGCCCGATCCATAGTGTGCAAGTTGGCTATAATAAGGTAATTTATAGGCCTCATATTCTATAATAATATTTCAAATTGCATGGGTCCGGTTGGCAGAATTCAGTACTGTATCTACAAAACCTTCTGTTTAATCATCTTCCCTTTATTCATTTCCTTAGATTTTTGTGCACGTGATCTCAAGAATGTACTGAACGAGCTCAGTGGCAGGTTCTTACGTCTGGTCATTTTTAGCATGGTGTTATTCACTGTCAAAGATGCAAAGACAAATCATAATTAATATTCTCCTTTGTTTCATCACAATTTAAGCAAGCCTAGTAATAGACACAATATTTCTGACACTGGGAATACATTCACTGAGGTCCATAGATGTCCCTAGATACCAGGAATATGCAAATGAACCTTGTAGAAGTGGAACAATCTTCCATTTACTTAGGTATGTATTTTAGGCAGATTTTCTGAAAATAGGGCTCCGGGCTTAAGAGGTTAAAGGACATCTCTTTGAAATAAATTACATTTTAGTTTTTTTCAGATTTCTTTTAAACAAATAATTATTTTGTATTATTTAACTATTTAATTATTATTTAGTTATTGCACTGCACTGGCAGTTGAACTGCATTGAACTGAACTGAATTGAAAAAAAGAAACCTCATAACCTCATGCACTGAACTGCACTGGCACTGTTTGCAGATGTACGGTTATTAAAGTTAGTTAAAAACATAATTTTGTATAGTTTTTTTGGGTAAATCCAAAGGAAAAAATATAAAATTAGAGAAATCTCTTTCTCTCTTGCTCCTTCCTCATCTCTCTCTCTTTCTCTCTCTCTCTCTCTCATAATCCCTGTCCCCAAAAAGCCAAGGCCCAGTGGACTAAATTACTACAGACCCGTCGCCCTGACCTCTGTGGTGATGAAATCTTTTGAGCGCCTTGTGCTTACACACCTCAAATCTATCACAGACCCTCTCCTGGACCCCCTGCAGTTCGCCTACAGAGCCAACAGGTCTGTAGACGACGCTGTCAACATGACACTCCACTTTTTCCTCCAGCACCTGGACTCTGCAGGAACCTACGCCAGGATCCTGTTTGTGGATTTCAGCTCTGCTTTCAATACAGTCAACCCGGCCCTGCTACAGGTCAAGCTCTCCCAGCTGACCGTAAATGTCTGAACCGCCCTCTCATCCACCCACCCACTCCTAATGTGTTCCCTCCCCCTCGTATGTATATATTTACTGTTAGGATCTGTTTAACTGCACATTTGCATATCTTGTATGTCACAAAAGTAACAGTACTGTATATCTGTATGTCATGTATGTCATAAATGTCATGATTAGATTAGATTATTATATCTGTATGTTGTGTATGGCATAAATGCCATATATGACTGTGTGGCACAGCGGAACAACAACACAATCATCAAATTTGCTGACGACACAGTAGTGGTGGGCCTGATCTCTGCAAACGACGAGAGGGCCTACCGGGAAGAGGTAAAGGTTCTAACGGGATGGTGTCAAGAGAACAGCCTCTCCCTGAACGTCAGCAAAACAAAGGAGATGATTGTGGACTTTAGGAGGTCGGGGGTCAGGGACTACAGCCCCTCAGCATCGACGGGGGACCGGTTGAGAGAGTGAACAGTTTTAAGTACCTCAGAGTCCACATATCTGAGGACTTGACATGGACCACACACATTGACAGTGTTATCAAGAAGGCACGACAACGCCTCTACTTCCTTAGACGCTTAAAGGGGAACTCCACTTTTTTTGGAAATTAGCTTATTTAACATCTTCCCTGGAGTTAGACAAGAAGATGCATACCTTTTTTGTCTCTGTGCGTGCATTTTAGCTTTGGGAATAGACGCTCCGTTAGCATAGCTTAGCTTCATCACTGGAAGTGAGGCAGGACAGTAGCCTTACAGTGCCTTACAGTGTATTGCAAGGTCTGACATTGACCAGACTTGATATGCATGACCTTGGTGGGCTCTAGGTCAACTCCTGAAAAGGGGGTCAATGTCAGACTTTGCAATCAAAAGTTAGGGGGCTAATAACCCTTGCCATAATTTCAGTGCGCCCCCTAACTTTTGATTGCAAGGTCTGACATTGACCCCCTTTTCAGGAGTTGACCTAGAGCCCACCAAGGTCATGCATATCAAGGTCAATGTCAGACCTTGCAATACACTGTAAGGCACTGTAAGGCTACTGTCCTGCCTCACTTCCAGTGATGAAGCTAAGCTATGCTAACGGAGCGTCTATTCCCAAAGCTAAAATGCACGCACAGAGACAAAAAAGGTATGCATCTTCTTGTCTAACTCCAGGGAAGATGTTAAATAAGCTAATTTCCAAAAAAAGTGGAGTTCCCCTTTAAGGAAGTTCAACGTGAGTCAAAGGATCCTCAAGAACTTCTACTCATGCACAATAGAGAGCATCCTGACTGGCAATATCACCTCCTGGTTTGGGAATAGCACTGCACAAGACCGTAGCAGACTGCAGAGAGTGGCCCGTTCAGCCGAACGCACAATTGGAGGTGGGCTTCCCACTCTCCAAGACATTTACAACAAGCGGTGCATGGGCAAGGCTAAGAGAATAATCAAAGACTCCAGCCACCCAAACAACTGCCTCTTTGAACTGCTGCGGTCAGGCAAGCGATACCGGAGTCTCATGGCAAGCACAGAGAGACTCAGAACAACACACTGTAGCACCCACTTTACCACTTTAGACACTAACACACTTTACACGTTATATTTATATTATTGGTAAGGAAATTGCACATCATTCTCATTCCTTATTGCACCTCATTGCACCTCACCACCACAAGGTGGCACCACAAGCTAAGCTATACCTCACAATTTTTGTACCAGCTGTACATACTGTATAATAGGTATACTGAACAATTGTGTTGTTTACACTTGTTTACGTACTTGACTTCTTGACTTTCTATTTTATACTATCTTGTTATTATCTAGCACACTCTCAGGAGCAAAACAGAAAGAAGCATTTCATGCAAAGTATTCTGTATTTCTGTATGACAACTAATAAAGAAACTTGAAACTTGAGGCTAGGGCTGGGCGATTCTTGCTAAAATGTGAATCACGATTTTCTCTCTAAGAATTGAGATCACGATTCTCTCACACGATTCTTATTTTTTCAATAAAATCATTTATTGCACTCTTTCTTAAACAGACAACATAACATATATCAAAATGATTGACTTAAACTTAAACATAACATATATGAAAGTGCTTGACTTAAACTTAAAAGTATCTTGTAACATACAAATAAACTCAAGTCAGAATAGTCATCATTTTAAAAAGTAAAGTAAAAAAAGAAATCGTCATAACTTAGAAATGAGGTTGCATAGGTCTATGAATCGAGACCGCGATTTTTTTTCGATTAATTCAGCGTGTCATCCACTCTGCTGAGAAGGTGATCGGCTGCAATCTGCCATCTCTCCAAGACCTGTACGCCTTCAGAACCCTGAAGCGTGCAGGTAAGATTGTGGCCGACCCCTACCAGCCCGGGCCAAACCCTCACGCCACAAGAACAGCTTCTTCCCCTCTGCAGTGAGCCTCATCAACAAGGCTCGGGACCCTCACTGACCCCCCCCCCCCCCCCCCCCCCCACTGTTACATTAACACACCCCTACTGGACTATATACACTTGTATATACAGTCAAAATATACTTGTTCATATTATTATTCTTTTATTTTTTACTTATATATTGTACTATATTCTATTGTGCTATATTTAATTTTGTTTATATCCCATTTTATTTTATTCACAGTTGTACAGCCCTGGCCTATATTTTATTTCATAATTATATTATATTCTATTGTGCTTACCTTCGTTCATATTTCATTTTATTTTACTCCACCTCTTTATTTTATTATCTGTCCGTTAATGTCTGTCCGTTAATGTTGCACCAAAAACAACCAAAGCTAATTCCTTATATGTGAGAACTACTTGGCAATAAATACCTCTGACTCTGATTAAAATGTGTTAATTAATCGAGCTATTAGGGGTGTAAAGATACACGTATCCATACCGAACCATTTCAGTACTGGACCTTTACGGCTGTGTACCGGACGAATACAACGGTATGTTAACCACTAACAACCGCCCACCAGGGGCTGTTTTTTTTCACAATATAATTCTATTTATTTATTTTTAACAAGTCGATTATTAATTATAGAATATTCATTGACAGCCCTACAAGTACAATTAGTTACTGCACACTACATAACCCCTGAGTGGAACATGGAAAGCCAAACTTTCCCCCACTGTCCCGAAAACCCTTACCGAACCGTGAGTTAAAAACCGAGGTACGTACGGCACCATGGTTTGTGTGTACCGTTACACCCCTACTAGCTATGTTTAGATCAAATGCTTTATTCAATATGTAAATCTTATTCTTACATATTGTATTCAATATCACTTTACGGTCCCGAAAAATCGGCATGCTGTCCTGCATTTGGTCACAACCCTACAAGATGAAAAGGGAGCAGCAAACCATTACATTATTTCATATTATCAATTTGAAAGTAAAACATAGCCGGTTGAGAACACGTTCATTTAATCTCTTTGCAAGTTCTTGTAGGCAATTATTTTTCTTTTTTTATGTAAACAATAAACAACTCTCTGTTGCATCTCATGTGATGTGTGCGTTTCATATGGATACAACTATATGGTTTTTTTATGGCCTACCTGAAAGATAAACTGTTGAAACCATCCTGCACACCACTGTCCTAATTGTTTTCTTTACTAAAGTAGATATTTATTATTCATATTATTATTTCTTAATATTGTGGTAAACAATATTTTAAATCAAGAGAAACAGCATATCTCGTGGCCGTGGGCCCTGGAGTCATCTTCATGACGTTCTGAGCTGCCATCCTGTTTTGAGCTGCCATCCTGTCATTATGGTGATGAGGAGTATGTTATCTATCGTCATTCAGCTTGGGGGGGGGGTTCTTCATCTGAAGATGATACATCATGCTCTGGGTTGTATTCCTCCCCATCTTCTTCTTCTTCTCCTTGTCTTCTAAATCAAAGGTGTCTAGCTGGACATCTTAAAGAATCAGCTCTAGTGCCTGTTCAGCTCTCTGTTCAGCAGTGAATTGTTCAGGGCATGGCTTCAACACAGAGAGAACTGGGGGTGCTGTCATCTGCAGAGTGTAGTACTTAACCCTCCTGGGCCCTATTCCCCGTACCTGGTTCAACTAAGTCGATCAAAAGTCCCATTATCCAGATTCAATTAACCCAATGTTTGAATCCAGGCTTTCCCTGTTCCTCGAACGCTGATTCAGTCTCGTTCATTCGAACCAGACTTGATACTCAGGATAATTGCGCGCGGCCGCCTCACCTGAAATGACAGCAGGTGTCGATCGCAGAAATCCTGATTTTCTAACGGCATTGATTGATTGATTGAAAACTTTATTAAAAGATTGCAGTACGGCTCAATAGCCTCGCCAACAAGTTAAATGCATAATCTATAGGCACATTTTAAGTCCCTCATAACCCTAATCAATCAGATTATATTTCTTTAAATGTGCCTGCTGGCAGTAGGCTTAATGGAATGAATAATCGAATGAGATCTTGCTAGCGAAAATAATTTGTTCAACTCTTTCAGATAAGTAGATAAAAACAAGCCCAAAGAGTATCTAATTGATACAAATTAATAGATACTTATGAGGATATCTGTACTGTATGTGCTTAGGTATCATGTACTTTATATATAAATTAAGGCTGTCAAAGTTAACGCGATATTAACGCGTTATCACCAGATTCTATTAACGCCACTCTTTTCTTTAACTCAAGATTAACTAAAATGTTTTTTTTCTTTTTCTTTTTTTTTCTTTTTTACTAGACTTCACTCAGGTGTATTATTGATGCGCTCATTGATACTGTTTGTTTCTGAAGTGTGTGCGTGTGTGTGCGTGTGCGTGTGTGTGTGTGTGTGTGTGTGTGTGTGTGTGTGTGTGTGTGAGAGAGATATAGAGAGAGGGGTGAGAGAGATGAGGAAGGGGCAAGAGAGAAAGAGAGCTGGGAGAGTGTGTGTGAGAGAGAGGGGGGGTGTGATTAATCAGCCCTTGTGTGGGTGAATGTAACAAGTTCCTAACGTTTTCTTTCCCCTATTATTTCATGCACACTTTATTCATTGTTTTAAATTATTATTTTCTTTTAAGTTATTTTGTGCGTCACTCTGTTTTGAATTTGATGCAAATTTGCAATGCATGAGGGTCATCCTTTTGTGTTAAATGGCTGCATAAAGCAAGCATTTGTTGACTCACATGTTGATAAGAGTATTAAAACTTGGAACTTGAAAAATATCCGTTTAAGGTAATACAATTTTTTTTTTATTAATTTGCTATTAATCGCGAGTTAACTATGGACAATCATGTGATTAATCGAGTTAAATATTTTAATCGATTGACAGCACTAATATAAATACATTTTCAAGGCACGACCCCCGAAATAACGTGTCAGAGAGGCTTGGAGGGAGGCTATACAGTTTCACTATTAATCAGGTTTTAATCTGTTTCGGACATCATCCATACATGCATTGAATTGATTAACCTTTGGTTTATACCAGTGACACCTCATGTTCATCATCAGATAACAGTGCTTGAACAGATAAATGCATTTTCTCAAATTCATTCATCAAAACATCAAAGGCTCATTCAATTTCTCAAGTCACGTCCACGTCCAGCACATCTCCTCCTCAGACATTTTAATCCCAGTTACAATATCACAATAACGTGTGAGTGACAGTAATATAATTCAACAATCCAGATATTCAGATTAGACGGAATTCACATCACAATCCACACATAAAGACGCTTCAATTTATGCTTGAATGAAACACAATCCGGGCGCTCCGTTAAGCAAATACATAAACCGCGGAGAATATGAAACGAATCAGAGCCAAACGCCCGATAGGTTTCATTCATTAAAAATATCCCCGCAGGATTCACATTTGCAATGCTCCCTTATTAAAATAACCATAGTGTGTATCGCGAATCCAAGCGCCGTATATATGACGTGCATTATTTAGGTCAAAGTAAATCCATAGGCCGAATATGATTTATTATCAGCATTTTAGGTCTATTATTTTACATTTCAAAAGCCCCCTCTAGAAGAACGAAGCACAAAAACATAATTCAGAATGGTATAATGGGATCTAGACTGTGATAATTATTTCAGGAAGCGAGCTGCATTTCTTTGCGAGGGCGTGGCCATGCAGGTTATCGAGCTAACTGAACTTAACCCTGCCCTCGACCAGGTTCAAACTTTTTGATATGTTGCCATAGTGATTTAGACAATCGCGCGTCGAGGAACCGACAGGTCTAGCTTAAGTCAAGTTATCCTGAAAATTATCCGGCTAACTCAGTTAGCCAGGTACGAGGAACAGGGCCCTGGTCCGTCAGATCTACCTCAGCCTGCCTCCTCTCCCCCTACCAACCCTCCTGGTCCCTCAGATCTACCTCAGCCTGCCTTCTCTCCTCCCACCAACCCTCCTGGTCCCTCAGATCTACCTCAGCCTGTCTCCTCTCCTCCTACCAACCCTCCTGGTCCCTCAGATCTACCTCAGCCTGCCTCCTCTCCCCCCACCAACCCTCCTGGTCCCTCAGATCTACCTCAGCCTGCCTCCTCTCCTCCTACCAACCCTCCTGGTCCCTCAGATCTACCTCAGCCCGCCTCCTCTCCTCCTACCAACCCTCCTGGTCCCTCAGATCTACCTCAGCCTGCCTCCTCTCCTCCTACCAACCCTCCTGGTCCCTCAGATCTACCTCAGCCTGCCTCCTCTCCTCCTACCAACCCTCCTGGTCCCTCAGATCTACCTCAGCCTGCCTTCTCTCCTCCTACCAACCCTCCTGGTCCCTCAGATCTACCTCAGCCCGCCTCCTCTCCTCCTACCAACCCTCCTGGTCCCTCAGATCTAACTCAGCCTGCCTCCTCTCCACCCCCAAATCCAACCTATGCAGTTTTGGGAACAGAGCTCTTCTCCAGGGCTGATGATGCACAGTTGATATTTTGGAGAGGTGCCCATACAGTATACACAGAGGCTTTGCAATATTATACCCTATACCCCTTGAGCGCAGCCCTATGCAGAGCAGGTTTTGTGTGTGTGTGTGTGTGTGTGTGTGTGTGTGTGTGTGTGTGTGTGTGTGTGCACTTACAGGTTCTGGCTGGATGTATCAGCAGCATGAATACAAAGGTAGGTCATGTCCTGTGAGGTAAACAAGGAAGAAATAAGTGAGGGGGGAGGGAATAAAAGAAACGAAAAAGAAACATCTGAACCTTCTCTGGACATTAATATGAATTATAATCAATACAGCAGAAAACGAGTACACAAAGCCCACATTGTTATTAGGGATGGGTACCGAATTCGGTACTTTTAAAAAGGTACTTACCGAAACACGTCGGTACTACCGAGTATCGATTCACGTGAGATACAAAAAAAAGAAAAAAGAAAACTTTTTTTTTTACACTTCTTTTTTTTTATTTGTTTTACTTTTTTCTTTTCATGTCAACGTTCACACGCACAATATACGCTTACCTAGGATTTGACTTGATTCAACAACAAAGCAGTCGGGAAGTTTGGATTTTTTTTTTCACAACTGAGGTAGGTAGATTACATTTTTAGAGACTAAAGTACAGAAAAAAGGTACCGTTGGGTACCGGTATCGATTCACAGGTACCGGTACCGTATCGGTTCAAATGTGAATGGTACCCATCCCTAATTGTTATACATATCATACAGTGTTGAAAGTTCAACCTTAAATACAGATACGTTATGAATGTTTTCCACGCCTTAATTGACCCCCACATTCATTTATTTCCTTTTAGGTGCAGCAATCACAATTTGAACCGCAATTTCTGGGCCTTAATGAACCTGCAAAAGTTGGGTGTGTGAGTACTGGTAACTAACACTGACCCTCACACAGCCTTCCTGGTAACAGGGTCTACAGAGCTTTCTATGGCCTAAAGTTGTCCTTTTCAACTATGAGGCATCAGCTCCCCCAAGTGGCGACAAGGACGCAGTACAAAATGAAGGTTCCTACTAGTGTTACACTGAAGAATGAACCCTACTTTTCTGTAGAATTTAGAAAAAGATGTTTGATGAATGGTCAAGCATTACAATATTAAAGGAACAGCTTAGTTTAGCACAAATTAATGGAAGTGGATGCGGATCAGCTAGCCTAGGCATTGGTCAAAAACACCTCTCCCAGAGTTTTAAGCTACAGTAGGCTAGCTGATGTGTATCCGTTTGCATTTATTTAAGATAAGATGATCCTTTATTAATCCCCTTGGGGAAATTCGGGTGTCAAAGCTGCATGGGGGGGGGGGGATACAGGCCGAGGGTGGGGGATACATCACAGTCCTATACAGTCCAGTATCTATATACACTATAAAATATAAATACAATATAATATAAAAAAGTACAAAATACAAGATAGTCCAGTGATACGAGTCTCTAGTGCAAAATACAAGATAGTCAGTACGGTGATGTGAGTCTCTAGTTCTCAAGTCCCGAGTTCTGACAGTGATAGTTCTGGCAGCAGAGCCGGCCGTCCAAGCCCTTTGTTGTAGAGCCTGATGGCTGCTGGTATAAAGGACCGGCCCAGACGGTTTGTGGTGTATCGGGGGGGATGAGTCTTTGGCTGAACGTGATCTTCATTCTGGCCAGCTCCTCGTAGAGGGGGTGAGAGGGGTTCTCCAGGATGGCTTCTAGCTTTTTACTCATCCTCCTCTCAGCTACCACCTCTAGATTATCCATCTCACCACCCACTACTGAGCTAGCCTTCTTCACCAGCTTGTTCAGCTTGCTGGAGTCCCTCGAGTTGATGTTGCCCCCCCCCCAGCACACCACAGCAAAGAAAAGAGGACGCTGGCTACAACCGACTGGTAAAAAGATAGCAGCAGTCGGTTGCACATGTCGAACGACCCGAGTCTCCTCAGGAAGAACAGCCTACTCTGTCCCTTCCTGTAGAGGGCCTCAGTGTTGTCCGACCAGTCCAGTTTTTTGTTCAGGTGAACTCCAAGGAACTTGTAGGACTCCACCATCTCTACCTCCTCCCCTCCAATGATTATGGGAGAAGGGGGACCCTTCCTGCCTCTCCGGTAGTCCACCACCAGCTCCTTTGTCTTGCAGACGTTGAGTTGGAGCTGGTTACTGTCCGACCACCCAACGAAGCTCTCCACCAGAGGCCTGTATTCAGCCTCATCGTCATCCACAATGTAGCTGACGATGGAGGAGTCATCGGAGAACTTCTGCAGGTGGCACGTTCTTGTGTTGTAGCAGAAGTCGGAGGCGTAGAGGGTTTGTGCTAAGCTAGGCCAGTTTGCAGCCGGATAATAATAATAATCTGTCAAATCGTACACAGATCAGATGTGGGTGATACCATTCTGAGATAGCCTTTCTCTGTCAAATCGTACACAGATCAGATGTGGTTGATACCATTCTGAGACTTTCTCAGTTCTCTTATTTGCATGAAGAAACACAAACCGTGTGAATATCTTGAGTTTTCCCTTTTCACAGTGCAGAAAGACTGCATTTATTCAGTGGACCCCACTCATTTGTATTACAACACAGCTGCCGTACTAAAGTAGATATATGTATTATTAATATTATTATTTCAATAATAATAAAACAATATTTTTTATCAAGAGAAACAGCATATCTTGTGGGCCCTGGAGTCATATTTATGACGTTTTTGAGCTGCCATCCTGCCCTGGTTGTCATAATGGTGATGAGCACCATGTTATCTTGCCGTTTTTTGACAAAAAAGTCTGTCGTTCAGCTGGGGGAGGGGGGGGGGGGGGGTTCTTCATCATGGTCTGGGTCGACTCTGGAGAAGACGGTAAGCGCATTTCCCATAATGTTTGCGTGTGCCTTTGAGCCAGCCATAATGCCAAGCTGACCTTGCTCGCCAACTTACCTCCAACACAGGCTTGGCATTGTTGTACACAGATAAGATGTGGGTGATACCATTCTGAGATAGACTTTGTCTGTTCTCTGCATCTGGGAAGAGGGAGAGACAAATCGTGTAAGAATCCTTTCAATGAAACCCTTCACCACACACACACACACTTTGTAGTGTAAAGACTGTGGTATTTTCAGCCACTGAGCTATAGCCATCTTGTGACATCACATTGGAGTTGCTAATATTTTTTAAGTCATAGGGGTCCTCCTGACACAATAAATATGACAGAAACTCTTGATTTTTAGTAGATAGTAGATTTGAATAGATTTAGTAATAGTAGATTTTAGAAGGGGGCGACAATGGCTCAGGAGGTAGAGTGGTCGGAGTCCTGCTCCTCCCGAGCAGTGTGTTTAAGTGTCCTTGAGTGTCTTAACCCCGAACTACTCCAGATGAGCAGGTTGGCACCTTGCAGGGGCACCTCTGCCGTTGGTGAATGTGTGAGTGAAATGAGTGAATGGGTAAATGTGAGGCATAAGTTGTAAAGCGCTTTGGATAAAAGCACTATATAAATGCAGTCCATTTACCATTTTAGTAAAGCAAAACAATTAAGAGGACTGTGTCACGGCATTCCTTAAGTTTATTATTTTGCTCTCCTGCGCTACCAGTCAACTAACTGGCCCTGAACAATGAGCAGCTCACAGCTGAGCAGTTTTCCAGGATCGGCTGATTTTGAAAGACTTTGTCTATGCTATAAATAACAAATATATATATATAAGTTACGGATGGTATCGTGAAGCGCAGTCAAGAAGGGCTGGGGTGAGTAGCGGCGCTATGGGTTAAACTCACTCTCACATCCTCAAAAGACGCATAAAGCCATAAACCCATTACTTAGAAGTGAATTCACCTCTTGGTATAGCGGTCTGTGTTGCTGCCCGCGGTGTGGGAGACCGGGGTTCGACTCCCACTCGGGGCATCGAAGTGCCTTGGGTGGAGTGGAGTGAGTTTGAGAGGGTGAGTGTAACGGATGGTATCGTGAAGCGCAGTCAAGAAGGGCTGGGGTGAGTAGTGGTGCTATGGGTTAAACTCACTCTCACATCCTCAAAGACAGATAGACACATTGCGAAGTATGTTTATATATAAATAGAATGTCATAACTGACTTTGACACATATCGATACAATAGCATGGCGGAAAGAGATGCAATATTACAATCTTAGGCCTATACATTGTCAATTGTCCCCTGGCCTCACTGTATAAACAACCTAACTTACTAGTGTCCTGTTGTCTAATGGCTTGAAAGCCTGCCCAAGTCAAACACATGAGGCTATAGCCTAACCAAGACAAGACACCGAGTTAAAGGTCCTATAAGTGGTAGATTCAAGATTCAAGAGATTTATTTGTCACATACACATCCAGACATGTAGTGAAATGAAGGTGGCCATGCCCGCCTTGATTGTGCAAAAATACAATAATATGATAGAATAGATCAGTGGTTCCCAAAGTTGGGGTCGCGACCCAAAAGTGGGCCGCGAGCAGCCACGGGAGGGCCGCGAGATGATTTCCAGAATGTCCCATAATAATAAAAAAAAAAAAAAAAAAAAAATTACATTACTGGTAAAAAGAAATGCTAATAAATGATAATAAATAATATTCAGCCTATGAATTTCCATGGTCCGTATACATAATGCACGTGACAGGTATTATTGGATTCTATTATATATTATTATGCACAATCGTTGCGGGCAAGACCACCTTGTATACTCGTATGCGTGACAAATAAAACTCTTGATTGACTTGAGGTACGGCGAGACACTAGCAACACACACTGTGGTTATTTGAATTTCGGTTGCAAATGTATACTTGTTGCTAGCTAGCTCAAATTCAAAATGAAACGTTGGTTAATTGCGGCAAAAAGCAGAGAAGCAGAGAAGCCAGCGGAGGAGAGTCGAGAAGCAGTTCCACCGCCAGAAAGGCCATCAACTGACACGGGATTGGGAGGAGGTGATAGTCAAAGTAGCCATGTGGATGATGTGGGACCAGGGCCAAGTGCGACACAAAGAAGCACCGACCCAAAGTTGGACCAGCGACAGCCTACCTATAGATATCGAAAATATCGTGAGGAATATATCCAACATGGATTCATATGTAAAGTTGTGAACGAGGTGCAACTTCCTCAATGTGTCGTGTGTGCCGACGTCCTTTCAAATGAAAGCTTAAAGCCTTCCAAAATGATACGGCATTTAAAAACAAAGCACCCCTCTCTCGCTGAGAAACACGTTGATTTTTTTCGCCGAAAAGAGCGAGAGTTGCTAGGCCAAAACAAGGTGATATATACACAAACATCAGTCCCTGCGAAAGCGCAAAAGGCCTCATATGAGGTGGCATATTTAATTGCTCGGGCAAAAAAGCCACACACAATCGGGGAAACTCTCATCAAACCCGCTGCTATAGCTTTGAGTCGGAATATGCATGGGGATAAACTGGCTCGTGAAATTGAATCCGTGCCGCTCTCGAACGGCACAATTGCCCGGCGCATCACAGATATGGCCCAGGACATCAAGTGTCAGCTTATTGACAGAGTGAAGCAAGGCAAATATGCTTTGCAACTAGACGAATCGACAGATATCTCGAACTGTGCCCAGTTGCTTGTATTTGTGAGGTACACATTTGATGGGAAGCTGGAGGAGGACATGCTTGTGTGCACTGCACTGGAGGGAACATGCACAGGTGAGGATGTTTTCCTAAAACTGGATGAGAAACTGAAAGAGGAGGGACTGTCTTGGAACGAGTGTGTTGGTGTGTGTACCGACGGCGCTGGGGCGATGGTGGGGAAAAATAAAGGACTGAAAGCCAGAGTCTTGCAAGTGGCACCTCACGTGAAGTTCACACACTGTATCATTCACAGAGAAGCTCTTGCGGGCAAAACGCTCGATGCAGAGCTTAAAGGTGTTCTTGACACAGCCATAAAAATAGTCAACTATATAAAATCTCGTCCACTCAACACCAGGCTGTTTGCATCTCTCTGCAACGAAATGGGCTCTGAGCATGAAGGCCTGCTGTTCCATACTGAGGTGCGGTGGCTTTCACGAGGAAATGTCCTCACGCGCCTGTTTGAGCTGCGGGATGAGGTGCGCTTGTTTCTGGCGGAGAATGCGCCCCAGCTCGCTGCCCACCTCTCCGATCCTGGCTGGATAACAAGGCTAGCCTATCTGTCTGGCATATTTGATAAAATGAATGGACTTAATCTCTCACTACAGGGTGAAAATACAAGCATCCTGTCGCTCAATGACAAAATACTGGCGTTCATGAGGAAACTCGAGCGTTGGATTGCACGGGTAGCAATGGGCAGGATTGATATGTTTCCAGAGCTGGATGAGTTTATGGAGGAAAATGAACTCAGTGTGAACACAGTGAAGATGTCCATAACCAGTCACCTCAAAGCCCTTCTTGAACGATTTAAAAAGTATTTCCCCGAGGAAACAGCACCAGAACAGCATGACTGGATAAGATCCCCATTCACAGTAACAGCATCACACCTGCCATCCGACCTGGAGGACGCGCTTGTTGAACTGTCAAGCGACCGAACCTTAAAGACGGAGTTTCAGTCCAAGCCGCTGGCTGAGTTCTGGATATCCGCTGAGGGGGAATACGCACAGCTATCCAATGCCGCAATGGATGTATTGTTGCCATTTGGATCGACATACCAATGCGAAAAAACATTCTCTGCCCTGACCTATATAAAAAACAAGTACAGATCACGTCTGAATGTGGAGGATGATCTCCGAGTCGCTGTCTCCAAAATCAAGCCCAGACTGGACTTGTTGTGCTCCAAGCATAGTGCCCATCCATCTCATTAGGTGAGTTGAACATTAGCGGCGCCTATACTAAATTAAACGCGCTATATGTATTAATTTTATAGTTTGATTATTGTGTTATTTTGTGTATAGTTATTGTGCGTGTTAAAAGCATCCAATGCTTATTACTGCGTAACGTTTGCATGTTTCACAACCACCTCCTATGTCTGTGAGCAGGGGGGAAACGGTCAGAACCATAACATCGTTGTTATACTCTCATTCAGGTGTGATGCAGGCGTCCATAAACGCACCACAGGAGAGAGGATTGACAGACTGCGTGACAGCATGGCATCACACTTTGTTAGAGACAGCCCAAGTCCACGCAATAAATATGCAGCATGATGAATGATAAAATAATATTAGTTGAATCTGTGACAATCAGTCTGCAAGTGATAATAATCTCTTTATATATAGCAAACTACTGTGATGCTTTTAAATAGTTCATTTTCTGAAGTACATAGGCCTACACGTTTTTCATAATCATAGAATCTATATGTAGGGCCTATATTCATTTCATGGTTGTTTGGTTATTGTGTTGTTATTGTGTGTAGTTATTGTGCATGTTAATAGCACAAGGTGGAGCACACCCAAAAACGTTTAAGAGGTGCAGACTGACAGAACGTACTGAAAACGATAAAGAAAGTTGCACACTCAATTGTCTCTTTGCTGTTTATTGTCACCAATGTTTCGCGTTTGCCTTCTTCAGGTGAAACTTGTTAATAGTGAAACTGTTAATAGCCTCCAATGCTTATTAGTGCGTGTGAAGTTTGCGCGTTTCAACCACCTCTGCTCCTGAGTCCTATCCCAAAGCAGACGGAAGGGGAGCGACTGCAATAACAAAAAAAGTCACTCGCCACTTAAAAAACATTAAAAGCATGCATTTACACATTCTAAAATGTGACTATATGGTTTTATATTAACTTAATAAATAAACAAAAACGAAAAATCTACTTATTTCAACGAAATATTTCAAACTAAATAACTATGCACATAAAACGCTGAAAACAACCGAAGCAAAATAGTATTTTAATGAGGCTATTATTATTATTATCATTATTATTTTGCAACAAGTTAGCCCTCTCATAAATTGCACATATAAATGAATAACTAACTTGAACTAACTTAATAGGATTAAAGTGATATTTGGCTTAAAAAATCGGTCGCATGGCAAAAAAAAAAAAAAAAAAAGCCTGACGATGTGCATTGGGCCGCGGCTCTCTGACGCCTTATTTTTTGGGCCGCGGCCTGAAAAGTTTGGGAACCCCTGGAATAGATAATAAAATAGACATGATAAAGTAAAGTAATAAGAATAAAATACAATACATTGTATACAGAATCATTGTAACACAGTATGTAGAATAATATAGTTATGTATTTTTAATACTTGGTATTAAACTAGGCTATTTGTTTGTTAATATAAGTTTTAAATAGCTCTAAATTTCCGACGGCTATCACTGATATAGTGTTTGGTCAGTAACATGGGTCTCCCTCTCCCAGTCCCTCCACTCTGCCTTTTCGGGTATCCCTTCCCACTTTGTCCAAGCAGGAGAGAGAACCCTATATATATATATATATATATATATATATATATATATATATATATATATATATATATATCTTTACCTTATTTCAAGAAATCTTGCCTAGCCAAATGTGCTGGCAGATTATTTTACACATATTTGTTTTAATTTCTTATTTTTGCAGAGTGGAGTTCTCTCTCCTGATAGGATGAAGTGGGAGAACGGGATACAAGAACATTTATTTTGTGTTTACTGCAGAGCGGAGGGACTTGGAAGACCCATGTTACCAAGTCCGACCAGACACTCTATATCAGTGATGGTTGTCGGAATGTAGAGCTATTATTTTCACATGTAGACCACTTATTTTAACAAAGCAAATACCACTTAAGCACCTTTAAATTAGTTAAAAGGGGATATATATTATGTATCTTTTCAACAATGTTATATGACTCCCTTGAATCTGTGGAACATGTTTATGAAGTGTTATTTAACTTATTTTCTTTTTGTTGCAAAGAAACTAGTCTCAATCTAGGCCTGATTCTAATTAGGCTGTTTAGTGTTTATTCCTGAGCCTCTTTGTTCCCTTGTATTAATACATGCTGTTTTGGTGGGTATAGCAACACACCACATTGTAAAATATGTATTTCCTTCCCTGCCTGACTACCCCACACCCAAGAGTAAAACATGTTTACAAACTGGCCAGTACACAAACAGCAATGATTCTCAACAGCTCATTTAGGCTGCTGAAGGCTTAAAACCTTGGCCAACCTTGACCTTGTTTTCCACAGCACCCATATAACACAGACTGGCACATCCATACGAAGAAGACTAGGCAAAACAAAAGCCATTTTCCATAATATGTCCCCTTTAATATGTGTTTTTCTTACCTCTTATATTCCCGAGGTACAGCCCATCAACAACCTGTGAAGCGGCAGACATGTTGCATTGACGTTAAGTACTGCGACTCAAGCTCCAAATCCCTCACGGAGAGGATGAGTGAGTCTGTTTGAGCCAGGATTGTTTGAGCTTACAAATGAATAGGCTACCAGGCAAGATATCAAATCAAGCAACCATGCATGATTACCAGAAAACAGTGTTGGTTTGACACTTTCTTTGAGACTTAAGAGTAGTCAGGAGGAGCAAGGTGTCTTGAGCACAACGCAGACGACAATACTTTTTGTTCTCATACCAATATTAAAAGGAATTATGGACCACAATTCAGCACATCATAAAGCTCAATAATCAGGTGAAAACTGTCTTAAAAAGTTAGTTTGTACCACTATTTGCAAAGATACTGTGTGCTGGAAAGTAATAACATGTCATGTGTCTGATTTAGGTGCCTTGCTAGAAGCACTATTAAAAGGAGATGTCAACCAGAGACCCCATGATACGATATTATCACAATACTTAAGTCGCAATATGATAGTATTGAGATTTTGCGTAAATTCAACTGTAAATGATGTCCCCAATGGAAAAAACTTTAACATCTCCAATAAAATATTATATAATAATATATACGACATCTGTTTTATCTAATACGAATGTTTTAAGTCTGTTCATCTCACTTCAATAATATATATATATATATATATAGAGAGAGAGAGAGAGAGAGAGAGAGAGAGTTATACTTGGCGTCCACGATACAGTATATTGCTACCAAAATATTGCGATACTATTAGAGCTGCCGCGATAACCGCATTACCGCGGTATCGCTGTTGCATCACGCTCACCGCAGAGTTAGGCTGAATACCGCGTCACCGCTGTTTTTTATCATAATAATAAAGTTGGCTTGCGGCTTGCGGCTCTGCAGATATACCCGTACTCGGTTCCAAGCGACCCTATTGGGTAGAAGTGGTACCAGAAAAGTCATGTGAAACATTGCAGACCACTGACTGGTCAGAAGAGAGACGCGTCACACTTTGTAGCCTCGCTCTGAACAATAACAGAACGCCGGCGCCGCCATCTTTACTGCCTCGCTAAGGATGCATTTCATTCAGGATTTGTTTGCGTCTTTGCGACAGAACCAAGTGCAATAAACAAAAAAGAATGGATTCACTGTGTATTCTGCCTTATTTATTGATGAAACAAAACCGACATCAACCCAATTTACCACCGAGCGGAGAGTTTAGTGTCACAACAAGATCGCTGATGTGTTAAGTTTGTTGTTGTTATTAGCCTAATATACTACCGTCAGCCGATATACACGAGAGGTAACGTTAAACCCGGGTTTGCTTGGTAGAATACACAATGAGAGGTAACGTTAGCTTTGGCAGAATAGACGCAACGAGAGTCTGGTTAATGTTGTTATTGATTGATTGATTGATTGATTGATTGAAACTGTGTTAAACTCTGGCTTGCTGCAAGCCCTCGGACATCTATGCCCACGGAGCTTTCAGTGTACACAAGCGAGCGGCCCCGCCTGAGACAAACGGAGTAGTACCTGGCTGCAGTGGAAAAGGAACGAAGTACCAGGTGCCTAAAGCGGGTCGAGTCGAGTAGGTACTATGCAGTGGAAAAGCGCCATTAGACTAGAGGCAGGCTATAAGAGTAGACTACTACAAAAAAAAAAAATTCATTCAATTTTTTTTTTTTTTTTTGTGCGCACTGTGCGGTAATAACCGCGGCGGTAGGAAATATTTCACAAATTCGTGCGGTAAGGAAAATATCAATACCGCGGCAGCTCTAGATACTATGCTGTATCAATTTTCCCCCCACCCCTAATTATTAGGGGTGTAACGGTACACAAAAACCACGGTACAGTACGTACCTCGGTTTTGAAGTCACGGTTCGGTACGGGTTTTCGATACAGTTGGGGGAAGTTTGGCTTTCCATGTTGCACTCAGGGGTGATGTAGTGTGCAGTAACTAATGTACTTGTAGGGCTGTCAACAAATATTCTATATTGAAATTAATAATCGACTTGTAAAGAAAAAAATATATAATAATAATTATATTAGATAATAGATTGTGAAAGAAAACAGCCCCCAGTGGGCGGTCGTTCGGTACACAGCCGTTCGGTACGGTACGGTACACACTGAAACGGTTCGGTATGGATACGTGTACCTTTACACCCCTACTAATCATAATGACCAAAGTCTGTTTAGAGAAGTTGGTTCACTCTGCTGCCATCTTGATAACAGGAACTATCAAGACCAGACCCCTATCTCTATGAATCGGGAGTCATCTGTGATCGGTATCTAAGAATCTGTCATAGATATCGTTGTTTTTATTTCATAGATAGTCACTTGTAAATTACTAACAACACAGAATGGACAATTTTGTGACAGAAAATGCAATCCCCCCCATTACACCAACTTTTCCATTGGTTTCTGCCACAGAATCTTTAGTCACCATGGCAACCTATGAGAACATATTAGACCATGTATACTCGCAGGGAGCGAAATTAACTTTTTGACTCACCGGCCAGTGGCGGGTAGATGGGAAGAGTCTACCCGCCAAGCATATTTCTTACCTGCCAAATTTTTTTTGATTAAAAAAAAATATATATATATATTTTATATAAAAAAAAATTGAAATAAAATATATATTATATAATCATACTTGTAGTTGTATTATCTGCGAGACATCGCCACCACGCAATAAGTCAAAATGCTTGCTATCTGCAAACAGCTCCACTGTCTGTGTGTATACTTGAGTAGCCTCCAGCTCCAGCAAGGATTCTCCGGCCCTGCAGCTAGACCCTATATTCAGCTAGACCCTACATTCAGCATGCAAGGATTCTCCGGCGATGCAGCTGGACCCTATTTATAACGTTACGGTTCCTTTGTCAAATCACATTCAACATGCCCTCAGCTAGAATACGCATTCAATCAATGTTATAAGACATTGATATCAGGAGCTATCTGTAGCTACTGCTAGCCCGGTAGATAACGTTAAGACAATTTAGTTTACTGGGACAGATAAGATCTAACGTGAGCTAGCTAAGCTAGCTAACGAGGGAACGGAGGTATTATGCACTCGAGTCGACTATTGCTGGAGCATTTGTTGATATCAGCAGCTATCAGTAGCTAGCCAGCTAGATACCGTTAGACAATGCCTCGTCATGTATTAAACTAAAAGTGAATAGTTGACTGAGTCATTGTTTAAACAGTAACGGTAGCTCAGCCCGCATATCGCAATGGTGGCGTTTCAGGAAGTAAACAAGCCAAATGAGAGCTTCCGATTGGTCATTTGCTTTCTTTCTCATGAAACCAGTCACGTCACTCTACTGTGATTGGACCGTTAACTTGAGTGCAATGTGGGACTTGTAGTTTTTTAACGATCTCGCGGCGGAGAAAAAAAAGACGAGAGCGGCTATAATCTGTACTCGCACAATCAAAATAAGAGTATCGTTATGAACTACACGTCTACACGCCACACGGCGGGCAGCCCTCTAAGTGTCAAGCGCCAAAGGTAAAAACTGACCGCCCCTGGCGGGCGGTGGGCTTTAGTTTCGGTCCCTGTATACTCGCAATTTAAGAATGGGTACAAGTCACAGGCTCTTAGTCCATTCGGTAAGTCCGATCACGCCGCCATTTTTCTTTTGCCAAAGTATAAACAAAGTCTCAAGCGAACGCCGGTGGTCTCGCGAGAGATTAAGCGTTGGACCGTGACGTCAGAGGAGTCACTCCAAGCTGCACTTGATTGCACAGACTGGAGTGTATTCCGTGATAACACAGCCAATATTAACGAATACACTGAAACGGTGCTTGACTATGTCTGTACTCTGGTAGAAGAAACAATCCCCTCCACCACAATTAAAATCTACCCAAATCAAAAGCCCTGGGTAGACAAATCCGTCCGTGAGGCTCTGAAAGTGCGCACATCAGCATACAACACCGGGCTGGTGACAGGCAACATGGAAGAACACAAGATGGCAAGATACAACGTCAGGAGAGCAGTAATAGAGGCAAAACGGCGTTACAGGGATAAAGTTGAACTTCAGTTTGAACAGGCTGACTCTAGAGGCATGTGGCAGGGCCTCAGAACAATGACAGATTACAAAGGCACCTCCCTCAAACTGAACAGTGACATCTCCTTAGCAAATGATCTCAATTCCTTCTATGCGAGGTTTGAGGCTGTGAATAAAAACACCAGCCTACAAACCACGGCAATGGGGGGGGGGGGTCTGCTGATGGAGACTCAGTGTTCAGGGTAACAGAGCATGAGGTGAGACGGATCTTTAAAAAAGTGAATATCAGGAAGGCAGCAGGACCGGACGGCATCCCCGGCCGCGTCCTAAAAGTCTGTGCCGACCAACTGGCCCCGGTATTCACTGACATCTTCAACCTGTCCTTGGAACAGGCTGTCATCCCCACCTGTCTGAAGAAGTCCACCATCATCCCTGTACCCAAAAAATCTACGCCCGCTTGCCTCAACGACTACCGCCCTGTAGCCCTCACCTCCATAGCCATGAAGTGCTTTGAGAAGCTAGTGAAGGGCTACATCTGTTCCTCCCTCCCCATCAACCTGGACCCTCTGCAATTTGCATATCGCCCAAACAGGTCCACGGAGGACGCCATAGCCCATGTGCTGCACACAGCAGCATCACACCTGGACAAGAGGCAGGGGAACTATGTGAGAATGCTGTTCATCGACTACAGCTCAGCATTCAATACCATAGTCCCCTCCAAACTCATAGCCAAGCTCAGGGACCTGGGCTTGAACTATGACCTTTGCCAGTGGGTCTTGGACTTCCTGACGGGCAGACGCCAGGTGGTAAGAGCAGGCAACTGCACCTCCTCATCCATCACCCTCAACATAGGGGCCCCCCAGGGCTGTGTTCTGAGCCCCCTCCTCTACTCCCTGTACACACATGACTGCGTAGCACAGCGGAACAACAACACCATCATCAAATTTGCTGATGACACAGTAGTGGTGGGCCTGATCTCTGCCAACGACGAAAGGGCCTACCTGGAAGAGGTAGAGAACCTGTCACAGTGGTGTCAGGAGAACTGCCTCTCCCTGAACGTCAGCAAAACAAAAGAGATGATTGTGGACTTCAGGAGGTCGGGGGTCAAGGACTACAGCCCCCTCAGCATCGACGGGGCACCGGTTGAGAGAGTGAACAGTTTCAAGTACCTCGGAGCCCACATATCCGAGGATTTGACATGGACCACACACATTGACAGTGTTGTGAAGAAGGCACGACAACGCCTCTACTTCCTCAGGCGCCTAAGTTAGTTCCAAGTCAGTCAGAAGATCCTTAGGAACTTCTACTCATGTACAATAGAGAGCATCCTGACTGGCAACATCACCTCCTGGTTTGGGAATAGCACTGCACAAGACCGTAGCAGACTACAAAGAGTGACACGTTCAGCCGAACGCACAATTGGAGGGGGGCTTCCCACCCTCCAGAACATTTACAACAAGCGGTGCAAGGGGAAGGCTAAGAGAATTATTATTAAGGACTCGAGCCACCCGAACAACTGCCTCTTTGAACTGCTGCGGTCAGGCAAGCGATACCGGAGTCTTAAGGCGAGCACAGAAAGACTCAGAAGAAGCTTCTATCCCCAGGCCATCAGGCTGCTAAACGAACAATAAACACTATGCAACAACCATCAAATGCACACAGCACACACACCCACACACTCACTTAAACAAACAACACACTGCAGCACCCACTCTCCACACTTTAGATCACACAAACACACTTTATATTTATTGATAAAGGATTTGCACTACAACTCGTACACCTACTGTAAATTGTACCTAAATTGCACCTCATCCCATTTCTGCATTGCACTATATAGTATTGTATATTAGTACACTGCACAGTATTGTATATTATATGGTAACTCAGTTACGTCTATTCTGCATCGAACATTGTACATATGTCTATACTGAACACTGTGACCTCATTTTTTTTACTTCTAATTTACATGCTATACTATGTTATTTTATTTCATACTTATCTTGTCTTGCACAGTCTCTGGAGCGCAACAGTAAGAAGCATTTTGTATAAAAGTATTCTGTACTTCTGTATGACAACTATTAAAGAAACTTGAAACTTGAACCACTCACTGATAATTCCCAGCCTTTTAGTAGAGATTGTGATTCATTAAAGCTCAGATTTCACCTCAATATGCAGTCAATTATAAGTTTGCTCAACATAAAATCACATCACATGTAGTAGCCCAATTATTTCCTCAGAATGTTTGTTTCGTACTTTCCCTGTTGCTACCATCTTTCGTGTTACGGATATCCCCAATCAAAACTAGCACAGTGATCTGACTCCTCATTATAAAGACCATAACAATACAGGAAGCTTTCGAATGTAGACAAATTCAGGGAACCAGGTTAACCCAGAGCTATATTAGAGTTTGGCCAGGTTAGATAGTATATAGTATGTTGTGGCCGCCTTATCCAAACTCTGATCAATTGTTCTGGCTTAACCTTGCTGTGGATTTTTTTGAACCACTAATATGAAATTAATTGTGGTAAAGTCGTTTGTAATATCTACTTGTTTGTTCCACTCGACGGGGTCGGTACCGACCCCTTTTGACCTTATTAAATTATAGGCGTTTTCAAGTATTAACATCACTACTATGTCACAAATACATGTAGAATGTAAAACGTTAGGTTGGCAATAGTTTAGCAATAGGTTAAAAGTGTACTTATATCATTTTAAGTTTTCTATTTGCGATCGCCAATTTGACCCGGAACCGGAAATGGAAATGTTGAACCATGGGAATTGAAGCTTTTTTGCAGAGGAGATCGCTAGCTATCTGCCAGCGTTGAAATTTCTCCGATCTACACTTCCTGGCAAGTTCTATGGGGGTTCAAAGTTCAGTGTTCTGAATGAATTATGTCAATAATTGTTATGATTCGCGATAAGCTACAAAAGGTAACGTTTTTGACAAATATTGAAACGCAGTCAGTTTCCCCACACTGTTGTTACCATGTAGGAAGAATTAGATCTGAAATTAGTTTCAAAATGGTTACACTGTGGGGGAAATAAAATAGTACAGTCGATTACAGTAAATATCAGTATCTGTTATTATGCACGCCTGGTGATACTATATCCAAATTGAACTCGGCCATTTGAAAGATACTATATGTATATATATATAAATGTGTATTAGGGCTCAATGAATCCAAAATGTTAATGTGGTTAGAAGTGGTGGAGAGAATAAAAGCTAGCCTATAATGGTGATGTCTGGTTAGGAGTGAGGGATAATGGAGGTACTATCCAAGAGGGGGTCCGGGAGGGGGGGATTTGAGCTGGAGCATATGTGTGTAGGGTTTTAGAAAATAGGTATTCGGGGTATATTATATACTAACATTTATATAATTGTAACTTCGCTGGATATACACGGTATACGGTTAAAATGTTATTATTGACTATTTTTGTTTTATCCTGTTTCTGTACTTGCATATATTTTAACCACCTTTACTGAAAGTTTCATTATACATTGTGTGTTGAGTACTGACTTTTAATAAGTTTTGTTTTGCAATAATAAAAAAAATTAAAAAAAAAAAATATATATATATAAATGTGCGAATTGGCTATAATAAGGTAATGTATAAGCATATATTCTATATTCTATAATAATATTTCAAATTGCATTGGTCCGGATGGGATAATTCAGTACTGTATATACAGAACCTTCAGTTTGATCATCTTCCCTTTATTAATTTCCTTAGATCTTTTGTACACATGATCTCAAGAGGGTACTGAATGAGCTCAGTGGCAGTTTTTTAAGTTTGGTCATTATTATCATGGTTTTATTCACTGTCAAAGATGAAAAGAAAAATCATAATTCATATTTTCCTTTGTTTCATCACAATTTAAGCAAGCCTAGTAATAGACACAATATTTCTGACACTGAGAATACATTCATTGAGGTCCATAGATGTTCCTAGATACCAAGAATATGCAAATAGCCCTTATAGAAGTGGAGCAATATTCCATTTACCTAGGTATACATTTTATGCAGATTTTCACCTGGGGTGGAACAGGTTTTAATCAGCTAGCTAGCTGGTATGGATGATGTTTTACATTTTGATGTCACGGCCATTGACTCCCATTCTTAACAATGGAATGCAAATAACTGTGGGATACACAGCAACTGATTGATTGAAAACTTTATTAACAGATTGCAGAATAGGTACAATACAGTACAGCTCAATACATACAATTGATGTGGGGGTGCAGACCAGAGAAAGACTTTCGTCTTGTTTAAATCAGGGTCCCCCATTTTCAATTCAGCATAACATATATGACATACAGATAGACAGTACTGCTACATCTAGACATTTATGGTACCAGATTTACAAATACAGTTGTTTGTGATACAAAAAATAGTCTAAAAAAGAGAGTATACATTTGACACGGCCACTGACTCCCACTCTTAACAATGGAATGCAAATAACTGTGGGATACATAGCAATTCCTTCTAATGCTATCAGAGCAATGTATTACCAGACTTCTGGCCTGCAGGTAAGTTAATGAATACCACTGACGGTCTAGAAAAAAAAATGTAACCTCGCTGTCGAAACTATTATGGTGTATAATGTACCTGACTAGTACTAGGTTGAACCTGGTACTAACCAGAGACAATTTATTTATTTATTTTATATTATAATTATTTTATTATAATATATTTATTTGCTGCAATGTCCCGCCTGCGTCGCCTCGCCTAACATTAGCTACCCGTTCGCAACAAACGGGCATTGGTGGCGATACAGAAACCAACACAAATAAAGCGAAACCCTACCTTGTTCATTCCATTACCCATGGTGACTAGAAAGGAATAGTACAAAAATCTAGCGTTATTATAACTAAAGATACAAAGTCTGTATCTGGAGAAAAAAAACGTGCGTGCACGTTCTAGCGTTACTTGAACTAAGTTCAACAAGCGGCGGTGAATTTATCACTCTAAAACTAACTCGATAATATGCAATTAAACTGCCTTGGCTTCAAATCACTTGCCATAATTCTCGAAATCAACTTCCTGTCTTTTTAACTTTCTGTCTAAGTGCATGTCTATGGCTTGGGGGGGGAACACAATAGGGTCCAGCTGCAGACTCGGAGCCTCGAGGTCCAGAATGGTACTTCCGCCCTGCCACAGGACTATTAGTCCTGTGACAGGGCTATGCGCTGATTGGCGGAAAGTACGGAAGTATCTCGAAGTACGTCTGACGTATCTCGAATTACGTCTGACGTATACGGAAGTATCTCGAAGTACGTCTGACGTAACCCAACCCCCTCCAATGTACAGTAAATGACCAAGTATGGTTGTCAATATTCCAATGTACAGTTTTGCTTGTACAGTTGTACAGTGTCCCCCCCCCACCCACCCCTCCTACCCGACCCCCCCCCCCCCCCCCCCCCCAACCACCTCCAATGTACAGTCCCCCCCCCCACCTCCTCCAATGTAGTTTCTACGTCAAATGTATATACTCTCTTTTCTGGACTCTTTTTGTATCACAAACAATACTGTATTTGCAAATCTGGTATGTCATAAATGTATAGATGTAGCAGTACTGTCTATCTGTATGTCGTGTATGTCATATGTTATGATGAATTGAAAATGGGGGACCCTGATGTAAACAAGACAAACGTCTTTCTCAGGTCTGCATCCCCTTAACAATTGTGTGTATTGAGCCATACTGTATTGTACCCATTCTGCAATCTGTTAAATAAAGTTTTCATTCATTCATGTCTCCCACGCCATAGGCAACATAGACCGCTATCAAGAAGTGAACTCACTGCTTTGTAACATGTCTCTTTTGGGGATGAGAGTGAGTTTAACCCATAGCACCGCTACTCACCCCAGCTCTTCGTGACTGCGCTTCACGATACCATCAGTTACATATACCATATATATATATATATATATATATATATATATATATCCACATCAGTCTGTACATAGTACATACCTGCACATAATCCTTTTAGATATCTATAGATACTATATATCTGTCAATATCCCTTACTAGTTATTATCGTCTTTATACCTGCATCACTGTACATATTCAAATTACAACTTTGTACATACATCTGATTAGCACTACTCAGTGCCTGAATTTCCCCAAGGGGATCAATAAAGGAATATCTTATCTTAGTACTAATTTATATATGTTGTACCCAGTTTAATTACCTGTACATTGTATTGTATATCACTATTGCACTTTACCATTACATTTGCACTCTGGTTGGATGACAAACTTTTTTGTTCTACTATACTTTTGCTGTATGATACATTTGAATCTAATCTAATTACAGACATTCTGAAGTGCCTGTAGGTGACTTGAGGAAAACATTGACATTGTGTTTTTATCATTATGCAATGACGGCGGCCTTTGATGGACTGTAAAGAGTGAGTATGTTTTGTTTTTTCTTCCACTAGTTACTGGAGCCCTTGCTTGGGATTCCAACATTATCTTATTGTAGTATATGCACGGTGAGACGGCCTTGTTGAAACCTCTCACGCTCTTCTTCCTAGAGCTGCTCCTCATTTCCCTCTGGTGAAAACCAATCAACCTACATTTCGCTTGACATTAAAACACTAATGATGACCGATTCCAGCACAATCACTGCGTATGAAGCAATGTGTATGTTGCACGCATATAAATATAGAAAAACAGAGTGGACAACCGCTATGGGGGTAAATACAGGAAGTTTTTATTCTGATCTGATCTCTATAATCTCTATAATACACAATGACCTTAAGAGGAAGAGATCTTCCAAAATTCAAAGACTGAGGTAAAGTGGACAGTTGATAAATACAGAAATATTGGTATGTGTTTGAATTGGTCTGTTGTTTTCAAGTAGTCATGTGGGTGATGATGGTTCACTTCTTCCACTGCTTGCTCTCATAGTCCCAGTTGGATGCAATGCCCTCTACTGGGTTGATCCTCATGTCCAGCATCCTCTGAAGCTCCTTCTCCTTCCACTCCTTTTCAAATGTGTGCGGAACCGGTCCAAACACTGTTGAGGAAAAAGCAGTCATGGGTAAGAAGGTTGACTGTATATACCCTACTACAATCCTGCAGCCCTTGTACAGCGCTGTCCTATATTATATTCTATTGTATTTTTATTCTAATTTTGTTTATATATTTAATTTGATCCTACTTTAATTGTCTGTTAACACTTTGAATGCCCAAACCAAGAATATTCAGGTTTACCCCCCGCGCGTTGAATGCCCATAACGAGAATATTCGTTTTTTCTAGTTTTTTTTTTAAATTAGCGATCTGAATGCATATTGCATCAAGCGAGTCTACCGTTGGTAAATCTGCCACCCCAGGCGCTCAGATGTGAAAAAAGCGCCCCCTATCGTCTCCCAGATGGTAATTCACCCTTTTGGATTGGAGTCAATGAAAATGCATGAGAGAAAAAAACCCGGAATCCACGTTTTACTTCTCACGCATGTAACCGGCGCCGATCAGCTTCATCCTGGACCCTCAGCACAGCGTGGTTACTGTGTTTTACAGTATGTAGCGTGGGATCAATAAAAGGATCGATTTTTGGAATGGCGATCAGGAATTGGAATAATCCATTTGGATACCATCTGATCTCAGGTAAGGAATCTATTTTACCAGTCTTGGGATGATCAGACCCGTTTTCACGGAGATATAAGCTTTTCCCATATGTGTCCCCCAGGCTGTTTGACTGTGCGAGCGGTCAAGAACTAGGAGAATCGATTTTCAGCGTGCATGCGTACACATATACATATACACATATACTATCGATAATCTAGCGTTTATTTGAAAACGTTTCATAAATAGGCCGAAAAATGACAACGTTCTAGAATATTCCAGTACAGGGCGATTATCATGGAATCTCTTATTTTTTCCGTGAAAACGAGGGCATTTCAAAATGCTAGAAACGGAAATGAACAGATAAAAAAACAATCCGCTTCGACAATGTTGACTGGAAAATGAGTCTTTGATAAGCGACGGGCAGATTAGACACAGCCATAATTTAAAACATAGATTAGGCGATATTAACGTTAACATTGGAGTGGATGGTGGCATTCAAGGGGGTAAAAAGGAAAAACACGGCCGGCTCTGAAAGTGTTAATGTTGATGCACCAAAAGACCCAAGACAAATTCCTTGTATGTGCAAGCTTACTTGGCAATAAAGACATTTCCGATTCTGACTCTAGCTTTAAAATAGTAAATACTCTCATGGAGCATGGCAATAAGAGCACTCCCATTTAATACTCTGGAAGTAATGACCACTAAAAATACATTACTCTCCTTTTGAATCCATGAAAATTCCAATAACCTCATTTTATACAGAGTATATATTAGAGCTGGGCCGTTAACGTGCTGCGTTAACGCGTTACTAATATCGCGCGATAATATAATTAACGCATTAATCTAAAAAAAAAATTTTTTTACCTTTATTTACCCAGGGTAGGTTCACTGAGCACAGATGCTCTTTTTCAGGAGCGCCTTGCTTCACATTCACACAGTTCCATTCACACCTGGGAGCTGCCCAGTACAACCACAGTTGACACCATTGGCCACTGAGCAACTCCATAGTTCAAGTTTGAAATGCTTCTTTCCGTTTTGCTCCCGAGAGTGTGCTAGATACTGTACTGTACTGGTAATATTATTTATTTGTGTTAACTTCTGAATAAAACAACTTATTAAACACAAGTACATCTTATTGAACATTATTTTGATATTTCATTACCAATTATCATAGCAAAACAGCTTTTTGTCTGTAATGCATTTTGGAAACGGGAGATGGGCTCATGGTGTAATGGGCCACCTGGCCTGAGAAACATAAGGAGGAAATAAAAAGTAAGGACTTACTTCTGGTCATTATTTGGGTAAAACACATATTTTGAATGCCTTCGGCAGGTTTTTTTCTTTCTTTTTTTAGCCATTTTAATCTAGATTAATCCAGGATTGCAGATAGATTAATCTAGATTAAAAAAAATTATCTATGCCCACCTCTAGTATATATACATCATTGCAAATCAGTTCCTATAACACATTTTCTTAATGAAAAGACTTACAAAACTTTCTCTGCCACATAACGACAAAGCCAGTAATGCCGATGAAGAACATCATCCCTGCGACCACTGATTTCCACTCTCTGGTACCGTCGTTCATCTCAGCAAAGCTCTGCTTGAAGCTGATGCGATACACTGTCAATAGAAACAAAATATTGGATGATGACGACCAATGATGAAATGCTACCCGATTTTATTCCTGTTTCCCAGGACAGTTCTGGCAATATTCTAGATAATTGGGAAGCCGAAAGTTACGTGAAGCGTTAACCAGTATGGACAACAGTGTTGAAGTGAAGCGTTAACCAGTATGGACAATAGTGTTGAAGTGAAGTGTTAACCAGTATGGACAACAGTGTTGAAGTGAAGCGATAACCAGTATGGACAACAGTGAAAGTGAAAGTGAAGCGCTAACCAGTATGGACAACAGTGCAGAAGTGAAGCGCTAACCAGTATGGACAACAGTGCAGAAGTGAAGCGCTAACCAGTATGGACAACAGTGCAGAAGTGAAGCGTTAACCAGTATGGACAAGTGTTGAAGTGAAGCGTTAACCAGTATGGACAACAGTGTTGAAGTGAAGCGTTAACCAGTATGGACAAGTGTTGAAGTGAAGCATTAACCAGTATGGACTAGGGGTGGGACGATACATCGATCCAGATCGATATATCGATCTATTATCAAATAGGATCGATGCAACGTAAAAAGATCGATTCATATTGCGATACTCTTATTTTGAAAATCCCCTTGTGAGCATATCCGCCCGGCTGCAACAACAAAAACAGTAGCGCAGCGCAGCTCAGCGTGTGTAGACGTTAGACAGCATTGCTTCAGAGTCCGCCTATTTTGCCCGAAATAAGTGCCTGTTTTTTTTTAGGGCTGGGCGATATGGCCAAAAACGTTATCGCGATAAAATTATAAAATTATTTTCATATAACTCGATATAGATAATTATCGTCGATATAATGTCCGTCAAGTTTAATTAACTTCTTATGCCCGGCACCGATGGACGGGCTATTAATAGACTTGTTTTGCTGCTGCGAATGTCTCGAGTTGATGTCGTCATCAGTCCGCGCACGTTAGCAGTTAATCAGAGCAAGCGGTGTATCCCATGACAATGTACTAAATATGACCCTAAAATACTCCGTTCCGCCCCAATACATTGCAACGACGTCCACCGTATACCCCACACTACTATAACCGTGGCATCAGAATTCACGCCACACACCCACTCGGCACGTAAACTATAAAATAGCGCCGTGCAAGCTAATTATCCTAGCCAGCCTTGTTTACAATGTACTAAATATCACCTAAAATACTCTGTTCCGCCCCAATACATTGCAACGACGTCCACCGTATACCCCACACTACTATAACCGTGGCATCAGAATTCACGCCACACACCCACTCTGCACGTAAACTATAAAATAGCGCCGTGCAAGCTAATTATCCTAGCCAGCCTTGTTTACAATGTACTAAATATCACCATAAAATACTCTGTTCCGCCCCAATACATTGCAACGACGTCCACCATATACCCCACACTACTATAACCGTGGCCTCAGAATTCACGTCACACACACACTCGGCACGTAAACTATAAAATAGCGCCGTGCAAGCTAATTATCCTAGCCAGCCTTGTTTGCAACTTGAGTCCTACCTCTCTACCCAGAGGTGCACCGGCGGGTCTCCTTCCGCTGTCCGCCATCTCCTTCACTGATTGGTTGTTAGTGCGTGTGCTCATATCCAAGCTTGGAAAATCGATATATCGAAACTTTGCGACCACGTTTCATGTTTATTTCGAGGAAATAATTTATCGCGATAGTTATCGTTATCGTTTTATCGCCCAGCCCTAGGTCAAATGCATCTAACGTGCTTTCCATCCTCGCCATTCCTTTATGCCCACCAGCGTTTCCGTTAGCCGGTAATTACCGGTATTTGACCGGCAAAATATGTTGAAGTCCGAATATTTAAATCTCTCCGGTCATAATGTCCGGTGAAAATAATTTCTCTAAGCACAATTTTATTATTTGAATTGTATTAAAATAGGCTAAAATTAAATAGCCTATGCGATGAACGAAACAATCATTACATGTTGCTTCACTCTGATAAAGCGCGGATGGCGCCGGCGCTCGGATGTGAATCTTTTTTTCTTTCTTTTTTTGAGCCTGTCTGGCCACCATAACGACAAACAGGTATACGAGCGAGAGAGAGAGATGGCCAAAACAAGCTAAGCTTAACAAATATTTCATGAAACCAAGCACAAGCAGGTCTAATAATAATGACAACGAAGATGAGTCTTCTGAACTTGAAGTCACAGAGACCGCTGATGCCGTGGTGAAAGAAAACAGAAACAGAAATGTCGAGCGTTCAGGCCCGAGTGGAAAGTTTAATTCTCCTGGCTGAGGTGCGACATTATATCCACATTTTCCAGTTCACTGATCCAGCCAGGGTTACCACAGTTCATTCTGGAACCTCAGATCCCCGCTGATCATGGAGTTCTACAGTATCGCGTTGGATCCATACACGTATCGATTTTTTCGAATGGTGATCAGGAATTGGAATATACCAGTTGGATACCATCTGATGTCAGGTAAGGACTCTATGTTATCAGTGTTAGGATAATCAGAGTAAGTTTGATGAAGTTATAAGCTGTTTTGTGAAATGTCTTCTTTCGGTTTCACTGTAAAAGTCAGAGAGGAAATCAACGGGGCGATTATCCGCGCGCGGCCGCAATGTGCTTGCGTGCACGTATAATATTGATCATCTAGCGTTTATTTGAAAACGATTCATAAAAAGGCCGACGAATATCAACGTTGTGGAATATTCCACTAAAAGACGATTTTCATAGAATGCTCCAGAATGCGCTGTTTTTTATCTGAAAACGGGGGCTTTTCTAAATGCTCTGAAACGGAAACGACGCGATAAACAGCCTTGACAGCACTGACTGGAAAATAGTCTTTGATAATGCGATGGGCAGATTAGACACATAGCCATAATTTAAAACATAGATTAGGCGATATTAACGTTAACATTGGCGCCGATGGTGGCATTCAGCCGGTAAAAAGGAAAACCAGGCTGACCGGAATTTCTCGAATATGTCCGGGGATAGAAATCTTGCAGGACACCCAGACCGGCACGAATATGTTCTAACGGAAACGCTGATGCCCACGTCGCGTTAAATACCGAAATTGCGTTAGCATGAGCTAACTAAGCTAAGCTGATAGAGCCATAGAGACTGGGAAGGAGGGGGGGGGGGGTTACTGCATTCTCGAGATAACCCCACTAACAGGATCTGGCCGGTACTGCACCTTCTGACTCCCAATATGCCTTTTGCAGCCAAAATACAGCGCTGTGATAGGATATTAATATCGGGAAAAAAAGAAAAACGAACCAAAAACTGTGAACAGGAGGTCTATTTGTATTAAAAACAATAGATTGTTTTTCATTTAAATGTCTGGAAGAGATCAAAAATAAAAATGTCAAATGATATTACCATTGCCTTTTTTTTTGTTGATTTAAATGTTACTGGTTGTGTTAAATGGGCATATAATATCGTCTCATATCGATCGCAGGCACCTGAATCGAATCGTATCGTAGCAGACTTTGTGATATCGGAAAATATCGTATCGTTGTCCAAAGAATCGATATCGTACTGGTGATTCCCACCCCTAGTATGGACAACAGTGCAGAAGTGAAGCGGTAACCAGTATGGACAACAGTGCAGAAGTGAAGCGGTAACCAGTATGGACAACAGTGTTGAAGTGAAGCGTTAACCAGTATGGACAAGTGTTGAAGTGAAGCGTTAACCAGTATGAACACCAGTACACAAGTGAAGCAACCCGTATGGACAACACAAGTGCCGTTCAGCACGTGTTCCATGTTTGCTTCTAATCTATTTCACTGTATCGGTTTCTAGTCTGCTGTTGGGTTACACCCAAACAGGGGTTGAATTCGGCAGATTTTACATCCAGGTGACATTACAAATGACAGGGTTCTCTTTATGATTCCGGGCTTCAGGAGAGTGGTGCATGTCGACAAATATTGACTGAACTTTCCTCAGGTTCAGGAACATATGGGAATTGTTTAATCTGTGACACCCCGCTTCAAGTTTGACATTGTTTATTAATCTTCAGATATTAGTATTGTAATGTAGTATTCATTAATAGATTTGCTCTTTAACAGAGATGAAGAACAGAGGAGACAGTGAGTTGAATAGGGTTAAATCTTACATGCAATCTTCTCGTCGTTGGAGAGCGTGGCCCATGATCCCAACTCCTTCTCCTTCAGGGACTGCTGCTCTGGATTCAGCTCCTGCACATACCGGATGTCGGGGAGGGGGTTCTCCCGCTTGTCAAAGTAGGCTGGGAGAGTATAGTCCTCCACCTTAGCAACGCCTGAGAGAGACAACACCAAACCAATCCATCAATCATGTTCAACTTCACAAAGGACTAATTACTAAGTGTATAACATCACCATTATGATTGTCCACCTTTGCAAAGGAAAATTTAAGGGGACATATTATCCATCTCTTCAACAATTCTATGACTTCCTTGAATCTGTGGAGCAAGTAAGTTTTTTGCCAAACATTATAGACTATAAATAGTCTATATATAATGTTGATTACAGTACTCCTCCCTAGTATTGATGATACATTTTTTATTGGCACACTGATTCCCAAATCGATATGAAACTTCACATATATTATTTTGTAATTCAACATAACCTAATCATTAGCTTACAGCTGTTAGCCCTGTCACTCCATAACAGAGCCTAGGCCTCTTCAAAGGCTTCAATATCAACTGAAAGATACTTAAGCATCAGATAAAGTAAATCCGACTCAAAATATGCTTAGTCTCTGGAAGTGTTAAAATAAGTAAACAAAAATCGCTATGTCAAGATGTAGCTATTTTAGTAGCACTAACTACTCATGAATCTTCACTATTGGGTAAGAAAGTGCAGAACCCTGATAAGATAGAATACCTAATTAATCGTGAACGCGTTTTATCACATTTATTGACCATGAAGTTTCATAGGGCTACTTTCACTTACCATGTCCTCCTCGTAGGCAAACAGATGTGGATATGGCACGTTTGCCAATAAGGCGAAGAGCTCTGGTGGCCAGCATTCTGTGGAATGGATCATATTAAAGAATAACTATATTGGCAAGCAGCACAGCACATTTTACTTAGATGTTTGATGTAACATTCTCAATGCTGAACCAGGGGGGGAAAGGTCAAAATTTCAAGCTGTGTTGATGTTGATTATCTAAAACTGTATCTCTCTCTCGTTCTCGTCACTAAGTCTCATTTGTAAATGAGATTGGTAAATATTATCTGGGGGCGGGCTTGCGAGTAGTGCTTTCAAGCCGTGCATTCGCATTTCACTCCTAAATTATCCAAGGCGTGTGATGACGCGATGCCCCACTGAGAGGTCTGCCCGCCATGTGGCGGGCAATCAAATAGTCATGTGAAAACCGAAAATCATGATCCAATTCTGAGCGGAGTTCTCACTCGCTGTCTCAGCACAGACACGCAGCGCATTGCTGCTCCTACCCCTCCCGCACCTGTTTCTGTATGCTGCTGCATGTAAACAGAGTAGGGGTGGACGGTATGGTCTAAAATGTATATCACGGTATAATTTGAAGCATAGACGGTAACGGTATATATCACGGTATCATTGTTTTTGATAAAAATAATTTAATTTAATATAATTTTTTTTTTATAAAATATATATATTATATAATTAGACTTGTACTTGTATTATCTGCGAGACATCGCCACCACGCAACAAGCTCCACTGTCTGTGTGTACTCTAGTAGCCTCCAGCTACGGCCAGGATTCTCCGGAGCTGCACCTGGACCTATACTCGAGTAGCCTCGAGCAGAGCTACGGCCAGGATTCTCCGGTGCTGCACATGGACCCTATTGGTATAACGTTACTTAACTGTGCTCAGCAAGCCCTCAGCTCGAATACGCATCGAATCAGTGTTATAAGACATTGATATCAGGAGCTATCTGTAGCTACTGCTAGCCGGATATATAACGTTAATACAACGCCTCAGTGAATTATTTAGTTCAATGGGACATTTCGTTTTGAACGGTGAACTAACTTGCGCTAACAGCTAACAGCTAACAGGTAGCATACACGTCTCTACTAGACTTTGTGGAGCGTTTGTTGATGTCAGGAGCTATCGGTAGCTGGCCGACTAGATACCGTTCGGTTAGACAATGCCTCATCATGTATTAAACTAAAAGTGAATAGTTGACTGGGTCATTTTGTAACGGTAGCTAAGCTAACGTTAGCTCAGGGAGACGCCGCCGTCCTCCCGTGTCTCGTCCCACTAGACTACTAGACCCGTGTTTACATGCGTGCGGTAGGGGCTGGCACGCCCACTGCGCGAAGCCTCCTAAATAACTTTTTCCAGTTCGCACATATCTATTATCTATGACTAATTCTATCTATTTTTAGGGGCAAATGCGAGTGAAATAGTCGCGCTGTGGTTACATGACGTCATTGCTATTTTAGAGCTTCTCTACCGGTTACACGGTATAGTCAAAATCCATACCGTAGAGCAAATTCATACCGTTTATACCGTCCACCCCTAAAACAGAGGCTATTGCCTCGGACAGTCACCGTGACTGACGTTAGTCTAGTCAGAGGGACCTCCATGAGCTAATGTTAGCTACTGTTACAAAATGACCCAGTCAACTATTCACTTTTAGTTTAATACATGAGGCATTGTGTAACGTTATCCAGCCGGCTAGCTACTGATAGCTCCCGACATCAACAACTGCTCCAGCAAGTGTCCAGTGCATAATACCTCCGTTGGCTAGGTAGCTCATGTTAGCCCACGTTAGCTCACTAGTCACTACGAAATGTCCCAGTAAACTAAATAGTTCAGAGGCGTTGTCCCAACGCCATCCAGCAGTAGCTACAAATAGCTCCTGACATCAATGTCCTACAACATGCGTATTCGAGCCCCTGGCTTACATCTCATGAGGGCTGCTGAATAGGGTCCAGCTGGAGCGCAGGAGAATCCTTTCATGCTGAATGTAGAGTTTAGGGTCCAGCTGCAGCGCCGGAGAATCCTTGCTGGAGCTGGAGGCCACTCGAGTATACACACAGACAGTGGAGCTGTTTGCAGACAGCGAGGTGGCGATGTCTCGCAGATAATACAACTACAAGTATGATTATATAATATATATATTTTATTAAAAATTTTATATATTTTATAAAAAAAATTATATAAAATAATTATTATTATTTTTTTAATCAAAAAAAAGTTGGCAGGTAAGAAATATGCTTGGCGGGTAGATTCTTCCCATCTACCCGCCACTGGCCGGTGAGTCAAAAAGTTAATTTCGTGCCCTGCGCGCAGCTACACTGAACGATAGCTGTAATTCAGCATAGCATATTAGCTTTTGGCGAGTCAATACTAACTGACATTCAACTTTATTGCGAACTTTATCACGCATTTGAAACGGCATCACCCGAATGTGAATATCACTGGTACACGGAAGAAACAGATGCTAGTGCAAACCCAGCTCCCCGTTGCATTCAAGAAGCATCTCGCTATTAACACTTTGGCTGCCGGAAAACGCCTATAAACACGTCATTCCCGGCCATGCTCAAGTTGCCGAAGACGCCTTACAGCGTCTTTAATATCAATATTTCAAAAATCTGGGATCGGATTCATATGTCCCCTCCGCTGGCCTGAGATCCACCAGGAGGACCCACTGAGCTCTCTGGCGGTTCAGGAGCGCCATCTGGTGGCCGATCGGCGCAATCGCTTAACAGGAAGTGCCGTAGAGGTTGTGCTGGTCGCCCGTATTACTTCCGGGCACTCGCTATAGGTCCCGAGGCTCGATCTCGACACACTACATAGCGATCGATTGCCAATAACTCGATAAACAACATGATTTGGACGTATATACCATTATACAAGCTGGAAATGGACCGGGTAAATCTACATCCCATAATGATAAAATTTCTACTCTACGATGATCGCCCAACGGCGCGCGTTGACTGGGGTGAGTTTTAGCGTGTAAAGTTACCGTCTTCGATACTAACTGCTATTATCAACATTTGACCCACATTAGATGATTGGTATAACGCTGCCCACGGAATTATAAACGCCCCCTAGCTAGGGGTGGGACGATACATCGATCCAGATCGATACATCGATGTAATTATCAACAATCGAATCGGATCGATGCGATGTAATAAGATCGATTCATATCGATACTCTTATTTTGAAAATCCTGTGGCGAGTCTCCTATCCGCCCAAGAACAACAGCAGTAGCTCCGTGTGTGTAGATGTTACAGCATAGCATTCTCCCTTTCTGTGTGTGTGTGTGTGCGCGCGTCTTTGGAAAGACCAGATGAGGTCAGAGGAGTTTGATGTTTAAATGTTATTTAAACATAAACAATATAATGCATAATAAATGTAGGCCTATACATGATCATGCAACATCAACAAATTGTTGTAGGAACGGTTTGGGAGAGGGAGGTTGTGAGTTTTGAGTTCCAAAAAATGTAGCTTAAAGTTTAAAGCTCAATATATAAAAACGTGGCACTTTACAGTGAACAGGAGGTCTATTTGTATTAAAAACAATAGATTGATTTTCCTTTAAATGTCTGGAAGAGCTCAAAAATACAAATGTCAAATGATATTTTCATTACCTTTTTTTTGTTGATCTAAATGTTACTGATTGTGTTAAATGGGCATATGATATCATCTCATATCGATCGCAGGCACCTGAATCTAATCGTATCGTATTGTATCGTGAGAGACTTTGTGATATCGGCAAATATCGTATCGTTGTCCAAAGAATCGATATCGTATCGTATCATGATGAAACTGGTGATTCCCACCCCTACCCCTAGCCCATCCGGTCAACATCAGATGACGTGTAGTAACTTCTAGAAGTACGTCTAGTTGGAATTTTTTATATCGCGCTGATTGCCATAAAACTGTATTGCATCATCAATATAATGTATTTGGGGCTATAGATCACGTTCTGGAGAAAGCTGCAGAAAGAGATGAAAACATACTTATACATTAGACCATACTTTACTATGAATATGTGAATGAAAAAGTTTAACGTTGCTACACAATGAACAATACATATAGGACTTTGAATGGGCCCTAATAATGGCAATGTAGCAATAGAATTTAAAAAGTTATAGCCCTGCAAAGAAGGGGACTTTCTCTATAGACAAATAGAGCCGGCAACCTACGGTTGATAATGAATTCAATGCAGCCAAAGTGTTAATTCAGACCGGGCCAACGCAATAACAAACGCCAGCCCATATGTGTTTTTATAGCAGCAGATCTGCGACCATACTCAGTTGTCGAGAACACTGGGTTTAAGCACATGTTAAAAGTAATATAGCCCCGCTACCTAGTTCCCTCTCATCCGTATTTCAGCCAGCAAGTCATACCACCAGCTCTATAAACTAGCCCCTTTCATGACTGTGATGCAAGCCCTGCCCCTGTATTCAAGCATCACAGTCATGAAAGGGGTTATGTATAAACAAGCACACGCTACAGTTGTCCACGACTTATCCTCCAAGGCATCTGCTATATAATAATCTTCAGATTTACTTAAGTGTTATTAGTAGGTTACAGCAGTAAGCATTAGTTTGCTCAGTCAATTATGGCCAATTCGTTTTATATCGTTTAATAGTTAAATAAATAGATAAATGAAGCAATTTTTTTTGTATCCTCCCCCCCCTGTACCGAAGAAATACCGAACCGTGACTTCAAAACCGAGGTATGTACCGAACCGTGGACTTTGTGTACCGTTACACCCCTAATGGTAAGTTGGTAACCTCACCGGACGGAACACCGCACCGGACGACCCCTGAAGGAGAAGGCCTAGTGCCAGGAGGATTTGTATTCAAGAGGGGTGCTGATCTGAGACCAGACTGGCTCATACGTCACAGTGGTGTAACTGAAGTTACTGAACTAACTATGTAACCTGAGGAGCGGTCCTGGATCGGTCTCCAATTTGACTGTAATCAATCAAATGCGAACACAGCAGGACACTACACGGGGTTCTCTTTAAAATAAGATATGTTCACGAGAGCGCCCCCCCCCCCCATAACAAACTAATTGCTGACTGTAAAATTCTGAAAGTTAATTTTAAATAAATCCGTCAACGCCATGTAGCGTTATATAGCCTTGCAACTCAAGTCGAAGCCAAGACCAGCTCACAAGAGCAACTTCAAATATCCATCCCAGTGAGGAATGGAACAATACAGTAAACGCCATGATTGATTGAAAGCTTTATTTAACAGATTGCAGAATGGGTACAATACAGTACGGCTCAATACACACAATTGTTAAGGGGTTGCAGACCAGAGAAAGACGTTGTCTTGTTTACATCAGGGTCCCCCATTTTCAATTCATAATGTAAACGCCGTGATGTTATTAAAAAGGGTTGTGAATGACAACAGTTAGCTATATTTCTCCAAAAGGGGTCAGGTGCCGGTGTGCGCAGCATCAAGCGAGGTCGATGCGGACAACTTCAAACAAGGTAGCTTTAAATATATACGCTGATTAATAACGTGACTAACATGATCAATAAGACATGTTCTATAAAAACGGTAAACAGGACCTGCACTATGCACGCTAACAGGCAGCTAGCACAAGGTCACACCGAGGGACTTTATATCTCTCACAAGTCTCGTTTTGTGGGCTGCACCGGGCGACTACTGTACACCGACTGTGGCATTTTCATAAACAGTCATAAAAAATGAGCCAAAGTGGGAAAATGTAGGTTTTATCTAACGTCCCGTTGACTCACTGACCCTCTTCTGAGTCGCTGCTAGCTAACGGAGCTAACACAAGCTAGCTGCTGCCTCATCCTTTTTTTTTCAATGTCACAGCGTTGTCCCCGTCCACTTAAATAACTCGTTCATTTTAGGCCAACCGTAATATATTGACCGCGCTGATCGCTTTAATTCCAACCATTATTACTTCAGACTCGGATAATTAAATCTAACGACGAAGTAAGTAAGCGATACAAATGATCCCAGGATTTCTTACTTGCTGACTTTCGACTCTCGATGCTGAAGACGGTGTAGAGGAAGCTCGCGGGGGAGCGGAAGTGACGTAGAACTAGGAGAACGTCACCGAGTAGTAGGGTCCAGCTGCAGCGCCGGAGAATCCTCCTCTCACTGAGTAGGGATTGATTGATTGATTGAAAACTTTATTAACAGATTGCAGAATGGGTACAATACAGTACAGCTCAATACACACAATTGTTAAGGGGATGCAGACCAGAGAAAGACTTTCGTCTTGTTTACATCAGGGTCCCCCATTTTCAATTCATCAGGACATATATGACATACATGACATACAGATAGTCAGTACTGCTACATCTATACATTTATGACATACCAGATTTGCAAATACAGTACTGTTTGTGATACAGAAGGAGTCAGGAAAAGGGAGTATATACATTTGACGTAGAAACTGTACATTTGAGGAGGTTGGGTGGGGGGGGTTGGGTACACTGGGATATTGACAACCATACTGGGTAATCTACATTGGAGGTGGTTGGGGGGGGGGGGGCACACTGTATAAACAAGCAAAACTGTACATTGAGGGGGGGGGGACACTGTACAAACAAACAAAATTGTACATTGGACTATTGACAAAACCATACTAGGTAAATGACTGTACATTGGAGGGGGTTGGGTTAGGATATTTACAGGGGCCAGTGTTGAATTGCAGTCTCCCGTAGGGGGTATCTGCAGAGCCGCAGAGCCAGGCGTGGACGGGTTTGAGGCGGGGCTTCGTGGCGTAGACAAGTATTAGTGGCCTGGACAAGTATTTGCACTACTGATTGGTCATTATTGTTGTGACATGTAGCCAGCAAACAATGTATGGACATACATTCCCAACCAACTGTTTAAGTTTGTCATGACTATAGCCAGGTTTACTTACTAAATACCTGTATGTCCCTATGTCGATATGACCCTGATGTAAACAAGACAAACGTCTTTCTCTGGTCTGCATCCCCTTAACAATTGTGTGTATTGAGCCGTACTGTATTGTACCCATTCTGCAATCTTGTTAAAATAAAGTTTTCATTCACACTCAAAATCTGTGTTCATTTTTTATTTTGCATAGGACTACTAATGTTCTGTGTCTTGAGTCGTACTTGTATTGAAAAACTGATTTTATATGTCTGAGGAGAAGACTGGTACTCATCATCTTCGTCTCCACAAAAAGAAAAATGACATGTGAAGTATGTTGTGTGCCAGGTTCAAAACAGTGCTGTATATGTACAGTTTATTCCTACTCCTATCCAAGCTCCGGGAGGGTCATCAAAGAGAAGTCGCCTATGCTCAGTCCTTGCCCCACAATGGTGGAATGAACTACCCACCCCAGTTAGGACAGCCGAAACCCGTCCAATCTTTCGCTGTCGACTAAAGACGCACTTCTTCAACCATTATCTGAATAAAAAAAAAAAAAAATCTAACCCTAACTAACCTTACTGTCATGCACTTGTCCTAATAAACTAACCTACATTACCTACCTACTAACCTTCCCCATTAAGAAACACATCATTTAGACACCTTGCATGTTAGGATTTCCTTCAGATTCATGTTGGCATCCATGTATGGCCAAGGAGTGAAAAATGGTAAAATCTGCCATTTTGAAATCCAAAACGATGTAGGTTAGAGTTATCCGATCCGAAAAATAATCCCATATTTGAATTCCCCACAAAAAACACATATTTTAGACACCCCACTCGATTGACTTTCCTATGGCGCGCCCTTGTGGCAGCCACGAACCTGCGCTGTTTTAACTAAGTGAGCGTGTGTTATTGGATTGATTGATTGATTGATTGATTGATTGATTGATTGATTGAAAATTGTATTAATGTCCGCCTTGTTTCGAACTGGTTAGGCTTAGGCCCTCTTTCGAAGTCGGTTATGCTTAGAGTTTATCTTTAGAGCAGGGCGATAGACCACCAGCCCTGATTCCAAACTCTAAGCATAACCGACTTCGAAAGAGGGCCTAAGCATCAGTTCGAAACAAGGCGGACATTAATACAATTTTCAATCAATCAATCCAATAACACACGCTCACTAAGCTGTAGCCCTATTTTCAGAAATTTCGCCTAAAGGTACATGCCTCTCTCGCGGACCAGCTCTCTCGGTTTGGTGCAGACAGTAGCGACGCTAGCTCACCGGCTAACGACGTCACTGACGCGCCGGCCGTCGTGGAGGGGGGGGGGGCATCCGCGGGGGGGCGGGGGCACTCTCTCATTGACGGAACACAGTGTGAGAAGAGCATTTATGCGGGTGAACACCAGAAAGGCAGCTGGCCCAGATGGGATAACAGGACGTATACTTAAGTCCTGTGCTAACCAGCTAGCCCCAGTGTTCACCACCATATTTAATCTATCCCTGGCGGAATCCATGGTCCCTGCCTGTTTCAAGGTGTCTACTATAATCCCGGTACCAAAGAAATCCTCCCCAACAGGTCTTAATGACTACAGACCGGTGGCACTCACCTCTGTGGCCATGAAATGTTTTGAGAGGCTGGTTAAGGATTACATTTGTGCCTCCCTCCCCAGCGATATGGACCCTATGCAATTTGCATACAGGCCAAACAGGTCCACTGACGATGCGGTCTCCCAAGTACTGCACAGCACCCTCTCTCACCTAGACTGCCAGAAGGGGGGCTATGTGAGACTGTTGTTCATTGACTATAGCTCAGCGTTCAACACCATAGTCCCCACCAGACTGGTGGACAAGCTGATCGAGCTGGGTCTGAGCGCCTGGATACTGGACTTTCTGAGTGAAAGGCCCCAGGCGGTCAGGGTGGGGGTTCAGACCTCCAACACCATCACCCTGAGTATCGGGTCCCCCCAGGGCTGTGTCCTGAGCCCAGGCATGCGTTGTTCATGGGACGGGGTAGCACGGTGTGCAAGCTCACTCGCTATTTGCATATCAATAGCGCCGGTCGTCAGGTGTGTTAAATACGTTCTCAGACACATTCACACCTAACTTGTTGTGAAGACGTGTTACATCCCATTCGTAGAGGCAATTAGGCACTGTCTTTAGTCTGTGCCCAAGCGAGGGGACATTAAATGCGCATTTGCGGGAGCGCGCGCACGCGCCGGGAGCGCGCATGCACGTGGTGCGTGTCACCCCAGATGATTTCAATAACGCACCACTGCCTGAGCCCCCTGCTGTATTCACTATACACACATAATTGTGTGGCCAAGTTCAGCTCCAACTCCATAGTGAAGTTTGTGGTGGGGCTGATCTCTGACAACGACGAGAAGGCCTACCGGGAGGAGGTTGAGGTACTGGAACGCTGGTGCCAGGACAACAGCCTGCTCCTGAACATAAAAAAAAAAAAGGGAGCTGATCGTGGATTTTTAGGAGAACACAGCAGGACACACACACACCACTGAGGATAAACGGGGCTACCGTGGACAGGGTGAGCAGCTTCAAGTACCTGGGGGTCCACATCTCAGAGGATCTGACATGGACAACACACATAGACTCAGTCATAAAGAAGGCGAAGCAGCGCCTCTACCACCTGAGACAGTTAAGGACGTTCAGAATATCGGGGAAGATACTCCAGTCCTTCTACTCCGGAGCTGTAGAGAGCATCTTGACTGGAAACATCACTGCCTGGTATGGAAACAGCATGGCACACTGCACAGGACAAGAAGGCCCTACAGAGAGTGGTACGCTCAGCTGAGCGTACTACGGGTATTGCACTACCACCCCTGCAGGTCTTATATAACAAGAGGTGCAAATCCAGAGCCTGCAGAATAATGAAAGACCCTCACCACCCCAACAACAGCCTGTTCAAGCTGCTGCAGTCAGGCAAACGCCTGTGAACACCAGCAACTAGGACAGAGAGACTTTGGCTCAGCTTCTTCCCCCAGGCCATCAGAGTCTTGAACACTGAACTCTCCACACACAAGCACACATGAGCACACACACAACACACACACTATACGCTCACACACTAGCAGTCACTTTAACATGAACACACACACACACATGCTGCACACGCTCACACTTATGGTCACTTTACACAATAAAAGGTCACTTTTATAGTATACTGTATAGTATACTATAGTATAGTATACTTGTATACTTGTATGTATACTTGTATAGTAAACAGATGGATAGCAAGCTAGCATAAGGAGGGGTGTAAAAAGTACCCAGAAATTATACTTAAGTGAAAGTATGGGTACTGTCTCAAAATCTGACTCAAGTAAAAGTCAAAGTATCTGGCTAAAAACACACTTGAGTAAAAGTCAAAAAGTCCTACTTTTAAATGTACTTAAGTACTAAAAGTAAAAGTAAAAATTTTTTTTTGGAAAGGGATAGACCAGGGGTCTCAAACTCATTCCATCATCGGCCAAGTTTTCATTTTAACTATACATTGCACCAGGTGAGTTAGGTAGTGAAATCATCAGCTGGTGTTTAGGCAAGGCTGAAATGAAACCAAGCATACACTCTGCCCACAATGGAATGTGTTCTGTGATAGACCATGCTGAAATGAAAGAACAGATGACACATTTTTTGCATTAAAATTATTTAATGCACTTCTCCATTGAAGGTAAACTAACATAGACGGCATTCACATCACAGCATGAATAATATCACAATATTAAAGACCGAATACTGTAGTATCCTGAATAATATGACAATATTAAAAACAGAATGGTGTATCCTGAATAATATCACAATATTAACCACAGAATACTGGATTATCCTGAATAATATCACAATATTACCACTGATTACCACTGGCGAACATGGTAAAACGTGGTTAAATGCCAGCACCCACTTCAATGATAGCGTTGTGAACGTATAATCTCTGTCTTAAATTATGGCTATGTGTCTAATCTGCCCGTCGCTTATCAATGACTTGTTTGCAGTCAACATTGTCGAAACGGATTGTTTTTTTAATCGGTTAATTTCCGTTTTATAGCATTTTGAAAAGCCCTTTTTTTCAGGAAAATATATAGATTCCGTGATAAACGGCATTTACTGGAATATTCTGGCATACACAAAAACGTTGTCATTTTTCGGCCTATTTATGAATAGTTTTCAAATAAACGCTAGATTATCGATAGTATATGTGTATTTATGCACGCTATAGAAGCGATCTGAAAAGTATATTCTCTCATTTCCTGATCAGCGAGCACACACACACACACACACACACACACACACACACACACACACACACACACACACACACACACACACACACACATATGGGACACGTTGATATATCTGTGAAAAAAGCTCTGATTACCCCAAGACTGGTAAAATAGATTCCTTACCTCAGATCAGATGTTATCCAAAAAGATTATTCCAATTCCTGATCACGTTTATTGATTCAGCGTTGGGTGCTGGAAATACATAATCCACGCTGTTCTGAGGGCTGGCGATCAACTTGGGTCTCTTCAGTTGGCTTGACGGAAAAGTAAAACGAGGAAACTGCCCCCCCCCCCCCCCTTCATCAGTCTAAACTAATGGGGTGCAGTTACACAGGGAGAGATGATAGGGGGCGGTATCTTCCCAATTGAGCTCAGAGAGACTCTGCAACACTAGCGTGAGGCTCGATTGATGAAATATGAATTCAAATCGCCAATAAAAAAAAATACGACAAACAAGCGCTATATAGCGTTGCCGGCACTCAACTGGCGGCATGAACTAACGACAAAACGCGTCGCTGGCATCCAAAGTGTTAAAGGCAGAATACTGGAGTACCCTGAATAATATCACAATATTAAAGACAGAATACTGGAGTACCCTGAATAATATCACAATATTAAAGACAGAATACTGGAGTACCCTGAATAATATCACAATATTAAAGGCAGAATACTGGAGTACCCTGAATAATATCACTGTAACTGCAGCTATGGTTAACAGTTGGTTAATATAGTTATATTCGTTTACAATTTTATATGCTTATTTTTTGTATATTAATAATAATACAACTTGTCTCATCCTTCCAGTCGGGAGATCAAGCAACCCCCCACCTACAGGGCTTGTATTTGGTTGTCGGTATCCTATTATTATGCAAAGTCTAGGTGAATATAGTTATATTCGTTTACAATTTTATATGCTTATTTTTTGTATATTAATAATAATACACACAATTGTATTTCATTGTATTTCTTATGGGTTTATATAAGATATATGAGTGGCGCACGATTTCTATTTGTTTGTGCAATTATTTCATCTCACGAGACTTGGTCCACTTGGTATCCGGTGACGTGTTTCCGCCTTCCTTCTCTTGAGTTGCGACATGACTGTTATGGTTTGTAACCGACCCCAATCGCACAACACAAGACAGGTATGATGGTTTGCCAAGAAACAGATATTTATTGAGAACAGGGAAAAAGGGCACTGTCCCTTTAAGGGAGAAAACACAAAACACTGGAAACACATGAGGGGAAGGTAAGGTGCCTTTAAGAGGCGGGCAGGAAAAGGGAACACTAAGGGAAGGTGTAAGGGAACGCCTAGGGGAAACATTAAAGGAAACGCTAGGGGAAGGTTAAAGGAACAGAGGAACTAGAGACTAGAAGATGTCGGGACAAGGAGAGCTAGGGAACAGGAGAAACGGGAACTAGGGGAACTAGGGACAAGGAACTAGGTGGAACTAGAAGGGGAGAACTTGGGACCAGGAACTAGGTGGAACTAGAAAGGGGAGAACTAGGGAACAGAGGGGACTGAGGCCCGCGGAGGCGGGCTGGGGAACAGGGAGGAACTGGGGACAGAGGACCGCGGAGGCGGGCTGGGGACAGGGAGGAACTGGGGACTGGTGGGAAAACATCTGGGCCGCTCTGCAGAACAGAGGAGAGGGTTAATATTCAAAGGGAACAAACAGAGCAGATGCAGAACAGTCCAAATAACAAAGTAACAAAGTAAATACTATCTTCGTGTGAACAAACACACAGTGGGAGATGAAATGTCCAAAATAATATCCACGAGAGAACAAAACAGAGTGGGAGATGAAATGTCCAAACTAATAACTAAGAGAGAACTAACGGAGGCAATACGCTGGGTGAGTGACATCACAATCAAAACTCACCCAGGCGTATGCGTAATGGTACAGGAACAGCAGCGGGACGAGGGCAAGGGGCATTACGCTGAGTGAGTGACATCACAATCAAAACTCACCCAGGCGTATGCGTAAAGGTACAGGGACAGCAGCGGGAACGGGGGCAAGAGGCATTACGCTGAGTGAGTGACATCACAATCAAAACTCACCCAGGCGTATGCGTAAAGGTACAGGGACAGCAGCGGGAACGGGGGCAAGGGCACTACGCTGAGTGAGTGACATCACAATCAAAACTCACCCAGGCGTATGCGTAAAGGTACAGGGACAGCAGCGGGAACGGGGGCAAGGGCACTACGCTGAGTGAGTGACATCACAATCAAAACTCACCCAGGCGTATGCGTAAAGGTACAGGGACAGCAGCGGGGCGAGGGCATCGCCACCGGGTGGCTGGCTGTCCGAGCCGAGGGACAGAGTGCTGGAACAGTGGCGGTGGCGAGGGTGTCGTCCACCGGGTAGCCGCTGTCGGAGCCGAGGAACAGAGTGCGCGCCACACCTTGGTGTGCGCGTCGGAACAGTGGCGGTGGCGAGGGTGTCGTCCACCGGGTAGCCGCTGTCGGAGCCGAGGAACAGAGTGCGCGCCACACCTTGGTGTGCGCGTCGGAACAGTGGCGGTGGCGAGGGTGTCGTCCACCGGGTAGCCGCTGTCGGAGCCGAGGAACAGAGTGCGCGCCACACCTTGGTGTGCGCGTCGGAACAGTGGCGGTGGCGAGGGTGTCGTCCACCGGGTAGCCGCTGTCGGAGCCGAGGAACAGAGTGCGCGCCACACCTTGGTGTGCGCGTCGGAACCGAGAGACGCCTCGGGGTGCGTCTGCGAGGAGGAGTGTGCCAAGCACGAGGATCCTTGGAAGATGCGCGTTGCGCGCTGGAGACTGGAGAGCGTGCCAAGCCCTTGAAGATGCGCGTTGCGCGCTGGTGACTGGAGAGCGTGCCAAGCCCTTGCAGATGCGCGTTGCGCGCTGGTGACTGGAGAGCGTGCCAAGCCCTTGAAGATGCGCGTTGCGCGCTGGTGACTGGAGAGCGTGCCAAGCCCTTGCAGATGCGCGTTGCGCGCTGGTGACTGGAGAGCGTGCCAAGCCCGAGGGTCCGGAAGATGCGCGTTGGTCTAGATGTGCGTCAGGACGAACAGCTGCGCTGGGGTCTGCAGTGGAACGCTGGGGTGCCTCCCGTGGAAGTTACAGGGAGCGCAGAACAGTCTCCTCCACAGGCTACGGCGACAGCAGACGAAGGCTTGAGCGCATCTGGCGCGCTGGTCTGGATGTGCGTCAGGACGAACAGCTGCGCTGGGGTCTGCAGTGGAACGCTGGGGTGCCTCCCGTGGAAGTTACAGGGAGCGCAGAACAGTCTCCTCCACAGGCTACGGCGACAGCAGACGAAGGCTTGAGCGCATCTGGCGCGCTGGTCTGGAGTGGAACACTGGAATACCTCCCGTAGAGGATTAGAGAGCGCAGTACAATGTCTCCCTCCAGGCAAACGGCGACAGGTGGCCAAAGCTTGCACCTCGTCTCACGCCGGAGATAAAACAGCATAGGCAGACAGAGGATCTCCCGAAAGAGTCTAGATGTTTAGAGAATATGACTCGGCAAGTATACAACACGACCCCACGCCAAAACGAGGGGAAGCGCCCTGGTATTTAAAGCCCACAGGGGGACTAATTAGCCTGCCACCACAGGTGCGAGAGATAATAGAATATCAAACAGGTGTGGCCACTAAGGGTAAGGAACGAGAGGGTGGGGGCTAGAGAGAGTGAGTAGGGAATTCCTAACAGTAGGCTTAAAGAAGACAGAGAAAAGGTAGTGAGCAGCGGGCAAAACCTCACAGTATCCCCCCCTCCAACGGGAGCCACCCGGCGACCCAAAACAAATACAGACAGAGTGGCAGGGGGCAAAACAAGACAAAAACAAAGGCACTGGCCAAGCCAGCAGGGGAAGAACCACAAGAGTGGGGCTAGCAAAAAAAACAGGGCCGCCGAGGGGTAACTAGGGTAGTAGAGGGGCAACAGGAGGAACTGGCCTAGAGGAACCGGGTCTGGGGAACTGGGTCTAGAGAAACTGGCCTAGAGGAAACCGGGCCTAGAGGAACCGGGTCAGGAGGAACTGGGTCCAGAGAACTAGTCTAGAGGAACTGGTCTAGAGAACTGGCCTAGAGAACTGGTCTAGAGAACTGGTCTAGAGAACTGGTCTAGAGGAACTGAGGGGCAAGCAGGGTAGCTAAGGGGTAACCATGGTAGCACCGGGAAAGGGCTAGCAGAGGGAAAGTTAGCTGCCAGGGCACTGATAGCTACAGGGCCTATGCTAGCTGTACTGCTACATCAACATAGAGGCTGTGCAAGCTGCCGAGCTAGGCTAGCAGAGGGAAAGGGTAGCTGCCAGGGCACTGATAGCTACAGGGCCTATGCTAGCTGTACTGCTACATCAACATAGAGGCTGCGCTAGCTGCCGAGCTAGGCTAGCAGGGGGAAGGGGTAGCTGCCAAGGCACTGATAGCTACAGGGCCTATGCCAGCTGTACTGCTACATTAACATAGAGGCTGCGCTAGCTGCCGGAGCTAGGCTGGCAGACAGGGCTGGACCAGCATGAGAGAACAAGCTAGCTGGAAGGACAGTCCTAGCTGTGTGAGATAAACTGACCTTGCTAGCTGAAAGGGCAGTCCTAGCAGTGGGGATAAAACACAAAAAGTGGAGGCCATGCAGAGGGACCGGGTTAGCTGCTTGGGCCTGGCTAGCTACAGGGCCTATGCCAGCTGCAAGGCTGCAATAACATAGAGGCTGTGCTAACAGCCGGGGCCAAGCTAGCAGACCGGGGCCATGCAGATAGTAGAGGCCTAACAAGCTGCAGGGGGGTCAAACAGGGCTAACAGGGAAGCCAACAGGGCTAACAGGGGAGCTAACAGGCTAACAGGGGAGCTAAACTGGGCTAACAGGGAAGCCAACAGGGCTAACAGGGGAGCTAACAGGGGAGCTAGAGGGGAACTAGAGGGAACAAGAAAAAAAAAGGCAAACTCAACATACACCATCTGTGCTGGCTGGGGTCGTCGATTTGGTGGGGTCGTACTGTTATGGTTTGTAACCGACCCCAATCGCACAACACAAGACAGGTATGATGGTTTGCCAAGAAACAGATATTTATTGAGAACAGGGAAAAAGGGCACTGTCCCTTTAAGGGAGAAAACACAAAACACTGGAAACACATGAGGGGAAGGTAAGGTGCCTTTAAGAGGCGGGCAGGAAAAGGGAACACTAAGGGAAGGTGTAAGGGAACGCCTAGGGGAAACATTAAAGGAAACGCTAGGGGAAGGTTAAAGGAACAGAGGAACTAGAGACTAGAAGATGTCGGGACAAGGAGAGCTAGGGAACAGGAGAAACGGGAACTAGGGGAACTAGGGACAAGGAACTAGGTGGAACTAGAAGGGGAGAACTTGGGACCAGGAACTAGGTGGAACTAGAAAGGGGAGAACTAGGGAACAGAGGGGACTGAGGCCCGCGGAGGCGGGCTGGGGAACAGGGAGGAACTGGGGACAGAGGACCGCGGAGGCGGGCTGGGGACAGGGAGGAACTGGGGACTGGTGGGAAAACATCTGGGCCGCTCTGCAGAACAGAGGAGAGGGTTAATATTCAAAGGGAACAAACAGAGCAGATGCAGAACAGTCCAAATAACAAAGTAACAAAGTAAATACTATCTTCGTGTGAACAAACACACAGTGGGAGATGAAATGTCCAAAATAATATCCACGAGAGAACAAAACAGAGTGGGAGATGAAATGTCCAAACTAATAACTAAGAGAGAACTAACGGAGGCAATACGCTGGGTGAGTGACATCACAATCAAAACTCACCCAGGCGTATGCGTAATGGTACAGGAACAGCAGCGGGACGAGGGCAAGGGGCATTACGCTGAGTGAGTGACATCACAATCAAAACTCACCCAGGCGTATGCGTAAAGGTACAGGGACAGCAGCGGGAACGGGGGCAAGAGGCATTACGCTGAGTGAGTGACATCACAATCAAAACTCACCCAGGCGTATGCGTAAAGGTACAGGGACAGCAGCGGGAACGGGGGCAAGGGCACTACGCTGAGTGAGTGACATCACAATCAAAACTCACCCAGGCGTATGCGTAAAGGTACAGGGACAGCAGCGGGAACGGGGGCAAGGGCACTACGCTGAGTGAGTGACATCACAATCAAAACTCACCCAGGCGTATGCGTAAAGGTACAGGGACAGCAGCGGGGCGAGGGCATCGCCACCGGGTGGCTGGCTGTCCGAGCCGAGGGACAGAGTGCTGGAACAGTGGCGGTGGCGAGGGTGTCGTCCACCGGGTAGCCGCTGTCGGAGCCGAGGAACAGAGTGCGCGCCACACCTTGGTGTGCGCGTCGGAACAGTGGCGGTGGCGAGGGTGTCGTCCACCGGGTAGCCGCTGTCGGAGCCGAGGAACAGAGTGCGCGCCACACCTTGGTGTGCGCGTCGGAACAGTGGCGGTGGCGAGGGTGTCGTCCACCGGGTAGCCGCTGTCGGAGCCGAGGAACAGAGTGCGCGCCACACCTTGGTGTGCGCGTCGGAACAGTGGCGGTGGCGAGGGTGTCGTCCACCGGGTAGCCGCTGTCGGAGCCGAGGAACAGAGTGCGCGCCACACCTTGGTGTGCGCGTCGGAACCGAGAGACGCCTCGGGGTGCGTCTGCGAGGAGGAGTGTGCCAAGCACGAGGATCCTTGGAAGATGCGCGTTGCGCGCTGGAGACTGGAGAGCGTGCCAAGCCCTTGAAGATGCGCGTTGCGCGCTGGTGACTGGAGAGCGTGCCAAGCCCTTGCAGATGCGCGTTGCGCGCTGGTGACTGGAGAGCGTGCCAAGCCCTTGAAGATGCGCGTTGCGCGCTGGTGACTGGAGAGCGTGCCAAGCCCTTGCAGATGCGCGTTGCGCGCTGGTGACTGGAGAGCGTGCCAAGCCCGAGGGTCCGGAAGATGCGCGTTGGTCTAGATGTGCGTCAGGACGAACAGCTGCGCTGGGGTCTGCAGTGGAACGCTGGGGTGCCTCCCGTGGAAGTTACAGGGAGCGCAGAACAGTCTCCTCCACAGGCTACGGCGACAGCAGACGAAGGCTTGAGCGCATCTGGCGCGCTGGTCTGGATGTGCGTCAGGACGAACAGCTGCGCTGGGGTCTGCAGTGGAACGCTGGGGTGCCTCCCGTGGAAGTTACAGGGAGCGCAGAACAGTCTCCTCCACAGGCTACGGCGACAGCAGACGAAGGCTTGAGCGCATCTGGCGCGCTGGTCTGGAGTGGAACACTGGAATACCTCCCGTAGAGGATTAGAGAGCGCAGTACAATGTCTCCCTCCAGGCAAACGGCGACAGGTGGCCAAAGCTTGCACCTCGTCTCACGCCGGAGATAAAACAGCATAGGCAGACAGAGGATCTCCCGAAAGAGTCTAGATGTTTAGAGAATATGACTCGGCAAGTATACAACACGACCCCACGCCAAAACGAGGGGAAGCGCCCTGGTATTTAAAGCCCACAGGGGGACTAATTAGCCTGCCACCACAGGTGCGAGAGATAATAGAATATCAAACAGGTGTGGCCACTAAGGGTAAGGAACGAGAGGGTGGGGGCTAGAGAGAGTGAGTAGGGAATTCCTAACAGTAGGCTTAAAGAAGACAGAGAAAAGGTAGTGAGCAGCGGGCAAAACCTCACAATGACTGTGGGTGGATTATTGACTTTCCTGTCAATCCTAACAAGCAAAAGACAATCCACCAAGACAACCTAACAAGACAATCTACCAAGATAAGGATTAAAGACATAACACCATAACGCATCGATGTTCTCTTATACTGGCACGCAGCCAATAAGGTATTGATTGTTATGGATGATGATTTGGTACAGTATATGTGACAGTTGATGTTCTGACCACGGTTTTAATGGACATTCAATGTTAATGGTATATTTTGTATGCATTTGTATGTTATACAGATTTTACAGTTTGGATGGAGATTGGACAAAGCTTCATTAAAATCAGTTCAAGAAATCTACTTGTGTTAATTGCGTCGTGCACGGAGGATGTCACAATCACAATATTAACCACAGCATACTGGATTATCCTGAATAATATCACAATATTAAAGACAGAATACTGGAGTATACTCTGAATAATATCACAATATTAAAGACAGAATACTGGAGTATACCCTGAATAATATCACAATATTAACCACAGAATAATGCAGATTTTGTACTCCAAGTGAATGTCGTTTAAGGCACTGGCCAAAACATTGAAAGTATGGGAGCCCTTCAGTCTTCTGCAGCAGAACGCCTTTCAAAGTTTTCAGTGTTGATCCTGTGAGCGGTTACCCCAATGAAACTTCTTCGTCGGGCTGTCCAGCAATCTGTTGTTGTCGCGATCCATTCAACTTCACTCATAGCAGCAGTGACTTTCTCTTTCATGGTTTGAGCAGCTTTGCTGATCTTCGAGCGGACAGTGGGCCTCGTAATGACGTTAGTGCTTGGTCGCAAACCATTTATTAGGTTTTTGAATGATGGCAACTCAACAACACTATAAGCAGTGGTGCAGTCGTAATATGGGCCAAGGCCAAACGCCACGTGTACGCCCATACATGTTCCCTCGGTTGCGCACAGAACAGATGATACAACTTGTCTCATCCTTCCAGTCGGGAGATCAAGCAACCCCCCACCTACAGGGCTTGTATTTGGTTGTCGGTATCCTATTATTATGCAAAGTCTAGGTGATAAGTGCCGGCGGCCGGGGTATACGGGCCGACGAGTAATTTTTGTGTCGTCGCGCCGTATACCGCAGCCGGCACTTATCACCTAGACTTTGCATAATAATAGGATGCGCGTACTTCTGCCTCAGTGACGAAGCCCAAACGTCGTTTGACCGCGTATGCCCAGCACTGCACCCCTGACTATAAGGTTGGAGTCCTTGAACTATGTATTTTTTATGTAGATAGGGCCATGGATGCTCGTCTTGTCCATCCATGCCGTCGCCGACCGTTTCATCCTCTTCATCACTCATTGTGGCCATCTTCTATGGCTTGTCACTCTGACTGTCTATTCTTCTGATAGCAGGTGTTTAATCAAAGATCCCCGCTTTCTAGTCTTGCACAAGGACCAATCAGCATGGGTATGGGCGGGTTCATTTTCCATTGATGGGGATTTGATTGGCTGTTTACCTGCGGTTGCAGGATTAATAACGTTAATGTTAGTTTGGCCAGATAAACAATTCAAATATACTAATTAAAATGGTTGGACCTGCAAGATTTGTACTTTGTACTTTGTAGGTCTGCATTTTAAATGTAAGGAGTAAAAAGTATGTTTTTTTTCTCTGAAATGTAATGGAGTACAAGTACAAAGTATACAAACCTAATAATACTAGAGTGAAGTACAAATCCCCCAAAACAGTACTTAAGTATTGTAACGAAGTACAATTACTCAAGTACTTTACACCCCTGATTAACTGTAGATTGTATAGTATAGCATTGTATAGTAGTGTACATAAGACCCAGTGCCTCATCCGTAGCTAAGTGTATTGCACTATCACAGGACATAGTATGTATGGAAGCAAATGAGTGACAGAAGTATTTGAATTATATCAGACACCAAATTTATAGCATTGAAAATAATTACTTTGAAAACATGTATCTGAATTTTTTCAGACACCGAATTTATAGCATTGAAAATAATTACTTTGAAAATGATGTATCTGAATTTTTTTCAGTGTTTAAAATTCAATGTAAAAAATTCGATGCAAAATTGCGGTGTATAGAATTCATCATCCGGGCTACCCAGACAGGATAAGAAATCGAGCCTGCATGCAATCGAACTGACTTCTGGCCTATCACTGCACGGCTTTGTCAGTCCTCACCCCATCCCATTCCCACTCTCTGACCATTACTGCATCCTTTTCGCTGCTCCCCTTCCCCCACCCCACCACTCCAATAAACGCACCATCTCTTTCCGTAACATAAAATACATTGACCCTCTCACACTGTCCCAGTCCATATCCTCTGCCTTTCCCCCTGACTCCGCCCCCTCTAACCCCGACGACTATGCCCTCCTCCTCAACTCTACTCTCTCTGACTCCCTTGACTCACTGGCACCCCTGAAAACCATCACTGTCTCATTCACCACCTCCCCCCCCTGGTACACTCCGGAACTCCGATCTATGAAGCAGACCAGCCGTCAACTAGAACGCCTCTATAAAAAAACCCACCTCACCATCCACGCCGACCTCCACAAACAGCACGTCTCCTCCTACCGTGATGCACTTCAAGCTGCCAAATCTGCCCACTACTCCACCATCATCAACAGCAGCAACCGCAACCCCCGGACCCTCTTCTCCACTGTCAAGAAACTCCTACAACCCCCGGACAATAACTCACTCTCCTCCCCTGACCTCTCGCAACTCATTTATCCTCTCCTTCAATAATAAAATATCTCAAATCAACAGCTCCCCCACCCTCGCCCCCCCCCACTATCATTTTTCCCCCACCTGACTCCATCCCTCCAACCCCTTTTACTGCCTTCACCCCAGTCGACTCCTTCATCATGGACCTCATGACCACCTCCAAGACCACTACCTGCTCCCTTGACCCCCTCCCCACTACTCTCACCAAAGCCTGCCTCCCTGCTCTCATCCCCCACCTCACCGCCCTTTTCAACCAGTCACTATCCCTAGGCCACGTCCCCTCCCCCTATAAACTCGCCGCTGTCGCCGCTGTCACCCCTGTCCTCAAAAAACCCACTCTCGACCCATCCAACCTCTCCAACTATCGCCCCATATCCAATCTTCCTTTTTTCTCCAAAACACTGGAACGCATTGCTGCCTCCCAACTCCACTCCCATCTCCAGTCCAACACCCTCTATGAACCCCTTCAGTCTGGCTTCCGTCCTGCTCACAGCACCGAAACTGCACTAGTTAAAGTCATCAACGACCTCCTCATCTCCGCTGATTCCGGTGCCCTCAACATCCTGATCCTACTCGATCTCAGTGCAGCCTTTGACACAGTGTGTCACTCCATCCTCCTCCAAAGGCTGCACCAACTGGGTGTTGAGGGCACAGCACTTGGCTGGTTCTCCTCCTACCTCACAGACAGACACCAATTCATCTCCCTCTTCGGCCACACCTCTTCCCCCTCCCCAGTCACACAGGGGGCCCCCTGCTCTTCCTCTGCTACATTCTCCCCCTTGGTCACATCATCCGTAAATACCACCTCAACTTCCACTGCTACGCTGATGACACCCAAATCTACATCAGTACACAATCCCCCCACAGCCCACCCCTCAGTCACATCGAATCCTGCATTACCGAACTCCAAACCTGGATGAATCACAACTTCCTCAAATTGAACAGTGACAAGACGGAACTTCTCATTATTGGCACCAAAACCACCCTCACCAGATCCGGACCCATCACACTCACCATCAATGACTCCACCATCACCCCCTCCCCCCTAGTCCGAAACCTTGGTGTCCTCCTTGACCCCACCCTCTCATTTGACCCCCACGTCCGCTCCATCGTAAAAATATCATACTTTCACCTCCGCAACATTGCAGAAATCCGTCACTGCCTCTCCCCCCCTGCTGCTGAATCCCTCATACACGCCTTCATCTCCTCCCGCCTGGACTATTGCAACTCCCTCCTCACTGGCATCACCTCCCGCTCCCTCCATAAACTGCAAATGGTCCAAAACTCAGCCGCCTGCCTCCTCACTAACACCTGGTCCCGTGAACACATCACTCCTGTCCTCCACTCTCTAGTCTCTCCACTGGCTCCCGATCAAACACAGCATAAACTTCAAAGCCCTCCACAGCCTGCCCCCCCCCCCCCCCCCCCTACCTGACTGATCTCCTTCTTCCCTACCGCCCCACCCATTCCCTCCGGTCCTCCTCCACTGCCTCCCTCACTGTCCCGACATCCAAACTAAAAAACGTTGGTGATCGGGCCTTCTCTCGCACTGCACCCCGACTCTGGAACTCCCTCCCCCAGTCCATCAGAGACTCCCCTACACTCTCCACCTTCAAAGCTCGCCTCAAAACCCACCTGTTCTCCCTTGCCTTCAACCCCCCCCCACCCATAACCCCCCCCCCCTCCAACCTGATTGATGTCTGTCTCCTGTCTTTTGTGCTATCATGCTGTTTTCCCTCTTCCCCCCATGGTCTCATGTTCCTTTTGTTTTTGTTTCTTTGTTGTTTCTTTGTTTTTGTTTCTTTGTTTTTACTTTGCTCCCGACTATTGTCAGCGACTTCGGGTTACTGAGAAGCGCTATATAATTTAAATTAATTATTAGTCATGTGATCACACAAACCCGGGAGAAAGATGGCGGTATACATAAGATGGGGAGAGAATATATACATACGGTGGGGAGGAGACTGTACATTAGGAGGGGGTGGGTGGGTGGGAGAGAAATATACATATGGTGGGGAGAGAATATATACATACGGTGGGGAGGAGACTGTACATTAGGAGGGGGTGGGTGGGAGAGAAATATACATATGGCGGGGAGAGAATATATACATACGGTGGGGAGGAGACTGTACATTAGGAGGGGGTGGGAGAGAAATATACATATGGTGGGGAGAGAATATATACATATGATGGGGAGGAGACTGTACATTAGGAGGGGGTGGGTGGGTGGGAGAGAAATATACATACGGTGGGGAGAGAATATATACACACGGTGGGAGGAGACTGTACATTAGGAGGGGGTGGGAGAGAAATATACATATGGTGGGGAGAGAATATATACATACGGTGGGGAGGAGACTGTACATTAGGAGGGGGTGGAAGAGAAATATACATATGGTGGGGAGAGAATATATACATACGGTGGAGAGGAGACTGTACATTAGGAGGGGGTGGGTGGGTGGGAGAGAAATATACATATAATAGACAGTCTCCTCCCCACCGTATGTATATATTCTCTCCCCACCATATGTATATTTCTCTCCCACCCCCTCCTAATGTACAGTCTCCTCCCCACCATATGTATATATTCTCTCCCCGCCACATGCCTGGCTTCAGAACATCCCACTCCACTGACACATGCCTTCTCTATTTGAACGACCACCTCAAACAAGAGGTGGACGCCGGCAAATACTGCGGCATGGTCATGCTGGACCTACAAAAGGCCTTCGACACTGTCAATCACTCTATTCTGATTGACAAGCTAAAAGCAATTGGTTTAAACTTTTGATAGTCTATCAGTGAGCTGGATGCAATCCTACCTTGAGGGGAGGGAACAGATGGTGGAGGTAAACGGTACCCTATCCCCCCCCCCCTCACAGTGAGCTGTGGTGTTCCACAAGGAAGCATACTAGGACCGCTACTGTTCCTAATTTATGCAAATTACATGTCGTCAGCTTGTAACTGCAACTTGTTCCTGTTTGCGGACGACTCAGTCCTGCTGGTCTCTGACAAGAACAAGTTACAGGTTGAAAAAACCCTCAGCTCGGAACTAGGCAAAATCTGCATATGGCTCGCTGATAACAAACTATCATTACACATGGACAAAACAGAGTCCATTCTCTTCGGTTCAAATAACAAACTCAGCAAGACCGACGGCTTCTCAGTTACAGTGGGTGACAATATTGTCACAATGAAAGATGAAATTACCTACCTGGGTTCCATCCTAGAGGCTAACACCAGCGGAGGTTGTCAAGAAGTTTGATGCACACTGTTCGCCGAAGAAGAACGAAACCTTTGAAAGGTATGTGTTTCGCTCGAGAATGCAACAGCCTGCTGAAAGTTGTGATGTGTTTCTAACTCAAATCAAATCAAATCAAATTTATTTATAGGGCCCGACAACACACGTTAATGTCCCCATGGGCCGTACAGATCTTCTTTAAACACGTCAAGAAGAAAACATAACAATAAGTCAAGAACAGAACAAGAACACCATAAGGTCCAAACATTTTTAGATGAATGCAAATAAATGAAAGAATGAAGCACTCCCAGACATACCCCACGCGAAGGTAAGGAAAAACTCACTAAAACCTAACAATAGGGAAAAAAGCTCCACAGGCAGTGTGGAGGAGAGAAACCTTAGAAGGACCATTCAAGGGGGGATCTCCCTTCTTAGATGTTGGTGATAGTAGTGTTGCAGACGGACAGTTGGTAAGCATGCACTCATGTGTGTAGTGGAACACAGATGAGTGCATGCAATAGCAACTGTACATTTTGAAAAATTAAAGATAGAGCTAATAGCGATAGCAACTGAACATTTTGAAAGATTAAAGATAGAGCTGATAGCGAATCTATTTGAGGCACAGGGGCGGCGCAAAGAGGGTCACGTCCTCCCCGTCTTAGTCAAGGGACATTTAACACTCCGGTCGTTGCTCAGGGACAGCCGGAGACAGGGAGATAGGGGGCGGCGCAGAGAGGGTCGCGAACTCCCCGACATCATCGCGGGACATCCGGCACTCCGGTCACCACTACGAGACCTCCGGAGACAGGGGGGCATGCAGAGGGGGACGCAACCTCCCGGCCTTCGTCACGGGACGTCCAACACTCCGGTCAACACTCCAGGACAGCAAGTCATAGGGAGACAGGGAGACGGGACAGGCGTTAGACAGCTCCTGAGATTGTAGTAGGCGGACATAGCAATAGATACAAGTGGTAGGCATATATGTGAATGGAGTAGATATATGAAGTAGGCTAACGGACTTAAAGCTAAAAGCTAGAACGTGTAATTTTGGGGATGTGCACGATTCTATGATCCATGATCAGCTTGTGTTTGGCGTACTAGATTCGAAACTGCGGGAGAGGTTACTGCGGGAGACAGAGCTGACCCTTGAATCTGCTGTGAGAATATGTCACGCAAGTGGATTAGCAATACAGCATGCCAGAACATTTGCGGGAGATGCTAAAGATGGAGCAGCAGTCGCTATGGTAACGAGGAAGACCTACAACAAGGGAGAAAGGCAGTACAATCAACATAAGAAATCAGACACTTTTCAATGTAAAAGATGTGGTACTCGTCATGCACCAAGACAATGCCCAGCATATGGAAAAATGTGCCATAAGTGTCAAGGACAAAATCACTTTTCCAAGCAATGCTTTGCCAAGGGGAGACAAGGCAGAGGTGAACGTGTACACACAGTGGAGGAAAATTACCTGTGTGATTCCTTCTTTGTGGGCATGGTGACACAGGATGAGGACAAACAGACAAGAGTGAATAGAGTGGAGCAGGACAAGTGGACCGAGCCATTGCATATAAATGGAGCTATAATTGCTTTCAAACTGGATACAGGAGCAAAGGCTAACATGATAAATGAACTTCACATCAGAAACATGAAGGTGAAGCCCCACATTCACCCTAATCCCATTCCACTCAAGGCCTACATTGGACAGCCGTCACAGCCCATCCCCACAAGAGGAGTCTGCAGACTGAAGGTGAGAGTTAAAGGCAAAGAGCATCACCTCATGTTTGTAGTAGTTCCAGATGGACATGACTCACTGTTGGGAGATGAGGCATGTGAACAATTGGGTCTAGTCAAGAGGATGTATAGCATCAAAACAAATGCACAGAATGACGTAAAGACAATAGTGGATCAGTATACAGATGTATTCAAAGGGTTTGGTGTCTTACCATACACCTACAAGATCCAACTAAAAGAGGATGCACAGCCAGTCATATATGCTCCCAGGCGGGTTCCAGCACCGCTCAGAGAGAAGGTGAAGCAAGAGCTCGACCGAATGATGTCACTGGGGGTGATAAAGAGAGTGGAGGAGCCCACTGAGTGGGTGAATTCGATGGTGTGTGCCAAGAAGCCAAATTGTGATATATACGTCTGTGCATGGATCCAAAAGACCTAAATGCAAACATAAAAAGAGAGCATTATCAGATTCCAACAAGAGAGGAGATAACAAGTGAAATGGCCGGTGCAAAGTACTTCAGTAACTTGGATGCTTCACAGGGCTTTTGGTAGATCAAACTGCACGAAGACAGCACAAAGTACTGTACATTCAATACACCGTTTGGCCGCTACTCGTTCCAGAGGATGCCTTTTGGAATATGCTCTGCTCCTGAAGTGTTCCACAGATCTATGGAGCACATACTGGAAGGTATAGAAGGAGCACGGGTGTATGTGGATGATGTGGTGGTGTGGGGATCCACACTGGAGCAGCACAATGAGAGACTCATCAAGGTTCTGCAAAACGTCAAAAAGCATGGACTAAAGCTCAACAGAGCAAAATGCCAGTTTGGTGTGAGAAAAATCACCTTTCTGGGAGACAAGCTTTCGAGTGCAGGTGTCGAGCCTGACATTCGCAAGGTGAAAGCTATAGTGGAGATGCCGAGACCTGAGGATAGGCAAGGTGTGTTGAGAATGATGGGAATGATAAACTTCGTTGGAAAGTTCATACCAACTTTGTCAACCAAGACAGTGCACCTCAGACAGCTGTTACACCACAAGTGTGACTTCAAGTGGACTGACAGTCATGAAGAGGAGTGGACAACACTGAAAACCATGCTCACAACGGAACCAGTGTTGACATTTTTTGACCCGTCCAAAAGGATCAAGATTTCCACTGACTCATCCAAAAATGGAATTGGAGCAGTGCTGTTACAAGCGGATGGAGATGATTGGAGTCCAGTTGCCTATGCATCGAGAACGATGACAGTAACTGAATGTCGCTATGCACAAATTGAAAGGGAGTGTTTAGGACTAGTGTATGGATTTGAAAAATTCCACAGTTATGTGTCTGGCCTACCAAGATTTGTGGCAGAGAAAGACCACAAGCCGTTGATCTCCATCATAAAGAAAAACCTCAGTGAGATGTCACCACGCATACAGAGACTGATGATGGAGCTGCAACGATGTGATTTCGAGCCAGGTAAACACATTGTGATGGCTGATGCTCTGTCCAGGGCAACGACACAGAGTGACACACCAGTGAGCTCGACAGAGGCTGATGTTGAATTTCATGTGAACTTGATTGCAAAATCACTACCTGTGTCAGACAGAAAATCTAAACAGATTTCAGCAGAAACGGAAAAGGACCCCCTACTACAGAGGGTCATGACTAATATGAAAGAGAGCTGGCCTAAAGGAGACTGTCAGCAATATTACAACATCCGAGCAGAGCTGAGTGTGATAGATGGACTGTTACTCAGAAAGAACACAATTGTCATTCCTCAGTCACTGAGACAAGAGATGTTGAAGAGACAGAGAAATGTAAGAGAAGGGCCAGAACATCAATATATTGGCCAGGCATCAACACGGACATTGACAAGATGGTCTCGAGCTGTGAAACCTGTCTGAAACACCATACGAAGCAGCAGAAAGAGCCCATGGTAACTGCAGACCTGCCTAAGGTGCCTTGGCAGAAAGTGGGAACTGACTTGTTCCACCTGGATGGAAAGAATTATCTACTGGTTATAGACTATTTTTCTAACTATCCAGAGATAGCACTGCTTTCCAGCATGACAGCTACTTGTGTGATTACACATATGAAGTCTATCTTTGTGAGACATGGAATTTGCCAGTTAAATCTGTCTTCATATCTCACGCCCCAAAGGCGATAGCGAGGGGGGCGTACGCGTGTAGGTCAGTGGCCAATCAGAGCGCAAAACGGGAACCCGGAAACACAACTGCGTTGGTAAAAGCATACACGCAGCCCGGATGATGGTTTTTTACATCGAATTCTATACACCGCAATTTTGCATCGAATTTTTTACATTGAATTTTATACACCGCAATTATGCATCGAATTTTCTTTTCAACGTAATTATTTTCAATGCTATAAATTCAGTGTCTGAAAAAATTCAGATACATGTTTCAAAGTAATTATAAATTCGGTGTCTGAAAAAATTCAGATACATGTTTTCAAAGTAATTATTTTCAATGCTCATACTTTGAGCTAATTTTATAGTTAAAATGATTGAGACAACGCAATCTTCTGTCTTCGTTGTGCATGCATGCGTGTCCTCACCACACGCGATACATGTGTCACTATTCTGGCAGTGGCTACTGTTATTATAGTATTGTAATGAAAGGTCTGTTATTTAATGTTTGTGTAAAGGGCTATTTTAACTGTTGATGGGTAGTGCATCAGTAAAGTGAATATGGTATTGTGCTCTTGCTCTGTTTGAATAGGTGGAGAGAGTGGTTCACTGTATTATAATAGTAAATAGACAAATATGTTGTGCTCTTGCTTTTCTCTTTTTGAAGGTGGAGAGAGTAGCATTGCATGGTAACTACGTCTATTCTGCATCGAACATTGTACATATGTCTAAACTGAAACTGTGACCTCGTTTTTTTTTTTACTTCTAATTTTACTATGTTATTTTATTTCATACTTATCTTGTCTTGCACAGTCTCTGGAGCGCAACAGTAAGAAGCATTTTGTATAAAAGTATTCTGTACTTCTGTATGACAACTATTAAAGAAACTTGAAACTTGAAACTTGCTAGTGCCACAACAGTTTTATTTGAGGTTCATAACAGTACATTGTACTAAGCAATTGTTGGCTCATTAGTTTGTGATTCACATGCACTAAGATTCACCAGAATGCAGGAAATTAAGTCTTTGTAACAAAAAATGTCCTGGTGGGGAACCCCCAGACCCCCCGCTTAAAAAGTGGCCTGATTGGGGCTATATTTCGCGCTATATCTCCCGGTATGAATTATTTCCCCAGTCCGGCCCTCCCTGGGGGTATGTATTTCCAGTGTCAGAAATATTGTGTCTGTTACTAGGCTTGAGTAAATTGTAATGAAGAAAAGGAGAATATAAATTATGATTTATTTTTGCATCTGTGCCGGTGAATAACACCATGAAAACATTGAGGTCCTTCTGATTTGGCTCACTGAGCTCATTCACCACCTTATTGAGATCAAGTGTAAAAAAAATCGAGGCAAATTAATAAAGGGACGATGATTAAACAGAAGGATTTGTAGATACAGTAATAAATGATAATCGATTTTAATTATGAATTCATATTTGACCTTGAACTTGACCTTGACCTTATTATGGCCAAATCATACATCTATGGATAGGGAAAAGGCTCCTCTTTCCAATGGCAGGGTTGAATCTGGATTTAGTCATTTCCTTGCGGTTTTACGATAAAAGAGATATAATTAGCATTTTTCCGATAAATTCGTATTTCCGATAAATCGTATAAAACACCGGTAAAAATTTGGAGCTCCAGTAGCTCACCGCATATCTCTGCGCTATTTCTGCGTCAGGGAAAACCGTGCTGCGTCACGGATCTGGTGGACTCGAGTTCGATTCCCGGACCCGCCGTCATTTACCAGAATGTCTTCCCCTGATCTATATCCTGTTTCTATATCCTGTTTCAATTCTGTATCTTGACCAGAAAAGCGATAAACGCTAAAAAATAAAGTAAAAAAAAAAAAAAAAAACACTGGTAAAAATTTAAATATACACTTTGACTACTGTTTTGATAGGGTTATGGTCTTTACTCTTGGCTACAAAAAATTAAAATGAAAAACATTAACCTCTTAACATCCAATGCATACATGTGGGCCCTCATGAGGACGATTTGCAACACGCCACTTTGCCGACCTCTAGCGGTTTGGGTGTGCATTTCTTTTAACACAATATATAAATAGAATTAAAGCCCTATTTGTTGCCTGTCAATTGCCCTTTCAGGTGACAAAATCCATTCAGCGGTTCTCGAGTTACATGCCGATATGTGAGGCATGCGCCAAAGTACACATTACCACCCCCGACCTCCGGGGGCTCTAGCTCCGTCAATCATTTGGACAGGGTTGTAGCCAATGAGTGTGGCTTTCCAATGATACCCCATGATATGATAATTGGGGATATAATACGGTCTCTATTGATCGATTTATGATAAAGAACAGGCTAAAACAGCACACCTCCGAGCTGCTTCTATAGAAAGTAGGTTCGTACTTTACGCCAGACGTACATCAGCGCGAGCCCTCTGTGGCTGCCACAGGCTTGCCCAGTGAGAGGATTCTCCGGCGCTGCAGCTGGACCCTATTGTCACCTTCCGTTTTTTTTTTTTTTGGTTTACGACAATTCAGCCTGGTTTACGATAGCACCGGTGCAGCTTGAGTGAGTGGCTAGATTAGCTTAATTTCGGAATTCTGATCGTCGTTTTAGAGCTAGCTGGCGACATTATTTCGATCTTCACAAACTGTAAGTTGTACATGTACCACTTAACGTTCGAGGTTGTAGAGGTCCAGACACGGGCTGCTGCTGTCTCTCTTGGATCATAGCCGTTGTTCCTCGGGCATGAAATCGAACGCTAGCTAACGTCAGCAGACAGACAGCACTGCACTCTGCCTTCAAGCCTTTTAGAATCTGACCCTCCTCCACAACATAATCTATCGTTTCTGTCATCATTAAACATGCCTATTATATTGACAACTCAGGCATACTGCAAAATGCTTCTGCATGCTGCAAAGTATCCCCACTGTGCCGTGAATGGGTTGCTGGTTGCTGAGAAAATGAAGGAGAAAAAGAAAGAGAGCCCATCTTCTGCTCCAGTGCTTTGCGTGGATTGTGTTCCTCTGTTCCACGGCACCCTCGCATTGGCACCCATGCTGGAGGTGGCTTTGACACTGGTACGTATCTATCTAGCGGTGTAACCCACGTTAGCTCTTGCAATGATTCTCTTCTGGAATGGCTGACTTACAGCTGATGCCATTTCTGTCATATTTCATATTTCCATATTTCCTGATGGATTGAAAATGGGGGGGGGGGGACCCTGATGTAAACAAGACGAAAGTCTTTCTCTGGTCTGCATCCCCTTAACAGTTGTGTGTATTGAGCTGTACTGTACTGTACCCATTCTGCAATCTGTTAAAGGGGAACTATTTTACTATTTCTTTCACTATTTGGGCACTTTTACACAATTCCTGTGAGTCTATGGAACACCTCTGTAATATATATATATTTTTTTTATTCATTGTTTTGTATTTCTAATCAAGTCCTCAAAAACAGCATTTTTCTACCTCAAGATCTCGAGCTGTTTTGAGCCTGGGCTCCTAAACCACTGCGCAGCGTCGTCTTCGCCTGAACATTAACATGCAGCGGTGTCTTTATGACATCACATATAGGGCACATTTTCAAATGACTCAGTTCAGTGAGGGTGAATATTGTGAGAGGAGAATTGGAAGAATGCGCCAATATGAGAATTTTGAGACATAGATCATATTAATATAAGTTCACATAGCTAGGAAACAATGCTAAACACTCAAAAGGCCATTTATAAGATAGTTCCCCTTTAATAAAGTTTTCAATCAATCCATTATACTCATAAACTTAAAATGCCATACTCATAAACAGTACAGTATGTCATAAATGTCTAGATGCAACAGTATTGTCTACCTGTATGTAATTTATGTTATGAATTGAAAATGGGGGACCCTGATGTAAACGAGATGAAAGTATTTCTCTGGGCTGCATCCCCTTAACAATTGTGTGTATTGAGCTGTACTGTATTGTACCCATTCTGCAATCTGTTAATAAAATGTTCAATCAATCAAAGCCCATGCTCTTCTTTCCACAGATTGATACTTGGTGTAAAGAAAACAAATACATCATTGTTGGATATTATCAAGCCAATGAACGGACTAAGGACTTCAGGTAACGCAACCAAACCATACACAACCAAACAGTGTTGTTGTGTGAAGTACCCTGATAGAATAGTGCTCTGGTAAAAGTAAGGTCCTCCATTCAACATTCTACTTGGGTAATAATAATATAAATGTAGCCATAGAATTACTTACTTTCCACCCCTGGTATGCAGGGTGTATTGTGTCTGTATGTCCATCCACCAAGATATCTTGGCAAGTTTGGCAACCATTGAAGATGGAAGGAACCTTGGAGCAGAAACTAGGGACATTGACTGGGACAAATATTAATCCATACTATGCTGCAAACTCTTTGTTGGTTTTGTTCACTGAGAGGCCATTCAAGTTACTTGGCTGATTCTTGGTTTAAAGAGGAGTTGGTGGTCAGAAGAAAAAGAGCCGTGGTTCATTTTTTTTTTTTAAACTTTGGCCATTCCCCTGGCTCTTTTATGTGTTTATCACATTTATACTGGTCAAGGTTGACCGACAGAAACAGGCTGAAAGGGTTCAGATGGGGGGGAAGACACTCTGGGAAAGGCACGGCTGCAGTCGGGATTCGAACTCGCTAAGCCCCAGATCCGTGACGAGCACGGTTGTCCACGGCGCTGAAATAGCGCTCGCGGTACGTGGTGAGCTACTGGAGCTCCCCCGTGGTTCATACTTTTATAGTTGCGACCAGCAGCTTATAGTTCACTCTGTTGGTTGGTTGGTCCACAAAAGTGTCCCTACCCGTACTCTCTAGCGGCCAGTTTTTGTCCCTAGAAGACTGAAATTGGGCATGGAGGGCACGTGTGTGAGCACTGAGCATGCGTGGAATGGATGCAGATTTTCACTTGTTCCTTCATAGGGCAAATTTGCAAGCAGTGTAGATGTGTGAATTGGTCTTTCACAAGAGGACCCAGTAACTAGCTACCAGTAAATGGGTGTAATTCAAGAATAGAATCTATGACCGTCCACAAAACTGAACGTGGAGGCTCATTTTCGTAGACGTTGTGAATTCATTAATTTCTTTCAACTTGAAAGTTCTCAAAGTACTCCGCGGGTAGCCCTCGTTCACGGTGTAGTTGAGCATTTACAATCACATAACATTAATGATATTATATAAAGTCCAAAGAATAAAAAAAATATAAAAAACTTTACTATAAAAATGGAATCCTTTAAAACACTCAAAAACAGTTACAGATTGTGGTGATATGCTCGGTCACCACTGCTCTAAATCGATCCACGGACACTAGTGCACCTAATTTTAATGTCCACTGCAGGGCATTCCATGATTCAGGAGCACAGAAGCCAAAGACAGATCTGCCAAGTTCACTATGAATTCTATGCACTTTGAGTGTAAGCCAATTGTTTGTTGGTGTACCATAGGGTTCAGACGGCCATTCCAATAAAGAAGTAATCTCCAATTATGGCTTTATTTAATTTAATTTCAAACCTGTATTTAAACTAGAAAGGCAGCTGAGGTTTCCCAGACATGCTGTAAATGACGAATAAGCTAAAGAAAAATTGTGCGGCCGGGTAGCGCAGCGGACTAAGCGTCTGCCTACCACCGCAGAGGCAGTGGGATCGAATCCAGCTGCTGCGGTAACTCCGGCTTGGTCGGCTGTCCATACGGAAACAATTGGCAGTGTCAGCAGGTGGGAAGCCGGTGTGGTGGGTCCGGGTCGTTGTAAACAGCGACTCCTACAGGTTGGTCGGGGCGCCTGCTCAGCGAGGAAGGGATCTGGGTGAGGTAGTGTGATCCTCCCACGCGTTACACTCCCCCAGTGAGAGTCCTCGCTGTCAGGTGAAAAGAACCGGAGGAGACATGTGATAGTCTTCAACCCTCCCTAGACCGGCAAGTGGGGGGTAAATGCGCGCAACGACCAGGAAGGGAATTGGCATAACGACTAAAATTGGGATGGGAGAAACATACAAAAAAAAAAAAAAAAAAAAAAAGGCTATCAAATAAAAGGCATATAAAATCATAACAATAATAAGACAACAAGGCGAGACAAAAGCAAGCATACCAAATCAATTAAAACACATACAACTTGATTGACAAAGGTTGGAGAACATGGTTTTAAACTCTTGGATTGTTGGAGTTCATGAGCTAGGGGGCATCATAGCTAAATGCAGTTTACCCTGTTCCGAGCAAACAGGGTAAGCGACCAGCCAATCACTAGAACGGGTTCCATAGTTTCCAAAATTCCATTCCAATACTGTAGTATGAGGTAGCTTACCAATAAGGGCCTTAAAATGCCAGTGTTTGTTTTTAAAGAAACAAATGTCAATGCAAATCTAGTCTTTTTCCACCAAGGAGGACCATCCAACCTTATTGTACAGGACACAATGTTGAGTATATCACGATCGCTAGTGATTGTTAACTCCAGAGGGCGCTGTTTACTGTTACTGTTGAAAGGCCAGCGCTTTAAAGTATACGAATACGTGGCGGTGTTTGCAGGGCTAAAACTATATTATATATTATAGCTATGGATATAATAATATTGCCCATTTGACATCGAGTATCTATCGTTCAATTTGTGAAAAAAATATAAAAATGTCATCCATACATTCCCGTGTTATACCGTGGTGAATATGAGTATAGTTTTAGAGTAATGCTGTCTAATCCCAGAAAACAACGCTATGCAGCAATACGTGCATTTCACTAGAAAGTTTAGAAACCGTGCCATTTCTCGCCTGTATACGCTACTATTTCGAAATCAACTTGGTATTATTATGTTTCATCATGAATGCATGAAAGGGTGGGGGGGAGGGGTAATTTTTTTATGCTTTGATCGTCACCAACGGAATACGTTACACAGTACATTACACACATCGCAATGAAGGAATTATTGGAACAACGCAAGATTGATACCATATAGCCCTTACCTTGACTAGGATGTAACCCAAAAAGAATATTCCAATTATCTGATCGCCATTCCAAGTATTGATGTCGATCGTGTCCATAACATAATCCACCAAAGAACATGAATCGGGAGTGTTTGATTCTTATAAATCCATGCTAGGGATGCCCCGATCGATCGGCCAGTAATCGGTATCGGCCGATATTCAGTATAAATATGAGATCGGTGAATTCCGATAATGCTTTATTTTCGCCGATCGTGAAAACCGATCGAAAAACATGATCCAATTCTTAGCGGAGATCTCACTCGCTGACTTCTGTCTCAGACACACAAAGGACCTGCAAACTGCCGCTCCTCCTCCTCCTCCTCCCCTGCCCCTCCCTTACCCGTGTAAACACTAGGGGTGGGAATCACCAGTTTCATCACGATACGATATCGATTCTTTGGACAACGATACGATATTTTCCGATATCACAAAGTCTGCCACGATACGATACAATTCGATTCAGGTGCCTGCGATCGATATGAGACGATATTATTATTATTTTGATCAATTTTTTTTATTATTAATCACATGAAACAAGACAACACATTAACACTTTGATTGCCTAAGGCTAAATTCATGATATACCATAGGTTGCCAGCTCTATTTGTCTATGGAGAAGTACCCCTTCTTTGCAGGGCTATAACTTTTTAAATTCTATTGCTAAATTGCCATTATTAGGGCCCATTCAATGTCCTATATATATTGTTCAGGGTGAAGCAACGTTAAACTTTTTCATTCACATATTCATACTAAAGTATGGTCTAATGTATAAGTATGTTTTCATCTCTTTCTGCAGCTTTCTCCAGAACGTGATCTATAGCCCCAAATGCATTATATTGATGATGAAATACAGTTTGATGGCAATCGGCGCGATATAAAAAATTCCAACTAGACATGGTTCTAGAAGTTACTACACATCATCTGATGTTGACCGGATGGGTGAGGGGGCGTTTATAATTCCGTGGGCAACATTATACCATTCATCTAGTGTGGGTCATATGTTCATCAGATCAGTTAGTATAGGAGACATTGAAAAATAACGCTGAATCTTACCGTATCTTCCTCGCGCCGTTGGGCGATGAGCGTGGAGTATACATTTTCCTATTATGGGATGTTTGAATACCCGGTCCATTTCCAGGTTGTATAATGGTATATACGTCCAAATCATGTTGTTTATCGAGTTATTGGCAACGGATCGCTATGTATTGTGACGAGCTAGAGTGCCGGAACCTATAGAGAGTGCCTGGAAGTAATATGGGTGAGCAGCACATCGTCCAAGTAACTTCCTCTTTGGCGATTGCGCCGATCGGCCACCAGATGGCGCTCTTGAACCGCTAGAGGGTTCAGTGGGGCTTTTTGGTGGGTCTCAGGCCAGCGGATGGGAAATATGAATCCGATCACAGATTTTTGAAATATTGATATCAAAGACGAGTTACGGCGTCTTCGGCAACTTGGGCATGGCGGGGAAGGACGCCTAAACTCGTCTTCTGGCAGTTAAAGTGTTAACCACAATCACAATACACAGAACTTCACAGGAAAATAACAAAAACAATAATAATACAGAATAACAATTTATAAATTATAAAGACAAAAAGAAAAGAAAATAAAGTTCAACCTTTTTAAATTTTAAATTTCAAAATTTCAAGGTTTCAAGGGGGGCTATCTAATAAATGACCAAATAGTGAAGAAATAGCTAAATAGCTGCCCCCCAATAAATCCCCAGTTAAATTCAGGACATAACAAAAGACAAGACATACAAGACATTTCCTCCTCCCCCTCCCATGAGACCGCCGGACTCCCCCGAACAAGCACCCCAACCCCGCTCAGCCGCACACGGCGGTCCTGACCTTCTCAGCTGCTGCGAACCACAGGTCAATCCCAGCCTGCCCTACCCCAATCACCCGCGCCGTGGATATCTCAAGATAAATCACATCCAACAGTGTTAGGGACCAGTTAATCACTGTGAGCTTCTCCGGCTCCTTCCATCTCATTGCTATTAGCTTCTTCGCGGCTGTGACGCCCGCTAGGACAACCCTTTTCAGTTGTACGGACGCGGGTAGATACGAGACGATATTATATGCCCATTTAACACGATCAGTAACATTTAAACACGTTAGAATATAACGCTGAATCTTACCGTGGCTTCCTCGCACCGCTGGCAGATGAGCGTGGAACAGAATTTTTTCTATTATGGGATGGAGAAATGCCCGATCCATTTCCAGGTTGTATAATAGTATATACGTCCAAATCATGTTGTTTTTTCGAGTTATTTGCACCGATCGATGTTCACTGTGTCAAGACGGAGTCTCTCTAACGATAGCGAGTGCCCGGACCACATATGGATGAGCACTTCCGGTTCAAAGGGTCATTTCCGGTTGGCGATCTGCCGATCGGCCACCAGATGGCGCTCTTGAACCGCTAGAGAGTTGAGTGGAGCTTTGCAGTGTGTCTCAGGGCTCCGGAGGGGAAATATGATTTCGAGCACAGATTTTTGAAATATTGACATCAAAGACGAGTTACGGCGTCTTCGGCAGAATGAGCATGGCTAGGAATGACGTCTTAACTCGTCATCGGCGATCATAGTGTTAATATCCTATCACAGTGCTGTATTTTGGCTGGAAAAGGCATATTGGGAGTCAGAAGGTGCAGTACCGGCCAGATCCTGTTAGTGGGGCTATCTCGAGAATGCAGTAACCCCCCCTCCTTCCCAGTCCCTAGTGGACCTCTGCTGCTCTCTATCAGCTTAGCTTAGTTAGCTCATGCTAACGCAACGTTAATTTCGGTATTTAACGCGACGTGGGCATAAAGGAATGGCGAGGATGGAAAGCATGTTAGATGCATTTGACCCCTTGTGGGGGAAAAAAACAACAGGCACTTATTTCGGGCAAAATAGGTGGACTCTGAAGCAATGTTGTCTAATGTCTACACACGCTGAGCTGCGCTGAGCTACTGTTGTTGTTGCAGCCAGTCGGGTGGATATGCTCATGAGGAGATTTTCAAAATAAGAGTATCGCAATATGAATCGATCTTTTTACGTTGCATCGATCCTATTTGATCATTGATAATAGATCGATATATCGATCTGGATCGATGTATTGTCCCACCCCTAGTAAACACACAGAGGCTCATATTGCCTCGGGCAATAGTCTGCTCTAGTCTAGTGCATGTGACCGTAATGCTATCAAACTGCCCAATACGTTCGCCCTCAACAGAAACACTTATGTTTGAACCATAGGTCAGGCATCGGTGGCCACGTTTCTAAACTCTCTGCTCCTCTCCTACAGACCAAACCAAGTTGCGGAGAAAGTTGCTGCCAGGATCTCTGAGAACTTCAGCGAAGCTGCAATAGTGATGGTAGTGTTGACTTAACTGACTTGGCGTAACTGATGTTATTGAGAATAGTTCTGTCACAGCCAGAGTATTTCTCCCAACAAAACAATGCAGTATGTACCCTCGTAATTTTATGCTTGTTTTCCCCCCCTCCTCAGGTGGACAACAGCAGGTTGACAATGAGCTGTTTTGAACCCATTGTCCTAATATATGACCATCATGAAAACAAGTGGAGGAGCAGAGATGTAAATCCGTAAGTGTCTCTCATCTGAATAGCTCATATGTCTCTTAAGTCCCAAAAGTGAAGTCCAACGCATGCACTCCAGCCACATTTGGAATGAGAGGGCTTTGGTGCTCAACAGCACAGAACAGTACATATAAGTAATTTCACCTGGGCACTTGAAAATAGACAACCCAAGGTAAGACACTGGAGCACTCATGCATGTTTATTACAGGGGCGTTGCTGATGTTTGGAAGCGTATATATGGACAAATGTATATTATGTAATGTAAATTGATGTCTCTACATTATTTACTAATTGTGATGAATGCCATTATTTATTCTTCATTTTTCTTTATTATTTTTCAAAGTGGCTGATGGTTACCTAAATGTGTGAGAGGATATTGTGGCAATTCCAGGTGTATGGGTGGCAGAATAAAACAACAGACAGACGAGTTGTGTTTCCCAAAATAATACTTTCTCTTTATTTTCGAATCAAACCAAACATTTCACGGTTCTCCTCACTCTCTCTGACTTCAACTTAGACTGTCTGCAGGGCGGCTTTTCCGCTTACCGGTCTGTCCCCTCGCTCCTGATATGCGAGAGTGAGCGTGTATCCTTGGGGCCCTAGTTGCTCACTCTCCTCAACACGCGCATCGCATCGTGATTCGCTAGCTGGTCTTGATGGCCTTCTAGCGGCAGGTGTGCCTGGAAGCGAGACGCCCAAATATGGGCAGCGCCTAGCCATTGGGTCATTACGTAGCGCCCTTCAATCACCAAGCCCAGTGGTGGCGTGGGGTTGCCACAATATATATATATATATATCTGCTGTTGACTCTGAGGAAGACGCTTGTCCAAACATCAGTCACCCCCCTCTACCATAAGCATGTAGATGGTATGAGAGCTCCAGGTAGTATTTTAAAGAGCCCAGCCTGATGAAAAGCTCATATGTCTCTGTCTGAAGAGCTCATCCCTACTGATAATCACATGCCGTTTGGTGGATGCTTTTATCCAAAGTGCCTTGTAATACCACAAGCCACACCTTTCTTGCATGTGTTGCTTAACACTTTCAGAGCCCAAACTTAATCTTGATTTACCGCTTGAATGCCCACCATCCACTTCAATGTTAGCGTTAATAACGCCTAATCTATGTTTTAAATTATGGCTATGTGTCTAATCTGCCCGTCGCTTATCAATGACTCGTTTTCCAGTCAACATTGTCGAAGCGGATTGTTTTTTTATCGGTTCATTTTCGTTTTATAGCATTTTGAGAAGCCCTCGTTTTCAAGGAAAATATAAATATTCCATGATAATCGCCCTTTACTGGAATATTCTAGAATACACAAAAACGTTGTCATTTTTCGGCCTATTTATGAATAGTTTTCAAATAAACGCTAGATTATCGATAGTATATGTGTACGTATGCACGCTATATAGGCGATCTGACAAATCGATTCTCTGATTTCCTCAAAGCGATCGCCCACACACAGACCCATCACACATAGGGCGAACGCTGAGATCTCAGCGAATACAACTCTGATTATCCCAAGACTTGTAAAATAGATTCCTTTAGATCAGATGTTCTCCAAAAAGATCATTCCAATTCCTGATCGCCATTCCAAAAATCGATCGCTTTTATTGATCCAACGCTACATACTGTACATATGTATTCCACGCTGTTCTGAGGCTCCACAATGAATCCGATCGGCTCGGGTTACATGCCTGAGAAGTAAAATGTGGATTCCGGATTTTTCTTTTCTCATCCATTTTCATTGAGTCCATTCCAAAAGGTTGCATTACCATCTGGGAGACGATAGGGGGCGGTTTTTTCACATCTGAGCTCCTACAGGGGCTGCATACCAACGGGAGACTCGGTTGATGAAATATGAATTCAGATCGCCAATAAAAAAATAAAACGCTAATTGTCGTCGTGGCATTGGGCTGATAAAAACGTCTTATCACGTTTTGGGCATTGAAAGTGGTAAGGGGGAACCAATGGCAGTTTTGCTACCATGCTTTACGCTATGAGCTATGAAGGACCTTGTCCTTATATTTTGAGAGGTCATCGATATACAGTGCCCCATTTAGGTCTACTCCCTGTTTCCAGGTTACTGTTTTTTTTTTGCATCCTGAAATTAAGATTAGATGAGATATTCCTTTATTGATCTCCTTGAGGAAATTCAGGCATCATAGCAGCATGGGGGGGGGGGGTACAGGTATGGGCATGGTAATAGTAGAAGACATAAATATAGGCAATACAATTATAATAAAGATAAAAATAAGCAGCAACAATATAATTAACTCTGATTATGAGCAAGTAGGCGCAATCAAATCAAATGTGCAGATGAGTGTGTATGCCATATCAGTTATATTATAATATACGTTACAATAAATATGGTCAATAAGACTTTGAATCTGAATATATACTATGAGTAAGTAAAGTATATAGATATACACAATAAAAAAATATTGAATCTTAACATTTCCTGCCTTTTATTCATACACTGAACTTCGAAGTAAAAATACATCTCAAATGTATTTATAAAAAATTAAATAACTGGTAGTGATAATCCTGAACCAAGACTGTAAATGTAAGTAGCAGGTTTTTAGTCCCGTCAGGGTTTTTGCAGGGACTGCTGCACTGATTCCACCAGACACCTTTTGAATAGAGGCGTTGATTTTTCTGCTCCCTGTTGTTGTCTATACCCTCTAGTTCGCAAGGCTCCACACGCGCCACAGCCTAAAGAGACAAGGTTGGAGCGACGAGCGTACTCGAGCGTGTAGTGCCACTTCTGGGACGCTTCAGTGGAGCTCGTTCTGTCTTTCTTCCCTATTTGATACCCACAGTTCAAGACCTGACAGGCTTTCTTCCCGTTTGATACCCACACAGCTTAAAACCTGATAGACTTTCCTCCTGTTTGATACCCACACAGTTTTAAACCGGACAGTCTTTTCTCCTGTTTGATACCCACACAGTTTAAAAACTGACAGTCTTTCTTCCTGTTTGATACCCACACAGTTTTAAACCGGACAGTCTTTTCTCCTGTTTGATACCCACACAGTTTAAAAACTGACAGTCTTTCTTCCTGTTTGATACCCACACAGTTTAAAACCTGACAGTCTTTCTTCCTGTTTGATACCCACACAGTTTAAAACCTGACAGTCTTTCTTCCTGTTTGATACCCACACAGTTCAAGACCTGATAGTCTTTTCTCCTGTTTGATACCCACACAGTTTAAAACCTGACAGGCTTTCTTCCTGTTTGATACCCACACAGTTTAAAACCTGACAGTCTTTCTTCCTGTTTGATACCCACACAGTTTAAAACCTGACAGTCTTTCCTCCTGTTTGATACCCACACAGTTCAAGACCTGACAGTCTTTTCTCCTGTTTGATACCCACACAGTTCAAGACCTGACAGTCTTTTCTCCTGTTTGATACCCACACAGTTCAAGACCTGACAGTCTTTTCTCCTGTTTGATACCCACACAGTTTAAAACCTGACAGTCGTTCCTCCTGTTTGATACCCACACAGTTTAAAACCTGACAGTCTTTCTTCCTGTTTGATACCCACACAGTTTAAAACCTGTAATAAAATAGTAGAATAGACAGAGTAAACATGGCTCGTCTTTCTTTAGCCCTATGGATAATGTATGTTGTTGAACATGTGTTCCAGGGACTGCTTTGAGGATTGGCACGAGGCCCAGAAGATCACGTCCTCGCTCCTGGAGGGCAGGTCCTATGAGAACCTCATAGACTTTGACAATCATCTGGATGACCTGAGAAATGACTGGACCAACCCTGTCATCAACAAGTCTGTGTTGGATCTATGCTAAGAAGACCAGGAAGCACTTTTGAAAGGAGATGTCTACGGTTCCTAATGTCACCCCTCAGTTCTCTGCGTTCATATGAAAGTTCCTCTACTTTCGACCGGAATTGCATCCGGTCACTCAGCCTGGCACAGAAATCAATCTCAACATCCAAAAATTGTCGTGCATATCCGCTTGCTAGTTGTAATGAAACTAGTAATGAGTAATGAAATTTAGTTTGCAATTAATCGGAATCAGAAACGTCTTTATTGCCAAGTAAGCTTGCACATACAAGGAATTTGTCTTGGTAATTTGGTGCATCAACATTAACAGACAATATCAACACTTGCAAAGCAAGTAGGAGTAAATTAATTTGAGTGGTACAAAAACATCCACAGCAGCCGTGACAATTTATTTATCTGCTAGCGCAGGTTACGCCGATGTTGGCCAATGTTATTCTCCTGTAGCAACTGATCACACAGGTCCCTAGACACAACAGCGTCCCACGAATTTATTAAGCTTTTGAAATCTTCCTCTACTTGACATCTCTTTTCAATAGTGCTTCTAGGCTAAAACAAGAGTATCCTCCTGAACACACACAATGGTACTCCTGCCAATGACCGCATGCATGATGCTACTTGAAGTGTAGTAATGGATACACAAAAGTGCTCAATACCAAGTCTTTGCTCCTCTCGTCTGTGATAATTTGCAGAGCTCCGACCACGTAGGCCAAGATCTCTCAAGGGCAAGCATGATACATGCGCCGTTGGCATCTGTATACGTCCTTGGTAGGGACTAGAATAAGAAGGGGATGGGCCACAGCGCTAACATTCTCAGAGAAGCTGCATTGGGAGACAATGTTGCTTCTTAAACGCCATTTGTCTCTCTGAAACACGGAAAGTCATTTCCAAAGGTTTTTATGACTTAAGCTGACCCATCCACTTATTGTTATAGGGTAGGGACACTGAGGTTATTAAGACATTTTTGTCATGGAATGCAACTATTTTTCATACTTTCTGCAATGGTTTGTGGTTGATCCTAGATTAAGATGTGTATATAAGATTTAATCCTAGAGAATTTGGTCTCTTTGCCGGTTTGATTTTTCAGGGTAATTGGCTGTACAGAGATATAGTTCTGATAAATTATTTAGGTTTTGAGCTATTGCTGTAATTCTGCTGCATTATGATTAACAGGATTTTGGTTAGTTAATTATATCCTTTAAGTCTTTGTTTTTGCTCTCTTAAGAAACAACATTCACATTAATAATTTTCCCAGTTATGTTGGACTGTTAAAATTAGTATACTGGACAACCAACACTAATCTATGATGTCACCATGGGCTTCTCTGGAGCTGTTCCATTGACTGACTGTCTTGAATATTTGAGCTTTTAAATTAGCTACTTCAAGTGTAGTATTAACAGTCGTGAATTAATTTAAGTTAATTTAATATCCCCAGAAGAACACACCCCATTCCCACATGGTATGTCTCCCATTCTATTTGGCTTTTTAAGACATCAGAGATTAGGATCTTGTCTCATGTTTCTAGCTTTGGGAGAGACGTGTCCATCATGTAGGCTACATACAATTGTCCAAGATCCTAATAATGTGTGAATTCTGGTTTTCGCTTAGGCAATAGTATTTATTCTGGTAAAGAAAATCAATATATAAATAATTGACCACTCTTCCTTTCTTGATTATGTAAGTCTTGATAGCCATTTGATAGGTATTAAATTAACATACTTTATATAAAGGCACTGAAATAACTTTGTATTTGAGATTAGATTTTATCAATAAGAGCTAATAAATGTGAATTCTAAACTTTTTTTTTCTACAAAACATTGTATGAACTGAATGTACTATTAAAACTTTTGAGATCAGCTCAGGCTTTATGAATTTTGTCTTACTATTCAATGAATTGCCCTGTCTCAAGACCCGCCCTCTTTAATTGATCCTCCACTCACAACTGCTGCTTCCCTCTGACCTGGGAAGCATCATTTGTGATTGGAGGATCAAGGCCTTTGTGTGATGGGATGATGGAGGCCTCTGACAGCCAGTGTGCATTGGTGCTTACTTATGAAACACCACTACCCCTTAAACAGGTAGCAAATGGAAACACAGGATGGAGGAAATAAGTCCTGCAAATACGAGTTCCCTGTTGTCATGATGTGCATATAACTTGACAATTGGCGTTAATTTTATTTTGTTCTAACACTTGTATATTTTCTGTAAAGTGTCTTGTTTCTTGAAATATGCACTTTTAAATAAAATGTATTATTAAAATCACAATGTGTGGTTGACACTCAAGTTCGAACTGTCCAAATCAACAACTGTCCATATATTGAGCACGTATATATTAAAATAACTCACAACTTATTTATTTTTAAGGGTACTTTTAATTGCAGGTAGTGCTTTTTCTTCCAATGGATATAGTTCAGTGATAGTGGTGGGGGTATCCCAAAGTTAGCATTTTCTTCATACTTGGCCCCTTGTGCCCTCCATTGCTTCATATGGAGATACACTCTGTAGTGAAGTGCTACTGGGAAGGGAATGGTTTGAGAAAGGACTAATAATATAATTTTACTCCACATAAATGTACATCACATTTAATTATGTTCTCTGAATATGTGTAGTTTAGAAGGCCGTCGGTTGCAAAATTGCAACACCACTTTTAGCTTTTAGCTCATTAAAAAAAGTGTAAATGTTTATTTTTTATTTGTTAAGCACATTTACATAGTCATAGTCTGGCTGGCCTCTGAAGTTGCTAATGTCTTTTTTATTTGGGTTTGAGTTCCTGCAGTCTTCTGTCTCATAGATTGTCTCTGGCCTAGAAATATGAAACTGAACTATCCACACACAAGCACACACACGACACGCACGCTGAGCACGCTCACACACTAGCAACACTCATGCCGCACACACGCACACTTATGGCCAAGAGGAAAGGCCACTTTAAATTAGTATAACAACAGGAACAGTGTATTGCACTACTAAAGCTACCTAGCATGTCGTATATGCTCTGTAAATACTACAGATACCGAGATGTCACACCATGTTACCTGTTTATTGCACTGTTGTTTTTATTGGATTCTATTATATGTTGTACCACTGTATTTTTATTGGATTCTATTATTCTAAATTAATAGCAAATACATCAGGTTATAAATCAGACTGGGAGGTATATTGTAAATTAAGAAATGTTGTTACAAAATGTAATAAAAAGAAGAAGAAATTGTATTATGAAAATAGGTTTAATTATATAAAAAATGACAGTAAATTATTATGGAATACTCTAAATGAAATAATGGGCAGGAATAAGAAACCTACCCCATCCTTTCTAGAAACAGGAGGAAAATTCCTCACCAAACCAGTTGAGATTGCTAATCATATTAACAATTATTTTATTGGAAAAGTAGATAATTTAAGGAATAATATGCAAACAATAGATAATGAAAAATCTTATTTATTAATAAAGAATAAAATAATGAAAGATAAAAATTGTCAATTTAATTTTGATAGCGTGACTATAAGTAATGTAGAACATATGTTAAGTACCACTAAAAACAAACCACCAGGTGTTGACGGTCTTGACGGGAAACTTCTGAAATTGGTCCCTGATTTAATTGCCCCTGCTATCTGTCATATTATAAATCAATCCTTTAGTGAATGTTTGTATCCGCAACAGTGGAAAACTGCCAAAGTAATACCACTGCCAAAAAATTTGAAATTGCCATTCTCAGGATCTAATAGTCGTCCCATAAGTTTACTGCCAGTTTTGAGTAAACTGATGGAAAGAATAGTAAGTGAACAGATTAAAAGCTACTTTTCTTTTAACACATTGACCACTGATTTTCAACATGCATATCGTGAAGGACATTCAACAGCGACTGCTTTAACCCAAATGACGGATGATTGGCTGAAAGAGATAGATAAAAAGAAAATGGTTGGAGCTGTCTTGCTTGATTTTACTGCAGCATTCGACATCATAGATCACAAATTCTTACTTAAAAAACGTTTTTTTTTTTTTTATATTTTTTTTATTATTGCAAGACAAAAATTATTAAAAGTCAGTACTCAACACACAATGCATAATGAAACTTTCAGTAAAGGTGGTTAAAATATATGCAAGTACAGAAACAAGATAAAACAAAATTAGTCTATAATAACATTTTAACCGTATACAGTGTATATCCAGCGAAATTACAATTATATAAATGTTAGTATATAATATACCCCTAATACCTATTTTCTAAAACCCTACACACATATGCTCCAGCTCGAACCCCCCCCTCCCGGACGCGTGTAGCTGTTCCGCAACAGTAAGTGACTTCCGGGGTAGGCCTGATTGGCCCCGACAGGCACGTGACGCGCAACTTTCTCTGCCGCGCGGCACGCTCCGCGGAGCCGAGTGGCAGAGCTTACGGAATTACGTAACCGTCCAAATACGCCATGACTCTCATTCGGCGCTATAGCTCACCTGGCAGAGAAGCGGTCCTGTGATCCTGCGGTCCGTTGTTGGTGAGTTCGAATCCCATCAAATCTTTTTTTTTTTACGTGATTTTTTTTTTAACGTGTATTCTTTCGCCGGTTAAGGTTAGGCATGGTTATGGTTAAGGTTAAGGTTAGGCATTGTTTCGGAGTTGGTTAAGGTTAGAACGGTTAAGTTTAGGCGCTGTTAAGGAGCTGGTTAAGGTTAGAGTTTGTCTTAGAGAATGGCAATATTCTTTCTATGGTTAAGGTTAGGCATGGTTAAGGTTAAGGTTAAGGTTAGGCATTGTTTCGGAGTTGGTTAAGGTTAGAACGGTTAAGTTTAGGCGCTGTTAAGGAGCTGGTTAAGGTTAGAGTTTGTGTTAGAGAATGGCAATAGACAGCCTATTTCCGCGCGACAGCTCTCAGCAGCCTCGTTGCGCGTCCTGAGTTTGCCGCGTCACGTGCCTGTCGGGGCCAATCAGGCCTACCCCGGAAGTCACTTACTGTTGCGGAACAGGTACACGCCTCCCGGACCCCCTCTTGGATAGTACCTCCATTATCCCTCACTCCTAACCAGACACTACCATTATAAGCTAGCTTTTATTCTCTCCACCACTTCTAACCACATTGACATTTTGGATTCATTGAGACCCAGAATTCTTGCTGTAGATATTTCTTGATATATCACATCGAGATATGTAAGAAACCACACTTTTCGGCAAATTTTTTCCGGTTGAAACCAACGTGATGCGATCAGTTTTTTAGCTACTGTGATACCCGATAAAACCAATCTCTTTAGTTGTGGATTCACTGCAAACTCAAAAACATCATTCAATAGTAATACCGAGGGGTGTACAGGTATATTCCAAGATACGAGTATTGATAATTGTTGGGACACATCTTTCCAGAAAGCCTTAACTGGTGGGCAGTCCCAATACATGTGCATAAATGTTCCTTCGTCCCCATTTGTACATTGGGAGCATTTGGAGTCTTGTTTAAGCCCCATTTTGCACAGCCTTATAGGAGTCAAGTATGTCCTGTGAATATAGTTCAGATTGATTTGTTGATGATCCGGGTTCCTTGATGTAAGTCGGACATTTGCCCAGGCTCCTTGCCAATCAAAGTCATGTTCCAGGTCTGGTATATCCCTCCTCCAGACAGTGTCTAGTTGAAGGGTTTCATACGAGGACGTTAGTAATTGATAATAAAAACCTGATACAAAACCTCCCAATGTTTCTCTTTCATAGAAAAATTTGTGGTATCTGTGGTGTTCAATTGGTATGAGTAATGGAACACCGTGAGACCTCAGACAAAGTCGTAACTGTATGTAAAAAAGCCATGTGGACTCGGTGAGGTTAAACTTTGTGCATATTTCGACATAACTACAGAGGCCCTTGTTATTAAAAATATCCCCTAATGAGTGTATGCCTTGCTCTTCCCATATAGGGAATCTTATAGGGCGGTAAAGAGTATGATCAAGGATTTCACGGATAGATTTTCCTCCATATTGCGCAAAAATCAAAACACAAAACTGTCTGAAATGGAAACGCTTTACTCAACTCTTTTTAATTCTTTAAAATACAACAACTCTACTAGACTAGAAAACCAAGTTAACATTCTAAAGACAGAGATCAAAGCAATATACAGAAAAAAATCGGAACTGCAAATACGCAGCACAAGACAACAGCAGTACTTCCAAGGATCTAAACCTAGTCACCTATTAGCCATGCGACTAAGAGTTAATGCAAAATTTGCAGATATAACTGCCATTAGGAAACAACAAGCTCTAGTAACAGAACCCGAAATAATAAACGATACATTCAAAGAATTCTACTCCGATTTGTATAATTCAGAGACGACCTTTGATCAAGACAAATTAGACACATATCTTAATCAAATTACTCTCCCTAAACTTTCGGAGGACGACGCTAAACAGTTAGAAGCACCGATCACATTAGAAGAACTCAAGAAGGCCATATCCGGAATGAAAAACGGCAAGGCTCCCGGAATTGACGGTATCCCATCAGAAATGTACATTTCTTGCTGGGACATATTTGGACCCCTATTACTAAATATGATCTTATACTCAGTCAAAGAGGGAAGCTTCCATAAACACCAAAATACCGCACTCATTTCAGTTCTTCACAAAAAAGACAAAGACCCCACTGAGTGCGGTAGTTACCGACCTTTAAGCCTCCTCGGAACCGATGTCAAACTGTACTCTAAGATATTAGCCATCAGATTGCAAAAGCATATGACGTCTTTAGTTCACCCGGACCAAACAGGCTTCATAAAAGGTCGCCTGATCAATGATAACATAAGGCGAATACTGCACGTACTAGACGCAGACAAAGAGGACACCACACCTAAGGCGATGCTATCCCTGGATGCTATGAAAGCATTTGACAGGTTGGAATGGTCGTTTCTATGGGCAGTATTAGAAAGGATGGGGTTAGGAAAAGGATTCATTGATATGATTAAAGTACTATACAAGGACCCATCGGCCAGGATTACAACAGGCACATTCATCTCCGATATCTTTCCGGTATCACGCTCAGCCAGACAGGGTTGCCCTCTTAGTCCCGGACTATTCGATCTATCATTAGAACCTTTAGCACAATTTATAAGACAATCCCAACACATAGAACCAATAGTAATCAAGGGCACACAACATAAAATTAGTTTATATGCGGACGACGTAATATTGTTCATGCAAAACCCCAACAACACATTGCCGCATATACTCAAGTTGATAGAGAACTTTGGTGATTTATCGGGATTTAAAATAAATTGGCCTAAGTCGGCTTTTCTTCCTCTTAACATCAGTGCAAAAAAAGACACAACCCTCCCAGGTGCGATACCCATGGTCAAACATTTTAGATGCTTGGGAGTGGAAATATTTCCCACCATAAGACAAACGGTGAAGCACAATTACACAAAAATACAGAACAAAATCAAAGACGACCTGGACAGGTGGGCAAAACTTAAAAACTCAGTACAGGCAAGGGTATCAATAGTTAAGATGGATGTATTACCAAGAATCAATTTCTTCAGCTCAATGCTTCCGTTACCTCCTCCAGAGGGCTACTGGAAAAGATTACAAACCTCCACATACAAATTTATTTGGAATAACAAACCACCTCGCATAAAAAGATCCACCGCACAGAGAAATAAAGCAGACGGTGGCATGGCAGTTCCAGATTTTTTACAATATTTTAAGGCCTTCACATTAAGACCACTGAAGATATGGTTTGACCCCCAGGCTTTGGTATCTTGGAGAGATTTAGAAGAAAACATAGTAGCCCCACAGAGACTAAAAGACATAGCACACACTAAACTTTCAATCAAGCATTGTGAGCGAGAATTTGGCCCAATAATTACCCATGCAATCAGAACATGGCGGGAAACACAAAAGAAATATCCTAACCCTCAAGAATGGCATAATCACACTCCCATATTCAATAACAATGCACTCTTAATTACTTAAAAAACTTGAATGTTACGGTTTCTCCTGATCTGCACTATCTTGGATGCAAACTTATTTAGCAAACCGGAAACAAATAGTTTTTTTTAATGGGAGTTACTCAGAAGTTAAAACGGTAAGGTGTGGAGTACCCCAAGGAAGTTGCCTTGGGCCTTTGCTCTACACCATATTTACAAATGACATGCCTCTTGTCCTAAATAAGTCCTATATTTCTATGTATGCGGATGATTCAACGATTTACACATCAGCCTCAACAGCCAATGAATTAAATACGGTCCTAAAGGCAGAGTTGCAATCAGTGATGGAATGGATAAAGAATAACAAACTAGTTCTAAACATATCAAAGACAAGTAGCATCATTTTCGGTTCAAACCATACTCTAAGAACGAACCCAGTCTTGAAACTTTTGATAAGTGATGTGGTAATTAATCAAGTCCAGGAGACTAAACTCCTAGGGGTAACATTAGACAGTAAATTGTCATGGTCACACCATATAAACAATATAGTAGTGAAAATGGGAAGAGGGATTTCTGTTGTTAAAAGATGTGCTCATTTGTTACCACTAAATTCTATCAAACAGGTCATTCAAGCTCTGGTTTTGTCAAATCTTGACTATTGTCCTGCAGTATGGTCGAATGTAACGACGAGTAAACTGAAAAAATTACAAATGGTACAAAACAAAGCAGCACGTATAGCGCTTCGCTGTGAGTACAGAACTAATGTTGCAGCGATGCACAGTTGTTTAACTTGGTTACTTGTCAAACATAAATTACTCTGCTCACTCCTTGTATTCACTAGGAATATTTTTGTTACAAAGATCCCCTCAATTTTATATAACAATTTATCAATAAGTCTTGACAGACACAACCATTCCACCAGACATGCTTCTGCACGAGGTTTTACACTTCCAAAAGTGAGGTCGAATGCAATGAAGCGAACTGTCATGTTCCGTGGTATGCAGGAATGGAACTCTCTTCCCAGACATGTTAAGCAGGAGAATAGTAAATGCCGTTTCAAAATCGTGGTAAAACAACATTTTCAACCAAAGAAATTGACATTCCCTAATAGATAGTGTGTACGTAAATTAAAATGTATGTGTCTGATAAAGAGATAGGTATATATGGATGAAAAGGCATGTGTCTGATAGGGATATATTATTAAAATATTGTATAATTTTGTATTTTTATATTGTATTATGAATTTGATTAGGGTTTTTACTGTTGTTTTAATTGTCTGTATGACATGTAAATGTTGAGTGTATAAGGGTTTTTATTGTTGTTTTAATGGTCTGTATGTCATGTAAATGTTATGAGTGTATAAGGGTTTTTATTGTTGTTTTAATTGTCTGTATGACATGTAAATGTTGTGAGTGTATACGTCTGTAACTGTATTTTATGTGTTATGGACCCCAGGAAGAATAGCCCCAGCACTGCTGTGGCTAATGGGGATCCAAATAAACTTAAACTTAAACTTATTATATGTTGTACCACTGTATTGCACATCGTCGCGGGCAAGACCAGCCGCATTTCATTGTATACCTGTATGCCGTGACAATTAAAACTCTTGACTTGACAGATGTAAATATTGCCACCCAGTGGACATTTAGTGTAATTGTTATTTAGTGAGGAGAGCTGTCGTTTTACGTCATTTCCACTCTCCGCCGTTTCCTGGTTTCCGCCCACAGCCAGTTTGCAGCGCGGGAATATCTGCACTAGGTTCTGTGTGTCCTGAGTACAATCAACCTAGTCCTACTGTAGTTTGTGATCTTCATGTGGAGGAAACCATTGGTAGATCAGCCACAATGGATCCTTCGGAAGTGGAGTTCCTTGCCGAGAAGGAGTTGGTGAAGATTATACCCAATTTCAGTCTTGATAAAATCTATTTGATCGGGGTAAGTGATTGAGTACGTTCACTTGGTTTGGTTTTATTGAATTGATTGATTGAAACTTTATTAACAGATTGCAGAATGGGTACAATTACAATACAGTACAGCTCAATACACACAATTGTTAAGGGGATGCAGACCAGAGAAAGACTTTCGTCTTGTTTACATCAGGGTCCCCCATTTTCAATTCATCAGGACATATATGACATACATGACATACAGATAGACAGTGTCAGTACTGCTACATCTATTATGACATGCTACTATATAAATTATGTCATTGATATATGACACATGTGCTATACTTTGTACCAGTTATGCTAACGTTACCAGCGGTGATTTTAGACTAGTGTAATGATACATGATGATTATTTTCTTTTCATATGCACTACATATAATATGATTATCTTTCTCTCATCAGGGCGACCGTGGTCCTTTCAACCCTGGATTACCTGTTGATGTCCCAGTGTGGCTCGCTCTCAATTTGAAGCAGAGGCAGAAGTGTCGAATTGTTCCCCCTGAGTGGATGGACACAGGTAAGGTGTAAGAATATATTTCATACAGGTTCTTAAACCCCCTGACAATGCTTACATTAATTTCCAAGGTTTGCCAATGCCTGATACTAACGCTGCCCTCCAACACACCTCAGATAAACTTGAGGAGATCCGAGATCTAGAGCGGAAAGAGGATGCTTTCACCCCTGTTCCCAGTCCGTACTACATGGAGTTGACCAAACTGCTACTAAACCAGTGAGTAACTGCACCAGAGGTTTGCATTACAGCAGGTTCATTTAAATGTGTTTTATATATATTATTTTTTTTACCTAGGGACAGTGCACATTAATGAACATCTTCAGTTTCCACATCAATGTAAATGTGCCATATTTGAGCTAATTAGCTAGTTTACATCTGTAGTCCCTGCCTACCATGCATGTCTTTATGGTGTGGGAGGAAACTCGAGTACCCAGAGGAAACCCACGTAAACACGGGGAGAACATGCAAACTCCATACCAACCCAGGACCTTCTTGCTGTGAGGCAGCAGTGCTAACCACTGTGCCACCATGCCGTCCGTTCATCTTCCTGTAATTAAACACTGAAGGTGTACAATACTCTGTCCACCTTTTAACCCTTTCACTACCACACTACAGAAGGTTAACCCCAGTGATGCAGTGGTGGTCCCACTCTGTACCACGCCGTCCTAGCAGTTATTTCTGAGCAGAAGTACGCGCACGGATGTGCACGCGCGCGCACACAAAAATGCGTTCACAATTTTCACTGGACTCGTCACGCTGTGCACCAAGTACCGGCACTTATCACCTAGACTTTGCATAATAATAGGATACCAATAACATAACAAAGAACGAGAAGAGCCAAACCAAAATACAAGCCCTGTGGGGGTTTGCTTGATCTGTGGAACCTCTCACTATGTGACAAATGGTCCTGACTGGAAGGATGAGGCATTAAGTTGTGCTTCAGAAGGAAACTGTCCTTCTATAAACTGTAAGTTACATTGTTAATTTAGTTTGTATTTACTTTTCTAGTTTAAGTTAATTCAATTAAAGAAATTGTAACTACAATTACATTTAAAACATTGTTTGTTTTTCAACCATATCCGTTGACAATATAATTTCTTTATATATTGAAGGCTACATCCTGCTACCTTTTTCAGCTTCTCTATTTCAAGGCAATATTTACAAAAGCTAAACTAAAACTACGGTAAAACATGTTTCCTACTATTTATGCATAATAATCATCTGTTCTGTGCGCAAGCGAGGGAACATGTATGCGCGTGGCGTCCAGGCAGTTCTGATATTACGACTGCATCCCTGGTTAACCCTTTCACTGCAGCACGGCAAAGGCTTGACCCTTTCACAACCACATGTAGTGAAAGGTTAACCTTCTGTAGTGTGGTAGTGAAATGGTTAACTTTTATGTGTTTCTACAGCGCCTCTGACAACATCCCTAAAGCAGACGAGATCCGAACGCTGGTGAAAGACATCTGGGACACGCGGATCGCCAAGCTTCGCCTGTCTGCGGACAGCTTCATCAGCCAGCAGGAGGCTCACGCCAAGGTAACCAGAGCTATAGAATATACAGCCAGCAGGAGGCTCATGCCATGGTAACCAGGGCCCTGTTTCATGTACGTGGTTCAACTAAGTCGATCAACATGTCCATTATCCAGCTTCAGTTAACCCGATGTTCAAAGCCGGGATTTTCCTGTTTCACAAAGGAGGATTCAGTCTCGTTAACTCAAGCCAGACTTGAGAGTCAGGCTCAAGTCAGGCTAGATGCGCGCTCCCGTTTTAGGTGGGAAGCCAGCACGTATCGATGGCAGAGACCCTGATTCTCAACGGCATTGATTGATTAATTGATTTAAGACTTTATTGACAGATTGCAATAGGCTCAATCGCCTCGCCGACAAGTTAAATGCGTTATCTATAGGCTAATTCTAAGTCCCTCATTACCTCAATCAATCAGATTATATTTCTTTAAACTTGCCTGCTGGATTGAATAATCAAATGAGATCTTGCTAGCGAAAATTATTAGTTAACTGTTATACAGAATTACGATACGGCTCTCTTACCCATTGATTGATGTATAGTCAATCTTTTACTTATCTTCTCTGTGGTGTAACGGGTTCTTCTTTTGACTTTCACACGGACGACCGGGGTTCAAGGCCCTAGTCTTTTCCTTCTTTTTGCAATATAGGAATAATTCAATTTGGTGCACGTTGAGAGCTATATAAAGAATGACATCCTCAATGCATGTAGATTTATAATATTTTAACTTAAAACCAGGCTACTTTGGCGTATAATCATTAATATTATATTCAAAAAAATCATATTGGAAACACGGGGATTTGAACCCCGGTCGCTGAATTGGCAGGCATGAGCACTACCGCTGGGCCACTGGGCCAGATGGGATAAATTCATTGTTTATACATTAATGAACGAGAGACCCGTGTTTAGAATATCCGTTGTTTTGAATGAAGTTTATCTCTTTATCCTCATTCATTAATGTGACGTCAACGGCTCATTCAATTTCTCAAATCCGTCAAACAGCGCATCTCATCAGACATCTTAATCCCAGTTACAATTAAAATAACCACATCATGTGTACATCGCACGAGCGAGCGCCACCGTCGCCACGGTATATATAACGTGCATTATTTAGGACAAAGTGAATTTAATATCAGCATTTTGGGTCTATTTTACATTTCAAAAGCCCCCTCTGGAAGAATGGAGCACAAAAACGTAATTCAGAATGGTATAATGCAGATCGTAGACTGTGGGAATAGTTTCAGGAAACGGGCTGTCACTTCTTTGCGGGGGCGTGGCGATAGTTCAGGCTAACTTGAACTTGAACTCTGCTTTCGACCAGGCTCAAACTTTTGGATATGTTGTCATGGTGATTTGGGAAATCCAGGTACATGAAATCGGAAAGTCAGGCTAACCCAGTTATCCAGCTAAAGTTATCCGGCTAACTCGGTTATCCCGGTACATGGAACGGGGCCCAGAGCTACATAATAGACCAAATCACAATGTTGGTAAACAAAGGGTATGCCCATTGCAAGCTAGCCAGCCTGCACTACCAAAATGTCCATAAACTGCAGTTTTGGGTTGCAATAATCAGGTTCTTCAGTACATGACTACAATAATCTATTTGCTACACCGAGAACTCCAATGGCACGTCATAATGTGATTAACTGTTTCAGCGCCAACCACGAAAAAAGTCGGGTTAACTCGCCATCGCTTGAGCGCCAATCGCGAGAAAAGTCGGGTTTTAATCGCTATTTATTTTATTCGCTATATCCATTCATTTTCATCCATCCAGTCTGATGGGAATGGGTCTGAGCTCACAAAAGGCCAATACCGCCGTATAACGCCTTGCGGCCGGTATTGCACATCATTGGAATCCCTCTGGCTGGGGCTGTGCATCGATCTAAGAAGTCCGGTCCAGGTTTTCCTTCTCGGGCAAGAGTAACGTTATAACACACGGATTGGGGGACACTGGAGCAGCGTGGATTCATGTGTTTTGGTTGAGAAACGTTGGATCAATAAACGCGATCAATATTTGGAATGGCGATCAGGAATTGGATTCATCTTTTTGCAGGACATCAGATGTGAGGTAAGGACTCTATGTTACCAATCTTTCCAACCAACGATTCATAAATCAAGCGACAAATGGCACGATTTCTAAGGAAATGCATTGAAGCGCCGTTTGCTGGAGTTTATTGGGATTCGACAGGATCACTCTAAAACTATACTCATATTCACCACGGTATAAAACTGATATGTATGAAAAAAGTATCTGTTTTTTGCATGTCGACCGGAACAGGGGGTCAATGTCAGACCTTGCAATCAAAAGTTAGGGGCGCACTGAAATTATGGCAAGGGTTATTAGCCCCCTAACTTTTGATTGCAAAGTCTGACATTGACCCCCTTTTCAGGAGTTGACCTAGAGCCCACCAAGGTCATGCATATCAAGTTTGGTCAATGTCAGACCTTGCAATACACTGTAAGGCTCTAACCCTCCCCCACTTCCAGTGATGAAGCTAAGCTATGCTAACGGGGCGTCTATTCCCAAAGCTAAAATGCACGCACAGAGACAAAAAAGGTATGTATCTTCTTGTCTAACTCCAGGGAAGATGTTAAATAAGCTAATTTCCCAAAATGTTGGAGTTCCCCTTTAACACAGCCACCACCGGAAACGCTTTAAAACGTTATTGCCCGCCATGCTTTGACCGCCAGACCATGCTGTACAGCGATATTGAGATCAATATAAATTAATTTTGCCATGGCATTCATAATTCATATATACACCTCCGGCGCTGCAGCTGGACCCTACGGCTCAATACAACGACGGCTCAATACCGCTGCCTGGTGGATGGTCGGGCGAGTTACACTGGTAAACAGGATATGGCTGCTGTGTAGGGATGGGTACCGAATTCGGTACTTTTGAGGTACCGAACCGAAACACGTCGGTACTACCGAGTATCGAATCAAGTGAGAAACCGAAAAAAAAAAAAAAAAAAATTTATTAAATTTTTTTTAAACTTTTTTTCTTTTTTTTTTAAACTTTTTTCTTTTCATGTCAACGTTCACACGCACAATATATGCTTACCTAGGATTTGACTTGATTCAACAACAAAGCAGTCGGAGCAATGACAAGCCGAAAACTGTCGAAATTGTAGTTATTTGAAGTTTGGATTTATTTTTTTACGACTGAATTAAATTTCTTGAGACTAAAGTACCGAAAAAAGGTACCGTTGGGTACCGGTATCGATTCACAGGTACCGGTATCGGTTCAAATGTGAAAGGTACCCATCCCTACTGCTGTGCGTCGATTAAATTCATCCGGCCGTCAGATATTGTCGCAAGGCTCCCGACAGACACTATAGTACATATCGATCGCTTTATAAACTTAATAATCGATATGATTTCGGCGTTTATTGCGACATATAAACCAGAAATGGACCTAGGCGATCAACGTCCTATACCTGGGATCTTTCACCACCAGTTTCATTGACGCACGGTAAGAGGACGCTGACGCTATTTTCAGCCCAATTGTTTATTCATTTCACTGCAAACCAATCTGATCAATATATCACCCATACTACATAAAGCATTTACTGACGATCACGGAATTATAAACGACCCCCCCCCCCCCTTTCATCCGCGCATGATGACGCATAACGTATAGGATCATATACAGTTGCATTTTTTAATATAGCGTGTATCAGGAATAAACGGCAATTGATAATCTATATATGCGTTTATGCCTATAACTCACGTTCTATGAATTACTGCAGAAAACGATAAAAACATACTTATATTCTAGAAGGTATTTTTGTATGAATCTATGAATGAAAAAGTATAACGTTCCTACATCCTGAACGACCGATAATCGATGTTGAATGGGCCATAGTAATGTCAATTAGCAATACAATTTAAAAAGTTATAGCCCTGCTAGGCCTGCCGCGATAAGCAATAAATCGATTAATTGCCGCGATAATTAAAATTAATGCAATGATTTTGACGGGCGCGATTAATTGCTATTTGCGCGTTTGTTTTAATGAGGCGGAACCAGTGCCCCTTGTCAGTCACTGTCCGTGTTGGGAGGCGGGCCGCTGGCTTTACTACAGAGCACAGCACAGATGAATGAATGAATGAAAACTTTATTTAACAGATTGCAGAATGGGTACAATACAGTACGGCTCAATACATACAATTGTTAAGGGGATGCAGACCTGAGAAAGACGTTGTCTTGTTTCCATCAGGAGCTCCGTGGGGCAACGCCACATAGCTTAACTACATTTCTCAATAGTGTTGCTCCTTTTAATCAAGTAGCGTTAAATGCGCCGTGTGACGGGCTATCAAATAGTCATGTGAAAACCGAAAATCATGATCCAATTCTTTAGCGGAGTTCTCACTCGCTGTCTCAGCAGACATGAAGCGCGCACCGCGCACTGCTGCTGCTGCTACTACTACCCCCTCCCCACCTGTTTCTGTTTCTGTAACCATGTAACGTTAGTTAGCACTGCTGCTGCTGCTAATGCCTGCATGTAAACAGAGGCTATTGCCTCACCGTGACGTTAGTCTAGTCAGTGTGGGACCTTCGTGAGATAACGTTAGCTACCGTTACAAAATGACCCAGTCAACTATTCACTTAGTTTAATACACGAGGCATTGTGTAACGTTATCCAGCCGGCTAGCTACGGATAGCTCCCGACATCAACAAATCCTCCAGCAATAGTCCAGTGCATAATACCTCCGTTGGCTAGGTAACTAGTCACTACGAAATGTCGCAGTAAACTAAATAGTTCACTGAGGCGTTGTCCCAACGCCATCCAGCAGTAGCTACATATAGCTCTTGGCATCAATGTCCTACAACAACAACATGCGTATTCGAGTCCCTGGTTTACATCGCATGAGTGAGGGCTGCTGACTAGGGTCCAGGTGCAGCGCCGGGGAAAAGTCTAAAACACCGGAAAAGACGGAGCGGTGGGCTTCAAAATAAAAGTTTTGGGAAATAAATGTCTCAAAAAAAATTTCTCTAACCGGTCGCAATAATAGCGCTTATCGCGATATTTTCGGGGGCAATTAATCGCCCAGCAAAATGTGTTATCGTGGCAGGCCTAAGCCCTGCAAAGAAGGTGGACATCTCCATAGGCTTAGAGTGGTGGCAGACTGGCTATATTGATGGATATAACCAGTGGCAGGGAATGTGTTAACGCTGTTGTTTTATTATAACATGCATGGTAGTCAGTAGAACCACACTGGTGCAGTGGTGTTTGATTGCATACTATAATGTTTTTAATCTTCCCTTTTTCCCCCTGCAATCTTACACTGCTTACTTGCTCATATACTTATATTCAGAGTTAATTATATTGTTTACACTGCTTAATTTGATCTTTACTATAATTTGATTGCCTATATTTATGTCTTCTACTATTACCAATGATGAACATACATGTACATCCCCTCCCCCATGCTGCTATGATGCCTGAATTTCCCCCAAGGGGATCAATAAAGGAATATCTTATCTTATAAAACTAGTTTATGCTTTCCAAGAGCACCACCTAGAGGTTTTTTGTCGATGGGTCATCTTTTCAGTGCGCCCTCAACCAGCCGTCTCGTAAATGGTGCATTTATATAGTCCTTTTATCCAAAGCACTTCACAATTTTGTTCCCCATATTCACACAGCGACGGTGGAGACAACCGTGCAAGGTGACAACCTGCTCATCAGGAGCAATTGGGGGATAGTAGATGATCAATAGGGTAACCGTTTCCTTTCCTGAATCCTTTTATTCTCTGTAGCTGGACAACCTGACTCTGATGGAGATCAACACCACCCGTGCCTTCCTTCTTGACTCTCTCAACTGCATGTACAAACTGCGCTCCAACCTGCAGCCTGGTCTCAGCAGAGGCAAAGCCCAGGATTACTGAGCAGCAGCGTTGAGGTCAAGGACCACTGACCTAAGATTGCATCTCTGCCCTGGAAACGGCCCAGTGAACACAGACTGGGATTAAAGCCAATGGCTGCATACATGCCGACCGGCCCGCAGAACTATTGAATACATCGGTGGATCAAGACTTGAATGATCCACTTTGTTTTTGTAACGATGAACATTATTGCCAGGTTTTGTGTTGGATATTGGACAAGTCTTGTTGAAAACATAGAGGCTAGTGAACCTTGACCATAACCATTCAATCCGCTTCTTGTACATCACTGCACAATTTGAATAATAGCTTTTATATTGCAATAACATCTTTTTGTCTATAGAAGACAAATGATTAGGGGGGGAAAAAGTGTATTCTTTACAGAATGCTTTGTCCTTGTTCTAAAGGATGCAACGCATGTTTGTTCCGTGGATGAAGACAGGAATGCCATGAATGGGTTTCAACTTGAACGATGGCCTTAATACAATGTTTTATGTCTGTTATGTACCTTTTGAGATGTATGGCGCCATCTGAATATTTCACAATCCTGGCTGTTAGTTAGATTAGTAAAGATTCAGTGTTGTCTGTGGCTTTTAGTCTTAAGGTGGTAAGGTTGCGTTTTGTGCTGCTGGGAACCCATATGCAGCACTGACTGGAACCTATTCACAAGCCATACATGGAGAAAACATTTATGTTATAATATAAATGTTTGGTCAGAATAAAAACCCAATAGTTTGAAATGCAGGGACAACCCCTGGTGTGGCATTTTTGGTAAAGGTTTGGCCATCTGATTATATTCTTCACTGCTGAGGAACAACCCACACAATTTAACTATCTCAAACCCGCTCTCTTTTCTTCATCCTCCAATTACAACTTTCTTTTGGGGAGCAACAGTTCTGATTGGAGGATCAACAAAAGATGGCAGGATTTAGAGGACTGAAGAATGGAGATTTGGAAACTGGAGATTTGTCACCATGGCATCATCTTCTAGGGAAGGGAGTCGGTTCCAAATTGAGAGTCAACGCTTGCATATTAGCATAGGTAATAATATAGGCAAGGTAGATTCCTTAGTAGCAGAGTGCTTTCTTCCCATTTCGGATATTCATTGAAGAAGTGTGTGTTTTAGTCGACGTTGGACAATTGGGAGGGTTTCAGCTGTCCTGATTGGTGGGAAGTTTGTTCCACCATAGACCACCGCAACAAAACGTTATTCTGAAATCATGGGAGAGAGAGAGAGTGGGGGGAGAAAATGAATGAATGTGGATGAGAGCCTTGACATTAAGAAATGCTGGTCTGAGCTACATAAACAGCAAGAAGAAGTCTGTGGTAGCCTGGGCAGTAAAAGCAAAGGATTGCACGACATGCAGATGATACAAGTGCAACGTAATGGCCGGGGAACCAGAGAGGCAGGACATTTTGAAACATTTCTGGGAGATGGGACATAAGAATAGTCAGTGGGACCGGGACGTTGTCATCTGGATGTGATGGAGGAGTGCGCGGCATATTGAATGCACAGTGCAGAGTTGCCACATGTCTTGTTAGATATAAATGTGTCCCGTCAGCTAATTTATCGTGTTTAAGCATCTGCTTCACGTGTGCCTATTACTGTACCAACTATTTGGCTTATTTCTATGTCCGTGGAAGGCGGAGCCTGTCCGAGGAGGACAGTATGCATTCGGTAGCGTCTGTATGTGAGTGTGTGAATCCCACCTCGCGAACTATAGGGCTGATGAATGAATGAATGAAAAACTTTATTAACAGATTGCAGAATGGGTACAGTGCAGTACAGCTCAATACATACAATTGTTAAGGGGATGCAGACCAGAGAAAGACTTTCGTCTTGTTTACACCAGGGTCCCCCATTTCCAATTCATCGTAACATATATGACATACATGACATACAGATAGACAGTACTGCTACATCTATACATTTATGACATACCAGATTTGCAATTACAGTACTGTATTTGTGATACAAAAAGATCAGCCTGTGCTTTAGCGCAGAAAGTTATAAAGGCACAAGGATGAGCGTGTGGGAATATGTTTCACACCAGGTAACGGAAAGTATATTTTGGGAATTAATTTCCACCATTCTCCATTGACTTTCATGTAGTCCTTTGTGTAGTTCATGTGCTACACTTTTTTTTTTTTTACCACCAGAGAGCCACAACAATGGCTTCAAATGCTGCTACCGAGACTACTGCAAGGTGCCGTAGATTTATATTTTAAAAATAAAATGTAACGGCGGGCGCCAGTCAAGATTCTATGTTCACTATTTTCTCAGCAACCGAGCAACTGAACAATAAACAGATTTCTCCTTTGGAATCTGCAATAATTGTAGGCCTATGTCAGAACCAGTCATAGCTGGCCTCTGGGTTCCGGGGCCCGTTTCAACACCAAATGAAACAGCAACTTATGAGGTTGTATTCTACCTCACACAGAATCACAATAGGAAGCCAGTGAAAATATAATGTTTTAGGTAAATTTCATTTGTGCATCGGGCGGGAAGCTGGCCACTGTGCCAAACCTACTGTACCAAGATGTCCAGGACTTGGTTTATGTCAGGAACAAGGTTTCTTCTACAAGGTGAGAGACTTTGTCAGTGAACATCTTTCTGTGTTGTAGGGCTGGCCCCATTGCCATTCTTTAGGATTCGGACGTTCGTTGCTGTTTTCGAATGAAACTCGGAACGTTTGCACTCGTAACAATATGTTGATGAATTAGGAATACCGTATAGGTAGCGTTCGGTGATAATTTGATCAAAATAGCTCACCGCTTCTGCGTTAAACTCACCATTTAAATCTGAAATATATAATATAAGTGGATATGAAGCTCCACTCCGCTGCCTATGCTCTTACACAATGTGGCTGCCCGACTCCTCACCAGCACTAAAAAGCGTGAGCACATGACCCCAGTCCTGGCCTGGCTCACTCCACTGGCTCCCCGTCTTTTACAGCATTGATTTTAAACGACTTTGAACCGTTTTTAAATCCCTAAATGGCCTGGCCCCACAGTACCTGACCGAGCTCCTGTGTCTCCACACACCCCATCCAGATCCATAAGGTCAGCCGACCAACTGCTGCTAAATGTCCCCAGGCCTAGGCTCAAAACCAGAGGGGACAGAGCCTTATCCATAGTCGCCACCTAAACTGTGGAATAGCCTCCCCTTCCACATCAGGTCAGCCCAGACCCTCAATGTCTTTAAAGGATAACTCCACTATTTTGGGAAATTAGCTTATTTAACATCTTCCCTGGAGTTAGACAAGAAGATGCATACCTTTTTTGTCTCTGTGCGTGCATTTTAGCTTTGGGAATAGACGCCCCGTTAGCATAGCTTAGCTTCATCACTGGAAGTGAGGCAGGACAGTAGCCTTACAGTGCCTTACAGTGTATTGCAAGGTCTGACATTGACCAAACTTGATATGCATGACCTTGGTGGGCTCTAGGTCAACTCCTGAAAAGGGGGTCAATGTCAGACTTTGCAATCAAAAGTTAGGGGGCTAATAACCCTTGCCATAATTTCAGTGCGCCCCTAACTTTTGATTGCAACCCCCTTTTCAGGAGTTGACCTAGAGCCCACCAAGGTCATGCATATCAAGTTTGGTCAATGTCAGACCTTGCAATACACTGTAAGGCACTGTAAGGCTACTGTCCTGCCTCACTTCCAGTGATGAAGCTAAGCTATGCCAACGGAGCGTCTATTCCCAAAGCTAAAATGCACGCACAGAGACAAAAAAGGTATGTATCTTCTTGTCTAACTCCAGGGAAGATGTTAAATAAGCTAATTTCCAAAAATAGTGGAGTTATCCTTTAAGTCCCAGCTAAAGTTCAAGTTTCAAGTTTGTTTATTATTTGTCACAACAAAATAGTAAATACAGAATACTTTATGATGAAATGCTTGTTTCTGTATGAGCCCATGAGAGTGTGCTACATACAGTAAAAGAAAGTAAGTTAAAAAAAAAAAAAGTAATTAAGAAGTAAGTAAAAAGTAAGTAAAGGAATGTTCAGTCAATATACATATATACAATATACAATACAGAGTACAATGAGTAACATGAGTAACAGTGACTTACAATGCAGAAATGTACCAGAGATGAGGTACACAACTTAGGGTAGGGTGCAAATGAGGTATGAATGTAGTGCAAATCTCTTTAATAATAGATACATGTAAAGTGTGTTAAAGTGTCTAAAGTGAGTACGGTGGTAAGGTGAGAGTTTGTTTAAAGTGAGTGTGTACATGTGGATGTGTGTGCAGCGAGTGTAGATGATGGGTTGTTGCATAGTGTCATTGGGTCTAATTCTCCAACGGACTTACGACAAGAAAGTTGCTCTCAAGGCCATTTGAGACATCTTAGGGCCGGTTGTGGGATTCCCCAACCGTCCCTAAGCTTGGATTCGGCCGTGGCTGAGAGCAGGATTTATGAGTGCTGAGGAGCACACTTAACTTGACAGATTGGTGTGCTCCGTGTTCTTAACACTTTGAGTGCCGTGCACGGACGCATTTTGTCGTTAGTTCATGCCGACTGTTGAATGCCACCAACGCTATAGCGTTTGTTTGTCGTATTTTTTTTAATTTATTAGCGATTTGAATTCATATTTCATCAATCAAGCCTCACACTAGTGCTGCAGACTCTCTGAGCTCCATTGGGAAAATACCGCCCCCTATCGTCTCTCCGGATGGTACTGCACCCCATTGGATTAGACTGATGGGGGGGGGTCCAGCCTCCTCATTTTACTTCTCCGGCGAGGCATCTGAAGAGACCGAAGTGATCGCCGAGCCGGAAAACGTGTGGAATACATATTTACAGTACCCAACGCGATCGATATTTGGAATGGCAATCAGGAATTGGAATAATCTTTTTGGAGAACATCTGATCTGAGGTAAGCAATTTATTTTACCAGTCTTGGGGTAATCGGATCTATTTTCACAGAGATATCAGCGTGTGCCCCATGTGTGTGTGTGTGTGTGTGTGTGTGTGTGTGTGTTTGTGTGTGTGTGTGTGTGTGTGTGTGTGTGCGCGATCAGGAAATGAGAGAATATATTTTTCAGATCGCTTCTCTAACGTGCATAAGTACACATATACTATCGATAATCTAGCGTTTATTTGAAAACGATTCATAAATAGGCAGAAAAATGACAACGTTTTTTGTGTATTCCAGAATATTCCAGTAAATGCCGTTTATCACAGAATCTATATATTTTCCTGAAAAACGAGGGCTTTTCAAAATGCTATAAAACGGAAATGAACAGATTAAAAAACAATCCGTTTCGACAATGTTGACTGCAAACAAGTCATTGATAAGCGACGGGCAGATTAGACACATAGCCATAATTTAAGACAGAGATTATGCGTTCACAACGCTATCATTGAAGTGGGTGGTGGCATTCAACCATGTTTTAAACCATGTTAAGAAGGGCTTTATTTGGGAGGAATCATAGTGATTCCTTCATGTCAACCCTACAGGCCTCATTGGAATTAATTAATTAATTAATCATAATTAAAATAAATATGACAATATTTGTATGATAAAAAATTATGCATTTGATGTCGGAAAAATAAATAATATGGATTCATCTGATCACAGGGCAGCTGGATTAACCATATCTGAACCAGCTATTTTGGACAAATGTAATTACTCAGATATTCAAACACAATTATGCAATTATTGTGAAATGATTGAAAATTATTATTATTTAATGCCTTCTGTGGCATTTGTATTTCTTATTTGTTAGATATCTGTTTTATTGATTAATTATACATTTGAAGGAATGCAGGTTATAGCCAACATGCAATATATCCCATTGATTGGTACAATGGGAGTCGGGACAGACATTTGTTTTATATAGCTATAACCTGCATTCTTTCAAATATATCATTAATCAATAAAACAGATATTGGAATACACTATGTAGCCTACGTGTCTAATAAATGAACAGTAGGCTTATATTATTCTAATTACTTGTTTAATTAGGATTTAGTGGATAGATACTATATATATGCTCTGCCCTATACAGTAAGTACAGTACACATATTAAGGCCTCTGCCGAGTCGGGCATCGGACTGGTGGACTACTACTATAGGCAGCGCAGTATCTGTGATTTCCTAAACAAGTCATTAGAATAATATAAGCCTACTGCGTTCATTCATTACGCACGTAGACTATACAGTACTGCGAGCGTGTGTGTGTGTGTGTGTGTGTGCGCGCGCGCGCTGCGGCAGGTCACCACAAGCTGTAGTAGCCTGTATGATGATTAATCTAATCTCATTTTGATCGGTCGCAAAGCGCTTCCGCCACCATTTTACACGGCTGCCGCTGCATCACATCAGTTGCATTCAATGAGCTAGACAGGTGTGTCTAAACTCTCAACTTTTTGCGATTTCATTTGCACACGGCACAGAGCCTGGCTTATAAGGAGCTCTTGGAGGCGTGTCTTGTATGCAAATGTCCTAGACGGGAATGCACGCTCATAGACATTCCTCATCGCCGGCATCCCAGCTGGGATTGTTTGGGCCACTTAAGACAGCTTCCCCACGAGTTGGAGAATCAGAATGATCTTGTCGTCGGTTCTATCTTAGTCAGTCCCAAGATGGTTGCCCTAAGAGAAGTCTTTGGGAAATGTTGGAGAATGAGACCCATTGTCATTGAGCATCCTGATGGCCTGGGGATATAAGCTCCTTCTGAGTCTATCTGTACTGGCCATGAGACTCCGGTAGCGCTTGCCTGACCACAGCAGTTAAAAGAGGCAGTTGTTTGGGTGACTAGAGTCTTTGATTATTATCTTAGCCTTGGCCCTGCAACGCTTGTTATAAATGTCCTGGAGAGTGGGAAGCCCACCTCCAATGGACCTGTCTCAAAACCCTGCCCTCTTTTCTTGATCCTCCAATCACAGCTGTCGCTGATTGGAGGATCAAGAAAAGGGGCAGGGTTTGAGACAGGTCTATTGTGCGTTTGGCTGAACGGGCCACTCTCTGTAGTCTGCTGCGATCTTGTGCGGTGCTATTCCCAAACCAGGAGGTGATGTTACCAGTCAGGATGCTCTCTATTGTGCACGAGTAGAAGTTCTTGAGTATCTTCTGACTCACTTTGAACTTCCTTAGGCGCCTAAGGAAGTAGATGTTATGATTGACCTGGACTTATGAACTTTATGAACAATCCCTCTCCCGCCTCCATCCGAAGTCCCTTCATAGATTATCATGCGCCACTCATGGACAGTACTCTGCTGCCATCTAGCGGGCAACTGCCGATACTGACTCTGCTGAACTCTATCATGCATTTGTGCCTAGTATGGTTTGCAATCATTAATGTACTCCCTGTGTTCATGCTGTCTGTAATGTTCCCCTGCCTAGTCTAATGTCCTCCTCTGTCTGGGCTTGTATTATGGTCTAGTGACTCTAGTCCCTTGTTATCTAGTCCAGTGTTCCCAGGGTGTGTATTGGTGTATTGGTTCCCCCAGCTGATGCTTGTTGGTAATCAGCATTTGTTATATCTGCCTGCCTCCCCCTGTTTCCAGTGCGGCGTCATTGTCCTTGTTGCGTAACCCTGAATCCTGTTTGCTCGTAGCCTGTTACCCTCGCGTTTGGGTTCCCGATTATTTCCTGGCCCACTACATATACAACATGGTAAGACCCCATTCTACATTATTAAAACACTCACACATAGTCACCTGCTTCCCAACACATTTTTGTAAACACACACTTCATATCCCAGGCCTCCGACCTGCCCACACTACACCACCACTGTCGTTATTGTTTTGTTGTTCTCAGTTTTGTCTTGAAACTTTGTGACTGCTGCTCAGTAAAGCCCAGCGTGTACGCTGTCCTGTCCTGTATGCTCAGAACCAGTCTTCCATGTTTACCTTGCCCATGGAGCTCCCCGTTATCCCGTATGCTCTGTGCCCTGTTCCTGTTGGCCCTGTCGAGTTCTGATTCCTGCCGCTCGCGGAATAGAGTTCCTTCTGTATTAGTAAGTGTTATGTTAGTATTCTCGTTTTGAAGCTCTTTTGTTTTCGAGTCTCAGTTCGTTTCTGGTCAGGTTTTGTTTCTAGTGAGATATGCCCTTCCTCCGTACCAGCACGGCTGCACCTTTTATGTTCGTGCCTTGTAATGTACTTTTGTTTGCTGCCTCAAGTAAAGCTCTTTAATTGTGACCGTCGACTCCTGCCTCGTCTCACTACTCGCTCTCCATCCTGCTATTTGGGTTCTACCTCCACCACCACCACCATGCCAGACCGTAACAGTAGAGGCGTTGCCTTTTTCACTACACTGTCAATGTGTGTCAAGTCCTCGGATAGGTACTTAAAACTGTTCACTCTCTCGACCGGTGCCCTGTCGATGCTGAGGGGGCTGTAGTCCCTGGCCCCTGATCTCCTAAAGTCCACAATCATCTTTTTCGCTTTGCTGACGTTCAGACTCACCTATTCTCCCTGGCCTTTGACCATGGCCCTATTCCCCGTACCTGGTTCAACTAAGTCGATCAAAAGTCCCATTAGCCAGATTCAATTAACCCGATGAATAAATCCAGGCTTTCCCTGTTCCTCGAAAGCGGTTTCACTCTCGTTAATTCTAACCAGACTTGATACTCAGGATAATTGTGCGCGGCCGCCTCACCTGAAAAGACAGCAGGTGTCGATCGCAGAAATCCTGATTTTCTAACGGCATTGATTGATTGATTGATTGAAAACTTTATAACAGATTGCAGAATGGGTACAATACAGTACGGCTCAATAGCCTCGCCGACAAGTTAAATGCATATCTATAGGCACATTTTAAGTCCCTCATTACCCCAATCAATCAGATTATATTTCTTTAAATGTGCCTGCTGGCAGTAGGCTTAATGGAATGAATAATCGAATGAGATCTTGCTAGCGAAAATAATGAGTTCAACTCTTTCAGAATAAGTAGATAAAAACAAGCCCAAAGTGTTATGGTTTGAAACCGACCCCAATAGCACAACACAAGACAGGTATGAGAGTAGCCAAAACAGGGCAATATTTATTATATAACAAAAAGCGGCACAGTCCCTTTAAGGGAGAACACAAAAAACACTAGAGTCCATGAAATATGAAAACTGCGGCACTGTGCCTTTAACAGGCGAACAGGCTAAGGGACCAGGGGCACTGGAGAGGCGGGCTAGAGACAGGGACAGAGGCCCGGAGAGAGGGGCTGGGGACGGGGACAGGAATCCAACGGCGGAGGCCGGGCACAGGGACAGGGGCCCGACGGCGGAGGCCGGGCACGGGGACAGGGGCTCGACAGCGGAGGCCGGGCACGGGGACAGGGGCCCGACGGCGGAGGCCGGGCACGGAGATCCTCTTCGTCCCTACACCGAGTAGGGCTCTGCTGCTCTGAAAGGAATCCTCCTCCTCCTCCTCGGATGCTGCAGACGGGCAGCGCAGAACGCAGGGGGTCCCAGGGGACCGGGGCGAGAACACGCCATCCTCCCGTGGAATAGGGAGCAATGGCGAGCCGGGGTCCGAGGGAGAACACGCCATCCCCCCGCGGAATAGGGAGCGATGGCGAGCCGGGGTCCGAGGGAGAACACACCATCCCCCCGTGGAATAGGGAGCGATGGCGAGCCGGGGTCCGAGGGAGAACACGCCATCCCCCCGTGGAATAGGGAGCGATGGCGAGCCGGGTTGACGTCTGGAGTGGGAACACTGGAGTCCTCCCGTAGAGAATTAGAGAGTGAAGGCGGTGTCCCACTCCAGGCACACGGCGACAGGTGGTGATGGCTGGCACGTCGTCTCACGCCGGAGACGCGGCAGGTGATGGTAGCAACAAGATGACACGACGTCTGGAGTGAGAACAAAGGGATCCTCCCGTGGAAGTATAGAGAGCGAAGACGATGTCCCACTCCAGGAAACGGCAGTAGATGGTAACGTACAGAACCAGCGTACAGAACACAGAACGACCCGACAAGGACTGGAGGGGAGTCTGCAACCTAAGTACTCTCCCGAGCTGATCGCAAACTCCCAACAGGTGCGTGAAGGTAGAGGAACAAGAATGTCCAAAGGTGGGGGCTGGTGAAGAGTAGAGGAGAAAAGTCCTCGCAAGGGTGGGGGCTGTTGAGGAGAGGAGACAGGGAAAAAAGGTCCAGGGACAGGCGAATCCTCACACAAAGAGTATCTAATTGATACGAATTAATAGATACTTATGAGGATATCTGTACTGTATGCGCTCGGCTTAGGTATCATGTACTTTATATATAAATACATGGTTCCCAAAGTTTTCAAGGCGCGACCCCCGAAATAACGTGTCAGAGAGGCTTGGAGGGAGGCTATACAGTTTCACTATTAATCAGGTTTTAATCTGTTTCAGACATCATCCATACATGCATTGAATTGATTAACCTTTGGTTTATACCAGTGACACCTCATGTTCATCATCAGATAACAGTGCTTGAACAGATAAATGCATTTTCTCAAATTCATTCATCAAAACGTCAAAGGCTCATTACATTTCTCAAGTCACGTCCACGTCATCAAATCCGTCAAACAGCGTATCTCCTCAGACATTTTAATCCCAGTTACAATATCACAATAACGTGTGAGTGACAGTGATACAATTCAACAATCCACAGATTCAGATTCCTCATAATTCATATCCACAATCCACGCATAAAGACGCTTCAATTTATGCTTGAATGAAACACAATTCGGGTGCTCTGTTACAGCGTTACAGGGACAGCGTTTCAACATTCGCCTAATTACTTTTATAAAAGACAAGCGAATTTATCTAACCTATTAGTTAAAACCGACTTGCCCGTAAGGAAACCTACAAATTTTTTGTCGAATATCCCTGATGGAAATTTTCCATGTCAAGCCTGTGTACAGTGTCAAGGCATGATCAAAGAGAAATTTTACATGCACCCGAAAACGAACAAAAAAATACCTGTTAAAGGGCGTATCACGTGTAATTCATCCAATCTTGTGTATCTGCTAAAATGCCAGTGTAATTTTTCTTATGTGGGGAAGACAACCAGAGCCTTTAAAACAAGAATCAGTGAACATAAGTGTTCAGTGAGAAATTCAGATATAAAGTCGTCAGTAGCTAGACATTTTTCCAGGTGTAAACATACCGTTAACGATCTCAGATATATGGGACTCGAGTTAGTCCACAGGCCCGCGAGAGGGGGAGACAGACACAAGTTACTATTGCAACGGGAATGTTATTATATTCACCTGTTTAATTGCATAGAACCTAGAGGAATGAATGAAGAGAATGTGTTAACCTGTTTCCTTTAAGTACCTTTTACCTATAAGATTTTGGTTTAATCCATGTGGTTGTTGCATGCAAGAGGTATGTTTATCCTATTATGCTCAATAGAAGAATATATAGAAAAATGTATGTAAATAAGTAAAGGGGCTCTATTAGCCCTATAAACTACGGGCATGTTACATATAAAGTTTCTGGTAATTGTAATGTATTTTTGCTTTTGCTTTTGTTTTCATATAGGTTGTATATTTGTATAATTTGTATTTACTAACAGACTCTATTTTGATAGGTCTTTCCTTTGGTCATTGAGGACCAATAGACTCAGGCACACCTGCGCCGTGATGCCATTTCCTGCCAAGTCATTAACCACCTGTGTATATAACCACCATCTTGACTGCATGTGCATTGCAAGCAGGGGCGTAATTTGCGGGGGGGTCCCCGGAAAATGTCCCCCGCATGATTTCAGAATGCAGTATTTGTCCCCCCCATGTTTTCCAAACCGCTGCAACTGCGCGGCCTGGCGGCCAGCACTGTGACTCGCTACTACACAGTGCCGGCACTGCAGATTTACCCTACTCTTGGAATGCATGGCCAGATCCTCAAAGTCATACATAGGGGCGCTGTCTCGATAATGCAGTGTTATTAAAGCAGCGTGTAGTTGGAACTGGAAATCCGTTGGTAAAGAAATAGCGGCCTGGAATAGTTTTTGTTTTGGGACAATTCGCAGTAAAGGAATATATCTGTCGGCGATGTTGTATGCGGGAACGAATTGCAGAGAGGGAGGACTGACTGAAGTGGAGAGTGTGTTTACTTGTGTCTCAGAAAATAAATGTCTCATCTGATTTCTTTAATAATAATAACCTGGACTTGCTGCAGGCGCAGAATATGCATCAGGATATTCTGGACTCACTGGACATTCATGTTGTCATGAAGGAGTTTATTTCCACCACTCCTGAACGCAAGACCACCTTCTGTGTTTTACCGTCTTCGGAATAGGTAATGTCTGTTATTATTTATCGCTCCTGCAGCGATTGTTGTTGCGACAGTGACACAGAGGGTGCAACAGCCAGGTGGGGTAAACTGGGCTGTGATGTGTGCATCAGAACGCTCAGAGCGCGGAGTTGGGCAGCTGTTTTGATTGAAAAGTTTGATTGAAAAGTTTATTAACAGATTGCAGAATGGGTACAGTACAGTACAGCTCAATACATACAATTGTTAAGGGGATGCAGACCAGAGAAAGACTTTCGTCTTGTTTACATCAGGGACCGTCCCCCATTTTCAATTCATCATAGTATCCTAGTGAACGAGAGTGTTGGTTATGACTGACAGACAGTGGAGCTGTTTGCAGATAGCGAGCATTTTGACGTGTTGCGTGGTGGCGATGTCTCGCAGACAATACAACTACAAGTATAATTATATAATATATATATATTTTATATAAAAAAAAAATTATATAAAAAAAGAAAAAAACTACCCCCCCCCTGCGACGTCACTGACCACGCCCCCTAATATGTCCCCCCCACCGCTGGGACCAAAGTTCCGCCACTGATTGCAAGCTATAACACTGAAGAAGGAATATGTAATTCCGAAACATGTTTGTTTCAGGCTGCCATTAAATTCTTGAACCTGAGAGTGCTGGTCTAGCTTCACGGCTTCTTTTTTATATAATACTTAATGGGATTTCAGCACCCAGTGTCGAATCTTGAGAGCGCGGTCTAACTTGACATTTGGTGCTCTGTTAAGCAAATACATCCACAGCGAAGAGTATGAAACAAATCAGAGCCAAACGCCAGATAGGTTTCATTCATTCAAAATATCCCTGCGGGATTCACATTTGCAATGCTCCGTTATTAAAATAACCACATAGTGTGTGTCGCGACTTGCGAGGGCCGTATCCGTATAACTATGACGTGCATTATTGAGGACAAAGTAAATCCATAGGCTGAATATGATTTATTATCAGAATTTTAGGTCTATTATTTTACATTTCAAAAGCCCCCTCTAGAAAACGAAGCACAAAAACATAATTCAGAATGGTATAATGGGATCTGTGAGGAGAGCTGGCATTTCTTTGCGAGGGCGTGGCCAGGTTATCCAGCTAACTGAACTTAACCCTGCGCTGGAGCAGGTTCAAACTTTCTGATCTGTTGCCATAGTGATTTAGACAATCGCACGTCGGGGAACCGAAAGATCTGGCTTATGTCAAGTTATCCTGAAAATGATCCGGCTAACTCAGTTAGCCAGGTACGAGGAACAGGGCCCAGAGCTGAGCCTGCATCCTAGGTCGTTACTTTGAGTCCTTTTATGCCTTATTTTTGTAATCTGCTGCACTTTTCTTTCTTTTATTCTTCTATTTTTTATTTCTATCTGAACCCATGCACTTATTTGTATTTGCACTTTTTGCACTATTATATTTAGTATATGTATTGTATATGTATTTCTATATGCTCTTATCTGTGAAGCACTTTGGTACAGTCACAACTGTTTTAAATGTGCTATATAAATAAACTTGATTATGATTATGATAAAGCTATTGAATAATTTTACAAGTACTCAACAGAGCAATTATTTACGTTTATAACCCAGGAATTAAGTATAAGTATAAATCTTTATTTGTCATCAGATTAACACACACACACGATGGGCGACCCACAGGAACACACACACATGCACTGAGTCACTGACGAAATGTTCTCTGCACCTCCCATCCCGTCGTCCTTTCCCCCAAGGGCAGCCGGGAGCAGACAAGGGCTGAGGCGTGCGCCGCGAACGGCGACCAATCCAAGTGCTCCTGTCCGTCTTCGTCCGGGACGCGACAGCATTAGCGATCTGTTGTGCATGTTTTTCCATTGGGTTTATCTTATCGGGAGGGAGGGGAAACCCTTGCGAGCACGGGGAGAACATGCAAACTCCACACAGCTAGCCACAACGTCAGCATATCCTTCCGTATCAATAGTAATAATTAATCGTTACATTACCATCCACTGTCTGCACTGCAGCAGCTCTCTCCTCTCATCCTTGTATACAGTATCTTCCTGTACATTTTACATTTTACTGTATATTTTTGGACTGTTTAGAATGTATCTTTGTATATGTATTCTTATTTTAGATTTTTGACTACCTAAATGTTTATTGTGAGCAATATGTGGTGCTGAATTTTCCTCAGGATTAATAAAGTACTTCTATTCTATTCTAAATCAAATCAAATCAAATCATATTTGTATTTGTAAGGCCCAATGACAACACACGTTAATGTCCCCATGGGCCGGACATGTCTTCTTTAAACATCACAATAAATCAAGAACAAAGACAAAAACACCAGGGAACGAAAATAGAATGTAAAATAAATAAATTAAATTAATGCAACACTCCCAGACATACCCCACGTGAAGGTAAGGAAAAACTCACTAAAAACCTAGCAATAGGAAAAAAGCACCACAGGCAATGTGGAGGGGAGAACCCTTAGAAGGGCCGTTCAAGGGGGGATCTCCCTTCTTAGATGTCGATGATAGTAGTGTTGCTATAAAACAGGCGAAACAGTTGATAAGCATGATATACACAAATAAGTACATGCAATAGCAACTGCAGTACATACTGTAAGAACATTTTGAAAGATTTAAAATAGAGCTGATGGCGGTTCCATTTGAGGTATGGGGGGCAGCGTGTGAGATGGTTTCGGTGTGGTATTGAAGAGGAGATCCCAAATGCAGGTAACCCGAGTAGAGAGAGAAGAGACTGAGACGACGTACTGAAGTGAACAGGCTTTTACTAAGCAGTCAGCAAAGGTTACTAAACAAAAGCGAACTGCAAACCCGAAAACAATACTCAGCAATGCTGGAAAAATAAGAACTAAATAGGAACGGACTCACGGGGAATATAAGAGACAAGAGGTGAGTAAGTGACCGAAACCAACTGTGATGCAATACACTGAAACAAGGCAATGGTGCGACAATGAGTGAGAGGCACGGGCAGGTCTAAATAGACCTGTGAATAATAATTACTAATGAGTGCCAGTTGGCATAGGCCAGGCAGGTGAACACAGAAAACTCACAACATTGTTAAAAGCATGTGTACAGGAATATCTTTAAAGGAACACATATATAAAAAGAAAACCCTTAAGGAAACATATGTAAAGATGTTTAACACTAAAATACATGTGAAAAGGGGTGAACCTTAAAGGAACACATGTAAAGTTAAACACTTACAAAAACATATGTAAAGGGAATTAACCTTTTAAAGGAACACATATATAAAAAGAACAACCCTTAAGGAAACATATGTAAAGATGTTTAACACTAAAAGACATGTGAAAAGGGTGAACCTTAAAGGAACACATGTAAAGTTAAACACTTACAAAAAACATATGTAAAGGGAGATGAACCTTTAAAGGAACATGAAAAGATAAACCTTTTTAAAAACACAAGCTAAAATGCACCACACAACATGAACAGAGGGAACACAGCATTAATCACAGTATTAATATTATTCAGCAAACCTAGGAGGTTCAGTAACTGGAGCTGCTGTGTTTGGCCACCAGAGGGCGGCAGAAAACGACTGTTCATATTGTTCAAGCATGATCCCTGGCTGGGACCATGACAGCGTGAGGGTCGCATCCTCCCGGTCACCATCACGGGACGTCCACCACTCCAGTCATCACCACAAGACATCCACTGAGAGAGTCAACAGCTTCAAGTACCTCGGAGCCTACATATCCGAGGACTTGACATGGACCACACACATTAACAGTGTGGTGAAGAAGGCACGACAACGCCTCTACTTCCTCAGGCGCCTAAGGAAGTTCCAAGTCAGCCAGAAGATCCTTAAGAACTTCTACTCATGTACAATAGAGAGCATCTTGACCGGCAACATCACCTCCTGGTTTGGGAATAGCACTGCAAAAGACCAAAGCAGACTACAAAGAGTGACACGTTCAGCCGAACGCACAATTGGAGGGGGGCTCCCCACCCTCCAGAACATTTACTACAAGCGTTGCAAGGGGAAGGCTAAGAGAATTATTAAGGACTCGAGCCACCCGAACAACTGCCTCTTTGAACTGCTGCCGTCAGGCAAGCGATACAGGAGTCTCAAGGCGAGCACAGAAAGACTCAGAAGTAGCTTCTATCCCCAGGCCATCAGGCTGCTAAACGAACAATGAATGAACACTACACAACAACAACCACCAAACACACATAGCACACACATCCACACGCACACACTCACTTTAAACAAACACACTGTAGCACCCACTCCACACACTTTATAGCACACACCCACTTTAAACAAACACACTGTAGCACCCACTCCCCACACTTTATATTTATGGATGAAGGATTGCACTACAACTCGTACACCTTACTGTAAATTGTACCTAAAATTGTACCTCATCCCATTTCTGCTTTGCACTAGATAGTACTGTACATTAGTACACTGCATAGTATTGTGTATTGTATATTATATGGTAACTCAGAACATTGTACATATGTCTATACCGAACACTGTGACCTCATTTTCTTCTTCTAAATTCATGCTATATTATGTTATTATGTTATTTGATACTATCTTGTCTAGCACAGTCTCTGGAGCGTAACAGTAAGACGCATTTTGTATGAAAGTATTCTGTACTTCTGTATGACAACTATTAAAGAACTTGAACTTGAACTTGAACTCACAGGAGACAGGGAGACGGGGACAGGCGTTAGACAGTTTGCGTGATTGTGATGGACGGACATAGCAATAGATACATGTGGTAAGCATATATGTGAATAGAATAGATATATGTAGTAAGCATATATGTGAATAGAATAGATACATGTAGTAAGCATATATGTGAATAGAATAGATATATGTAGTAAGCATATATGTGAATATAATAGATATATGTAGTAAGCATATATGTGAATATAATAGAAGTAGGCCTACTTAACCCAGCAATGAACTCAACGTCTAAACCACAGGCAATAGAATAATAATAATTGCACTGCAGAAATAGGCTATCCACGGAGCTCTTGTACACCTAAAACATAGATGTTATTACAAGATAAAAAAATATATATGACAAAATTACAATATTTCATGATAAAAAATTTAAGCCATAGCCACCTGGAACAAATCCAGAATATTCCAGGTCGAATTTAGTGGACGATTGTTGGAGGTCTCTGTATTTGTGTTTACCCTTCTGTTACTATGTGCACACACACACACACACACACACACACACACACACACACACACACACACACACACACACACACACACACACACACACACACACACACACACACACACACACACACACACACACACACACACACACACACACACACACACACACACACACACACACACACACACACACACCAAATGATGTAACAAGAATGCAGTGAACTGTATACCACCCATACAGAGGGATGGGGGATGGAGGATAGGGAGCGCTTTAAATTGCCTTGCGTGAAGTCTTATTTTCTCCACCAGCAGTTCTGGCCTCCAGCCCTGAGGGCCCTCAGGCAGAACTCTCCTAATTCCTTCTTGCCATAAGCAGTTCCCCGTGCCGTTGGCTGGCCGTGTCCAGCTCCGCTGAGCAGTTCCCCGTGCCGTTGGCTGGCCGTGTCCAGCTCTGCTGAGCAGTTCCCCGTGCCGTTGGCAGGCCGTGTCCAGCTCCGCTGAGCAGTTCCCCGTGCCGTTGGCTGGCTGTGTCCTGCTCCGCTGAGCAGTTCCCCGTGCCGTTGGCTGGCTGTGTCCAGCTCCGCTGAGCAGTTCCCCGTGCCGTTGGCTGGCCGTGTCCAGCTCCGCTGAGCAGTTCCCCGTGCCGTTGGCTGGCTGTGTCCAGCTCCGCTGAGCAGTTCCCCGTGCCGTTGGCTGGCCGTGTCCAGCTCCGCTGAGCAGTTCCCTGTGCCGTTGGCTGGCTGTGTCCAGCTCCGCTGAGCAGTTCCCCGTGCCGTTGGCTGGCTGTGTCCAGCTCCGCTGAGCAGTTGCCGGCAGGCTCATCAGATGCCTGAACATGACCCGTATTCAAAGGTATCGACAAGAGTTTTAGTCAAGATTTGGCCACTTTGGCATGACTTGTATAACATCATTCAACTCATAGATGTTATGTAAACATCATGCAGTGTTGCAGTACTGATGGCAGCCTCAGCAACATACTGGCAGTTAAATAGAGCAGACGAATGCCAGAGGCTTCCCGATGGGAATCGTTTGGTAGGTAGATATTTCTCAGGGTTGATGGCGTGCAGAAAGCTCTCTTCGTCATATGCACGAGGTTGTCAAGGTGTCAGCAAGGGTGTTACAGTATTTCACTCGTGGGTTTTGAGTATTTATTGCAGGTCCTGGCTAAAGTGTTTCTTTAAAAATACAGAATGTCCAGTTATTGTACAAAAGCAAGCAGGAGAGTGAGTCAGCGAGAGGCTGAAGGTGAATAACTTGCTACTATAGGGGATCACAAAAAATGTATTAAGAGTAGGGATGATCGATATTGGCTTTTTTACAGATACCGATATACCGATATTGTCCAACTCTTAATTTCCGATACCGATATCAACCGATACCGATATATGCAGGGTTCCCCCCCCCCAAAAAATGGAATAATTTCAGGTAATTAACATTACATATTTCTTGTTGTGGAATTAACACAACATTATGCATACTTTTGACAATAAATAAAATCAGAATTTGTTCTTACTTGCTTGCCTGGGTAAATAAAGGTTATAGAAATGAAAAAAAAATAAAAGATTCTTTTTTCTTTTTGAAAACCGATAACGATATTTTCCGATATCACATTTTAATGCCGATATCGGCCGATAATATCGGTAGGCCCATAATATCGGACATCCCTAATTAAGAGGTTAATTTGTACCCTGTTCAGCAGCGACATGCATTACTGTAGGTACTGTAAACCCAGATCTACATGTTCCCACGTCCAGGCTATTCTCTCTCTTGGCAAGAATCTGTGCCCCCGGGCCGCGATGCATCTACAGTAGATACGTAGAGATGGTCCAGGCTAAAGTGGCCGATATTGGATTTAAACGTAACCATATCCCTGAATCGATTCCACAGATGTGCTCAGGACAGGACACCGTCAGACGAGGCTCGAATCAGACAGTAATGACATTGATCTGCATGGAGGTGATGGGAAATATTCAACCCTGGGGATGGGGGACTACATCATATATTTTAGAACTGTCCTGGGCTACTTCTGCACTGCAGGGCTGACCCCACAGCCTGAATACTTTGGGCAGCCGAAGAGTGTTTCCGCGTCTCTGATTGGCCAGGTAATTTCTGGTCATGTGACATGTACGCCCAATCGTGGGACCGCAAGTTTCTACACTGGTTAAGCTTAGGCGCTCGTTCGAAGTTGGTTAAGGTTAGAGTTTGTCTTAGAGCATGGCGATGGAAGGCCAGGTAGTTTGCAGGCTGTTAGACCCGGAAATAGGCGCAGAACTTGCTGTCCCACGATTGGCGCACATGTCACATGACCTGGCCAATCAGAGCGCAAAACTCGAACGCGGAAGCACTCTTCGGCTTCCCAAAGTATTCACGCGACCCCACACCCTGACACCAGAGACACACTGGACGCTGAGGCGTCAGGAAGAAGAAGAGCAGCCGGTTTCCTTTGGGCACCCGGGTAAACCGGTCGGACCGCAGAGACCAGCCACGCCGCGGTGCAGAGCTCCACAGCCGGCCGGTCGATCTTCAGCGATAGTTTGCGGCATCTGGTCTATTTCCCCCCCGCAAGCGCCTCTACATGTGATCCGAGCAGAGGAGCGGAATCTCTTGTTGACCGGCGCAGAGGAATGGCTTCTGGTGTGAACAGCCAGGCTCCTGCTCGCTCGAGACGCTTAACGGTGTTCCAGCGTCCTGCGTGTCCCCGGCCTTACTGCCCTCAACTACATTATTCCTGTTCACACGACGTAGTTCCTGCGTCCTGTGTACTCTCTTAACGGGGTCATCCCTATGTTCCCCGGGTCGTATGTTCCCATAATATTGTTGGCTAGGTGGTAGGCTATTGATTGCGGGCTATTGATTGTGTGTGTGTGTGGTTCAAACGTTAAACTTCTATTCCTAAAAGAACACTATAGCGACAGAGTTGTGTGAGGGTGTAGATGGTGCATGTTTTCTGTATGAATATTTACTATAGGCCTATAGCCTATATGTAACGGAGGTACCGCATGTCTATCCACAGTCACGAGGGACTTGTATAGTGAAGTGGCTGTGGACGTTAAGCGGTACTGCAAGTAAACTCACTCCCCAGAGGCATCCAGACCCAATAGCAAGAAGTGAATTCACCTCTTGGTACAGTGGTCTGTGATGCCGCCCGCGGCGCGGGAGACCGGGGTTCAACTCCCACTCAGGGCGATCCCTTAACAGGGGTCGAATCGAAACACAATGTAGAGCAAGATCACACCGGCCAAATTATATACAAACATGCTGGCGGGACAAAACCTCATAACTCCAAAAACCCAATTTTCAGCAGATGAAAAAAAAACGAACACAGATTTGAGGGCGAATAGAGTTATGAGGTTTAGACAGATGATTGGTTTAATGCTTTCCCATTGTGTAGACTTTGTAAAACCACACACACATGGAGGATGATCTACTGAGTTGATAAAAAAAAAAATAATAATAATAAATATGGAGTTAGGAGGTTTTGTCCCGCCAGCAGCGATATACAGTATAGGCTTATATATTATTCTGTATTTATATACTGTATATATATAGGCTACTATATAGGACCCGGGGAACATAGGACCCTTTTTATCGGGAGCGGGGAACATAGGACCCGGGGAACATAGATACGCTCCCTTTTTAACCAGTGAATGATTTATCTTTGGGACTTATAGTAGCCTGAAGACGTTATGCAACGTGACTGCAGGTGCCGTGGACGAGCAGGACAGTGTGACAGCAAGGCCTACTGCCCACTGGGCTGCCGCAGCAAGAACACAATGTCGCCACCATACTTGGCTGAGCAGCATAATTAGAATCAATGTCCTGTTGGCTGCTTTAATGCTTCAGCGACAGTTCCCTTTTAGTACGGGGCTCTATAGTGCAGACCGCGAACGCTATTGGAAGCCTAAAACCCAGCAGATGCTTGCTGGAGGAGAGAATTGGCAATTAGAGCAGCACAATCAGGGCAATCTTCTACCTCTGGATGTGCGATAGTGGCTCTCATAAAGGGAACCGGAGGAGACTGGAATGAGGAATTAAGTGAGTATGAAGCACGGGCCGGGCTTAATGACCGCGCCATGCTGGAAGAGTAGTTCGGAATGGTTCCCTCTCACCAATTTACCCCTTTATCCTCTAAAGAAAATGACCAAAAAACAAAGTTTGTCAGGGGGAAGCAAAAGTTGTGATTGGAGGATCAAGCGAATCGGGGGTTTGAGATGAGGTCAATTCCACCGGTCATTGTACAAGTCCCAAAGATAAATCTGTTCAATTACATTCAAGAGTTGGCCTGGTTAGAAACCGCTTACTGTTCTATATTGAAACTACAATCCATTTCCTCCTAGCTACAAGGGAGACAAGGGATATATGCATTGTATGTCATAGACAGAAGAGATTTACCTGCATAACTCACCCACCATATCTTGTTTCTGAGCCATGGTGTTAATGCAGCAAAACATTGAGTGCTTGAATAATTCACAGCAGATACGTTTACAGTATGACTTCTAATGGCATGAATAGAATCTCAAACAAGGCCTCTCTGAAAGGTCTTTTATATTTAGTTTCATCACAAACAAACATCATTCAAAATGTTGTGCAATTTAAAGGGACACAAAAAGAATGCTGATTTATTTTGCACGTGTCACATGCATGCAAAAACAAAAACAAACTAAATGAATTGTGTGCAAAACGGTTAGGAGTTTTTGGATGTGTGTGAGATGTGCAAAATAAATCAACATCGTTTTTTGGTGAAGTGCCCCTCTAACATATTTTAAGGAATATTTCACGAGAATATTCAAGAGCAATTACCAAAATGTCTGTCAAACATAGAACAAAGATTATTTTCTACTATTCTAGAGACCATGGCCTACTAGCTGAACTGAGCAATGAGGAAATATCATACTTCTGCTTGTTTGATGGATACAATACAGTTTTCTTCAGGGTATTTGCTGAAGGGGTCTATCTTCCTGAGAGTTTCGCTCACTGTAAAGTAATGTTGCGAGACAAAGCAATTACCTTATGCTGGAAAACATAAGAAGGTTCATGGAGCATCGAGCAACAGAAAAATCATTTATTTCAAGTCTAGCCAAATACTCTATCTTACAGAAAATGTTAAATCTTAAATGAGTTGAAGCCATTATATCAAGTTTAGAGGCAGGAAAAGGTATCAAAGCAGAACGGTGGAGATGAGAGAGCCCTTCCATCAACTGAGGAACAGTTAACTATATGATTGTCATTATGCTCCAGTACTTTTCACAATACTGGATGATAAAAATTAATAACAGCTAGAAGCAATTTACATTGCACCCATGCACTTCACGAAGAAAGATTGCATAGATCTTGTCTGTTTTGCCCTTGGTACTAAAACTGTGCTTTTTATACTTCGTACGGATCCAGCCTTTCGCTTCTGCCACCCACTTCAAACAGAAAAGCCCTATTTGAATCCTCATTGTCAAGTTGTTCTTAGTGTCCATCTGTTTGATATACTCCAAAAAGTGCTTTGAAGAACAAAAAAGATCTGTCAGAAGTGTCTAGATCCACCAAAAAAGTCCTCATACATTGTGGAGATAAGCACTATTGGTATCAAAATTAGCCCATCCTTGTTTACCCTATTCATGGTATCACTGTCCATCTCTAAAATAATATCAATTAATTATATGAATTAATTAGAGAGAAAACAATCATGCAGTAGTGATTTCCTCTTGCAAAATGTCCCAGTTATCCCTTTTAGTAGAACATAAACTGGCTAGAAATGCCTGTGCTTCTGTCAAAAAAGACCATGTAACTTGTAACACAATTCTGTATCCAAAGCACGAGGCCGGTGAAGGATAAGCCCCTTGCCTTCCATCTGTGGGGCTCCACCCGAGAGTTGGGGCCATTCTTCTCCACTAACACTTGAGTGTGCAGGCACTGTGCTGAGGTGAGACTGAGGTTATCAAGGGTTCTGTCTTAGGCTGGTCCTGTGGAGCTAAGAGTCCCCAAGCCAAGTCACGTGACGGGTGACATCACCGGCACCAAGGAATTGTTTCATGAAGCATGAAGCACGACATCTTTCACCACCGAAGTGTGGCGCCTTTCACCGCAGGACTTCATCTTCTGCAAGTCTTCTCAGATACGTATGTGGAAGGTGCTGGAAGGGAAGGACAGTGGAGGACAATGAGAAACGAGTTATTTACATGAAAAAGAAAATCCATATTTACAGGTTATATTAATTTATATACCACTATCCAAAAGAGAAGAATATATAGCTGTGATACAGATGATTGTCGTAAAAACGGAACCAAAAAAAACCCACAATCAATAACATTTCCAGGAATAAACTAAATGCACAGGAGATCTTCTACCTATTGTCAGGTCTCTAACTGAGATGTTTCTCTCAACCTGTAAAATGGCTGAATTAACTTTTCTGGTAAAGGTAGCATCCAGATAGCACAGTGACCAGCGGCACACAGACCAGCGGCACACAGACCAGCGGCACACAGACCAGCGGCACACAGACCAGCGATTGGCCTCTATTGCACCGCCTGCAGGGAATAGGCCACTAGCCGACTTTTCTTAACTCATTGGCCGCCAATCACGAGTATACTCGTTATTAGATCGTTTGATCTTTTTCCTTTGATCCCTGTTTCACCACAGTTAGGACAGCCGAAACCCGTCCAATCTTCCGCCGTCGACTTAAGACGCACCTCTTCAACCATTATCTGAAATAATATATAAAAAAATAAAAAATAAAACTCTAACCATAACTAACCTTACTGTCATGCACTTGTCCTAATAAACTAACCTACACTGTAACACGCAACACTTTGATGAACATTGTTACTCAGCTGATAGAGTTGTGCCCTTCCTGATGACTTGTCGTACAGAACTTGTAAGTCGCTTTGGATAAAAGCGTCAGCTAAATGACTAAATGTACATGTAAATGTAAATGTACACACTCGGCCGGAGCTCTCTGAATCACTGTGGCACAGCTACATACGTTGGAATTACAATGCCGATCGAATCTCACCAGATGGCAGTATCGTCTACCTTTTTAACTCAGATAGAAAGGGATCAGGACAGACAATGAATTAACTGGACTACCAAGACTCGCTCTGAGGGGGAGGAGCTCTTGCAAAGCAATCGCAAGCAGATCTGCTCGCCTCAAAACCTATACTGTCCTGGAAACACGTGTAATTACATATAAACGAGTAATCGCGATCGCCGATGGGATCATTGGAATTATTCTTTTTGGATTACCTTCTGGCTAAGGTAAGGACCCCCTATGTCTATTTTACCGAACCTGAAACATGTTTCTGCAACGATCACAGTTTCTTACTTTGCCGGACATAAACCAAGAGTTTTGATAATTTTGTGAAGGCACATGTGTATATGGTATATACCTTTGATTTGGGAGTATTTGGGGTTTCATGGGATCAACCAGAACGGTTTAGGCTTATTGCATATAACGCGTTTTATCTTGCGATCTATGGGAAAAGACTGAATTATCTAGGAAATGGGCGATGTTTTGCGTGTAATAAACTACAAACTACAGTGTGTAGAAACAAAAAAAAATTCCATGTTGGACTACAAGTAGTGTCTGCCAAATGAGCCACACCATTGTCTCCACAGCTATAATACAGAACACACACACAGCTCTGCAAACATCGTGAAACACCGCGAAAGTGACCATTTTAATCTGGCCTGGAGCGGCAGAGATACAGAAAGCGTATGGCGATGAATGAGTTAAGGTTTGTGTGTATCTGCTTGGTAATCGTACTTTTTGGGTTCAAAGATTTATGGGTTCATAGCATTATTGCACTAGCAGTAAAGTTAATGGTAGCTTAGTGTTGTATTGCCATTCATGATTTATTTGTATTACCCATTGCTATAACTGTTGTTATTATCATTATAATTCTTCTGTGATAATGTGAAATGTTTTCTTCATTTAGCAAACAACAGACCTCACACCCAGACACAGCTTTTATTGTTGCAGGAGACTGTGCTCCTCAAATTTCACCAGCATGTCTCTTACCCCACAAGAGGAGGCAAGATATTAGACCATGTTTAGACCAATATAGCTGATGCATATATAACCTGAAAAGGGGCATCAAGTGGGCCAAGCACAGCCACAAGCTAAGGTAAGACCCCCGACGCATTTGGCAGGGTATCCAGGCCATTATTGATTATAAATCCACCAACTCTCCCCCAAACACTGACCCCTCCCTCCCTGATGAGCGCAATAACCTTTACGCCCGCTTTGACCGGGACAGCCAGGAGGCGCTCAAGGCTGTTCTCCCTGCTAACCACCAACCCCTCACTCTCTCCCCCACTGCTGCACTGAACAGGACTAATGCACGTAAGGCTGCTGGCCCTGATGGCCTCCCTGGTCGTGTGCTCAGAAACTGACCGAGGTCCTCGAGGTTGGTGCAAACCCCGGCCAACGCATCACTGGTACACCACGCAGTATTGACCCCTCTCATCCCAACCACACACTGTTTGCCCTCCTCCCCTCTTGGAGGCACTGTGTGCATCTCAGTTCCCGAACCAGCAGGCTCAGGAACAGCTACCCCCCCCCCCCCCTTCAGCTGTCATCTCGCTGAACTGTGCACCATGGTGACAACCCCCTGGACTCAATCTATCTTTCTTTCTCTCTCTCTCTCTCTCTCTCTCTCTCTCTCTCTCTCTCTCTCTCTCTCTCTCTCTCTCTCTCTCTCTCTCTCTCTCTTCTCTTTCTCTCTCTCTCTCTCTCTCTCTCTCTCTCTCTCTCTCTCTCTCTCTCTCTCTCTCTCTTTCTCTCTTTCTCTCTTTCTCTCTCTCTCTCTCTCTCTCTCTCTCTCTCTCTCTCTCTCTCTCTCTCTCTCTCTCTCTCTCTCTCTCTCTCTCTCTCTCTCTCTCCATATAAACTCTGAACTCTGTTGCCCATACTCAAGGCTCTGTCCAATACTCAACCTATACCGTATGAACTCTGAACTCTTGCCTATACTATTACTCCATCCATAGGTATCTACTGCCTACACCGCCTATAACTGTCTTGCACTGTACTCATAACGTATACCTTCATTACATCACTATATCCAATTTATAGTCTATCCACATAAAACTGTATGATACAAATGCACAACACCAATCGCCTCTGTCCCCGCAGGACCCAGCTCCGCAGCATGGGGGCGACCAGGCCTTCTGCTGGGCTGCTCCTCGCCTGTGGAAGGCCCTCCCTGACTACCTGAGGGCACCACAGACCACTGATTATTTTAAAAGAGGACTAAAAACGTACCTCTTCACCAAAGCTTTTTCTTAGTTTTAACCTTTTATACATGTCTTTGTGTGTTTTATCCCTTTTTTGTATGTTTTTATGCCTTGTTTTTTAATTGCCTATGTTTTTAATTGCCTATGTTTTTACCCTGTAGCACGTTGAGATTTGGTTCCAAATGTAAAGTGCACTACAAATTAAATGTATTATTATTATTATTATTATTATTATTATTATTATTATTATTATTATTATTATTATTATTATTATTATTATTATTATTATTATATTATTATTATTATTATTATTATTATTATTATTATTATTATTATTATTATTATTATTATTATTATTATTATTATTATTATTATTATTATTATTATTATTACAATAACACTATATTTATCTAGATCGGTATACATATATTTGTATACATCTCTGTATATATATATATATATATATATATATTAGGGATGTCCGATATTATCGGCCAATATTGGCATTAAAATGTAATATCGGAAATTATCGGTATCGGTTTTCAAAAAAAAAGAGAAGAAAGTAAGAATATTTCTTTTTCTTAATTTTTTTTCTTTCCTTTATTTACCCAGGCAAGCAAGTAAGAACAAATTCTTATTTTATGTATTGTCAAAACTATGCATAATGTTGTGTTAATTCCATGACAAGAGATATGTAATGTTAATTACCTGAAATTATTCCGTTTCTTTGGGGGGGAAACCCCACAAATATCGGTATCGGTTGTTATCGGTATCGGAAATTAAGAGTTGGACAATATAGGTATATCGGATATCGGTAAAAAAGCCAATATCGAACATCCCTATTATATCCACACTGGACACACTGTATATTCATTTTATCTATATATGTCTATCTATATCCATACTCTTATTAGTTAAACCACTGGCTATTATGGTTTATTACCATAGTGTATTCATACTTGTGCATACATTAGCTTAGCATATTTACTCTGTAGATCCGTCATATATCCTCCACATATCATGTTATACTGTATACGGCAATGCACTTTGTACTCTGGTTAGATGCCAACTGCATTCCGTTGTACTCTGTAGTTGTACTTGTGTAATGACAATAGATTTAATGTAATCCAATCTAATATCCCCATCTCCGGGGTGTTTCGGGGGCAATGCTCACTGACATTTAGAAACTGGCTCCCATGCGAAAGGCTGAATGTGTGAAAGCACCTAATATTGATTTTCCATGACTTGCACTTCAGACTCACTCTAAGGGGACAGGAAGAAAAACAACCTTCAGAGTGAAAGCAGCTATTCCTCTTGGACTCGGCCCTTAATTATACATCTTCAACTATCTTTTTTGCAACAACAAGAATGTGACGCATTCAACTGTGCCAACTGTTTCACCACTGGAGATTTACAAAAGCAATCTTTGGCAACAGAGACAAGGCCAGTTTGTGGTAGAGGATCGGAGATCTGAGCTCTAACATTCCCATTAACCTACAAGTACACTGCTAATAGCCCTACTTAAAGTGAAATAGTGTCCATGCACCACCATTTTACAAGGCTTGGCCCGGGAACTATTCAATTTCATATTGCAGCACGCCTCCTTGACAGCAGAACAGGGACTTTAGCCCATCGAACTGGGAAATGGTCTGGTTTGGCATCGTCTACTTCTGAAGGAAAAAAGTGCTGTGTCATTCCTGTGCAGTGTAAAACTAAGAGAGTAAAGGGAATGGAAATGTACATACAGCACTAAAATGCTTCTACAAACAATGAATGCATGGATGTGCCCCACCTCTTAAATAGTAATTATAAGTTAGAATGTAATTGAAAGTAAAGGAATTTATTTGACCACATATATTTGTTGTATATTCACATGACAAGTGTTTGACTTGAACTTTCATAACCTAATATAACTCAAAATGCATAATATATCAGTCAGTCCTGTCCTGTTTGTCAGTCCTGACTTCAACTATGTATTTCAATTCAACATGAATTATAAATTCATATTAATTATAATATAACAATTCATTTGTGTGACTAAACCATGACCATTGTTTTTCATTGCAATGTCCTTTCTCTCATGTCATACTGCTTAAATAATTTTTTTGAATAAAATAGTTGTTGCACCAGTCTATTAGAACTCACATGCAACTACTGTATGGTAACGGTATCTAGTCCGACGATCATTGCAGGTGGGTCAAGCTTATCTGACCCGGTTGCCAAAGAAACACTATCAACCAATAACAACAGGGGGATACATTTTCAAGGCAATCTATACTGGCCAGGCGTGATGGACAGATTTACGGCCAAAATCATTGGCCAGCTAAATCAAACCTTCGAAACTGAGTGGCTTTTTACTGGCATCGTCTTTCCGCATATTGGGTACCGGAATGAAAACCATTTACAATACAGTGATGGATTGTTCAGCAATAAAATACTTTGATCAAGCAAGCACTATTGGTTTCGCTCTCACTGAGGGCAGCACTGTACAGAGCAGCACAACGCAGGCATGTATTTGACCTTTCTCTATTCTCCATCTAAACCTGCTCGCTTCTCCTGGTCCCAACTATGTAGCAGTAAACCCCAGGTCAGTAATGATGCATAATAACAATGGTTACGCATTGTAACCACAGCTATGAATACTGATATACTGATAACACGGAGGAAATACATGCTGAAATAATTCAGCTCCAACCACCGTTCAGGACCTCATCCCGCTCCTACTATGATAGGCGGCAAATGCCAAGGGGGGGGGGGGGGGGGGGCAGGGCAGGGACACAAGATGCAAGATGCTTTGCCTGCATTAATATAACTAGGGTTACAATGCACGTTATATTTCATCTTGGCATCGCAACTTGGCTCTGGTAAGGAAGGCTAGAGGAGACAGCATAAGTCACTGGTGATGACATCATAGACCTATTATCATTCTGGTATATAGGGGAAAATACACTCTGGCTTGTTGTATTTCTTTAAACCAATCACAATCATCCTGGGCGGCGCTAAGCAGCGACAGTGCCCTTGCAGAATAGTGTTGCAGTTAGCGGAAGCGGAGGAGAATTCTGAAATAGTCGGCCCCATGGCATGCTGACAGTATAACCACAGTCTCATGGCACCGATCCAGACGGGTCTCAAAGTGGCAACATTATCATTCTGGGAAGGACCCACGTTTATTTCCTGTTCCGATGTTTGCTTAATGCAATAACTGACAGGAAATACACTTGTGTCAAAACTGTTCCCTAGTAACAGAATTCCAGTGAGACCGTCTATATACCCACCACCATTATCTGACCAAAGGAACAATTGCACAGAAAAGAACGAAGAGACCGCGAATAAGGGAGGGTTACAAATAGTAAGGGAACAGGGAAGGGGTCTCTGACCCAGAGGGAAGAGCCAAGGGGGACAATAGAGGGGGACCTAGACACCAAGTTTCCACTGACCAGTAGGGATGGTACAGTAGCTACAGGTAAGCTTGCCGTTTTACCTGTGTTGTATTTCCAGTACACACTTACACCTGTGTCGGTGTAATAATACATGTTGGGGTCAAAACATTCATGGGTTGAAAGCAAGGGTAAAAAGGTGGGTTTTGAGGGCTTGTTTGAACGATGAAAGAGGGTCTGCATGATGGATATGGTTGGGAAGGGTGTTCCAGAGGGTGGGGGCAGCTTCAGCGAAGGCCCTGTCGCCCCCCCAGGTCCGGAGCTTAGTCCTGATGGGTTGGAGGAGGTTAGCGTCTGTGGACCCGAGGCAGTGGGTAGGCGTGTGGTGGAGAAGGAGGTCAGAGAGGCAGGAGGGGGCCAGGTTGTTGAGGGCTTTGAAGGTGATAGAGTAATATTTTTAACTGAACCCCCCCCCCCCCCCCCTCATCCTCCAATCGTGGACCTGGGCCATTTTACCCAGAACACCCGGCTCCCACGCTATAAAGACTGACGTCTCACTGGATTCTGGAGCTCACCTGGCCAGTGAGAGAGGCGCTGTTTGGAAAGCACTTCTGTGTAGGCTAAGGAGATGCCTTCACACGGCCAGGGAGAGAGGCGCTGTTTGGAAAGCACTTCTGTGTAGGCTAAGGAGATGCCTTCACACGGCCAGGGAGAGAGGCGCTGTTTGGAAAGCACTTCTGTGTAGGCTAAGGAGATGCCTTCACCTGGCCAGGGAGAGAGGCGCTGTTTGGAAAGCACTTCTGTGTAGGCTAAGGAGATGCCTTCACACGGCCAGGGAGAGAGGCGCTGTTTGGAAAGCACTTCGCCAACAGCTATCCAGAACTTCTGATACCCTCCATGCTTCTGATATAGGCAGTCAACGCATGCACTGGCAGGTGTAGGTCTTGTTCCCTTCCATTCCCATGGGGAGGAGGGTAAAAATCCATGAACCCATTCAGACCTAAAACGCCTGCTAAAAATGCATTATATAGCCTGCATATACACAAATGTGTTTCCCGGTTTCAACTAGGAGGATTGTGACATCAATATATCATTGTAAATTCAATGGCAGGATTACATACATCCATACCTTGGCAGGATTACGTAAGACAATTCGTGACGAGACCACAATTCATCTATTTTGTATTGATATTTTGTGGGTCAGGTCAATTCTGCTGAACAGCATTACGGCGCATGGGAAGCCTTTCCTTTTCCAACTCTTGCTTTATCAACAAAAACAACTCCACATTCATGGTTAACAAGGCTGGCCACCCTCTCCTCTCACCATTAAAACAAATACCAAGCTGGGGGTAAGGACAAAATGGCAAAACAGGAAACAGGTTATATGTGAAATGTGGTCTTATCATGAGAATTAGGTTACCAATTGTTTTGTCAAAGGTCTCATTTGTTTACTGTAATTTATACCAAGGTATTAGTAATGTGTTACTGTCATTTTAAAGTGAGGCTTTACAATTTCCAAAATAGTAATTATATTACATTTACTAAATTCAAGTAATGCTGCGTTACTGTGTTACATTGTTGCCCGAATGCAGTGATTCCAGCAGAAATTAAAAATTAAATATAGTTTGGGGGAACGACTCGGGCGGGGGGGGGGGGGGGGGGGGGGATAACACTGCACTTCAGACAACCTACAACTGGTGATGGTGTCTAGGTCTTTAAGTGTTATATAGCGTACTTGGCCATCCCGTCCCGCTCTTAAGCCATTCCGAGATATACCTCATCTCATGTACCTATTGTACACCACCAACGAAAAAACAAATACGCCCATCACCTGCCGGGTCCCGCCCCTATGGAGGCGTAACCTATAAGACACTAGGCATGGTCACCAAACACTCTTCCTCAGCTGTCGTTAAACAGCTGAGAGCAGTCACTGCTGTTTTTTGTGGTCTTCTTTCATACTCGCGCCCATAGAGGCTGTTTACCAGTATAATGGCTCCCCCCAAAGTATAATTTATGGGTGGCTCCCCCCAAAGTATAATTTATGGTTTTAAAAAAAAAAATTACTCACTGAGCACTCATTGCCACTAATGCAAATGAGTGCTCACTGAGTAAAAACTAAACAAAAAGAAAAACACACACAAATGATACTTTGGGGGGAGCCATTATACTTTGGGGGCCCCCCAAAGTATTAACATGCAGCGGGAATCACTGGAATGCAATCGTTTATGTCCTCCTATAACGTTAGATTACGTTTATACGCGGTCCTCTGTAGATAATGTGTGCGTGCGAGCAGGTCAGAGTGAGATCACGTCGGCCACTAGCCAAAAAGCTAGTGTGTTGTAAACTGCGGGGGGAGCAAACGGTTTGAAAACCGCGGAAAATACGAAATCTAATTTGATGAAGCGTCTGACACAGCAGCACGACAATGTGAAACTTGACGCATAAAAAAAAACAGGGAAGACAGGGAAGCCTCTACCAGTGCCAGTGATGGATGTAAACAAATTAACAAAACAACAGAAACTGGATCGAAGATCAGGGCAAACACCACAAGTGGGATGTTACCCAATGTCAAGCTACCAACAAAGAAAGACGTTTGCTGGCTACCGAGAGAGAGAGAGAGAGAGAGAGAGAGAGAGAGAGAGAGAGAGAGAGAGAGAGAGAGAGAGAGAGAGAGAGAGAGAGAGAGAGAGAGAGAGAGAGAGAATGCGGTGATGGAAGCGAAGAAGAGCGCGCTGTCACCTCAGAACCACTAATAATGGTGAGTGAGGGTTGTGTTAGAGATAGAGCAGTGGTTCTCAAACTACGGGTCGCAACCTAAAGTGGGGTCGTGGCGCATTGGCATTAAAAAAAAAATATATATATATATATACAGTATATATATATTTTTTTTTATGTTCTGGCAACATATTTTGGCTAAATATGCCTCGTTTTATAAATGTGTATTGATAACATAGTGCTGTAACTAATTAAATGTTATATTTTATTTATTTTATTATTTTGATATTCCTTAATTCCACGTTGAAATTCCATGTGTGGGGTCGCCAAAAGAAAATCCTAAATAAAATGGGGTCGTGGTATAAAAAAAATTGAGAACCCCTGAGATAGAGCATAGTTGGAGCTGTTTGGCGAGCTGGATCATATAGCAGTCGAGGCCCAAGGGCCACAGGTTAGAGCGGAGGCAGGTGAGCCACAGCCAGTGCCTGGGTGAGATGGAGGCTGCCCCCGTGTCTCCATGTCTCCAGGACTCAGCATCTCTCCGGCTAACAAGGCAGAGGCCGGCAGAGAGAAGAATATGTGGCTGCTCTGCTCTGCACTGCCAGCCAGGGCGGCATCCTGCTGGACAAACCGCTATCATGGTTGCTAACAGCATCTGCAGAAAAGACAGCCGATAACTGTCAAGGTGCAGGTAGACAACCTTCCAATGGCCTCGCCCCTCTGCCAGCATATAGCTCTACAGTATACTGTATATACAAATATAATGTATAATGTATAATTAGGGGCAACAGTGGCTCAGAAGGTAGAGCGGTTGTCTGGTAATTGGAAGGGTCCCGGTTCCCGCTCCACCCGGGCAGCGTGTCGAAGTGTCCTTGAGCAAGATTAACCCCTAATTGCTCCCGTTGAGCAGGTTGGCACCTTGCATGGTTGCCTCCGCCGTCGGTGTGTGAATGTGTGAGTGAATGGGTGAATGTGAGGAACAAAATTAGAAAGCGCTTTTGATATAAGCTGCTATAAAAATGCACCATTTACCATTTTATATAATATTGTACATATATATACATAAAAAGGCAGGTAAGCATCGACCAGCAGTAGATCCCACCAAGGGGGCAGAAAAAACCCTGAGCACAGCAGTGGCTACTAGGCTACATCTTCCCAAGTAGATGCTGTTGGTGAATGGTCAGCGATATCAGAGGTGGACAGGAGCTCAGGGCCACTGGAGTTCTAATAAGTGCCTGCAGGGTGCGCTGATCACAGAAGTCAAGTCAAGTCAAATGACATCTCATACACGGAGGCAATCCAAAGTGCTGTACACAAATAACTATAAAAAGGAGAAGGCACAGTATAAAAAAAGAATGATTCTCTGAAATAAAAATTAATTTATAAAAGGATTTTTACAGTATACAAGCGGTACATTCTCACGAATAGATTTTCAGTGCACTAAAACAAACAAAACAAAAAAGTGCAGTAATGTGCAAAAGATAGTGCAGTGGTTTAGCAGCAGTTAAACTCAGAAAGGGTTTTTAGCCTGTTCTTAAAAATAGGCAGAGTTGGAGCAGATCTAAGATCTTCAGGCAGTTTATTCCAGCGATGTGTGGCATAACAGCAGAATGTGGCATCACCATGTTTCAGTCCTATAGGTGTCATAATCACGGCGAGAGCGTACTTCACTCCCCCTCCTTCTCCCCTCACATTCACCACGCACTCCTCTTCATCCTCCCTTCCATCCACCACGCACTCCTCTTCATCCTCCCTTCCATCCACCACGCACTCCTCTTCATCCTCCCTTCCTCCCACCACGCACTCCTCTTCATCCTCCCTTCCTTCCACCACGGAAGCCTCACGCCCTTATATGGTCAGCATCCCTTCACCTCCCGTCACTCAACCCAGCTGCACTTCATCCCCTGATTCACACGCTGTCAGGCACCTCACTCCTCACAGCTGTATCCCATCCCCTGATGATGAGGACCCTACTTCAACCGGACGACGCTGACCAGAAGTCATCGTGGTGTTAGTATCATTACCTAGGTACGACGCCTCAGTCTGAAGACCTGCTAGGCATCCCAGTGTGATCATCCTTGTACTAACTTTCGTTTCTTGTGCCCAGGACCTCCGTGCCAGCGTGTTCCTGTCTGGACCCCCCTGGAGCTTACAGAGGAGTTCCAGCTCCCTCTCTCAAACACGAAACCGTGTCTCCCGTCTGCAGTGGCACTGTAGTGTGCGCCTGCCCCCGTTATCCCCCTATTCATACCTGTTGTACATTTCTGGATGTAATTCTTGCCTGCTTGGGAATACCATTAAAACCCCTTGAAACGCTCCATTCTCCTCTCCTGTGTTCAGCGATTGGGCTCTGCTTAAGACCCACTCTCACAATAGGAACAGTTAGGGTTTACTCGGCATCAATCCTCATAGCCTGTCTTCATCTCTTGAAGTCACTGTTGGATTCATGTGTGATGCAAGCCAAGCGTGAAAGGAATTGGAGGGACGTTCGTTTTTATATTATAGGTGTGGGATCGAGGTCCTGAGAGGTGACTGGTGAATGTCAAATTCGCTCAGTGTGAGTGTGTATGTGCACAGAAGGTGCCACAGGCAGAGCAAGATGCTCAGCCGACATGAGATATAACTTCCATGATACTGTAGAGTAGACCCATAGCCTATTCCTATTCCATAGAGGGCTTGGGCTGATAGGCTATACTGCTATAGTATCTCAAAGTCTCAAAGTCAATTACAGCATTAAATGTTTCAGGAAGCCTAATACATCTATCTACATATATATGTTAAACACGGTGTTCCCCAGGGTTTGGTGCTAGGTCCGCTCCTTTTTATGATCTACCTCCTCCCACTCGATGATATCATAAGGAAACATGGCCTCCACTTCCACTCCTACGCAGACGACATGCAGCTTTACCTCCACACCAAACCCTCGGCTCCCCTTCCTCCCCCCTCCCTCACTGCCTGCCTCCAGGACATAAAAACATGGATAACCACCAACTTCCTTCAACTCAACAGCAAGAAGTAATACTGGACTCAACCGTCTCATTCCACTCTCACGTCAAGTCTGTCACCAGATCCGCCTTCTTCCACCTCAGAACCATTTCCCGCCTCCGCCCCTCACTCTCTGACACCTCAGCGGAAACACTCATTCACGCCTTCATCACTTCCCGCCTCGACTACTGTAACGGAATCCTTCTTGGTGCTTCCAAGAAGGTTCTGGATCGCTTACAGTACGTCCAAAACTCTGCTGCGAGGGTCCTCACGTGCACCAAACCCTGGCAGCACATCACCCCCACCCTGCAAAAACTCCACTGGCTCCCCAGCAACTACCGAATCCCCTACAAGATCCTCCTCTTCACCTACAAATCCCTGCACGGGTTGGCCCCTTCCTACCTGACTAACCTACTCCACCCCTACACTCCAGCACGAGGCCTCCACTCCTCCAATGCCGACCTCCTCACCATCCCCTACACCAGGCGTTCCACACTGGGAGACCGAGCTTTCGCTGTAGCTTCCCCTCAGGCTGTGGAACTCCCTCTCCCCCTCCATCCAAGGCTCTGACACCATCAACATCTTCAAAACCAACCTAAAACCCCACCTGTTCACACTTGCCTTCACGCAACACGGCCCCGCTCCCAAGTAGCCCACCCCTGACTCATTTCTTTTAAGCCACAGATCCCGTTGTTTTTGTTTTGTTTTCTGTTTTTTGTTTGTTAATTTCAACAACTTCATCCAATTGGACAGCACCTTGCTTCCTTTTTTTTATCTTATTTGTTTTTTCCTGTTGTTACTATACACATATATGCCAATTTTTTTTTTTTATATTTGATTTTTTCAAAATTTTAATTTCCCCACCCTTTCCTTGTACAGTGTCCTTGAGTCTGAGAAAGGCGCTTCTCTCTTAAAATCCAATTTATTATTATTATTTATTATTATTACATTAAACCCTTTCAGGTGTTTCAGTGTGGTAGTGAAAGCGTTAACCCTTTGTAGTGTGAAAGTGAAAGTGTTAACCCTTTGTAGTGTAGTAGTGAAAGTTAACCTCTGTAGTGTGGTAGTGAAAGGTTAACCTTTTGTTGTGTGGTAGTGAAAGCAATTAACCATTCTGTAGTGTGGTAGCAAAAGGGTTAACCCTTCTGTAGTGTGGTAATGAAAGTGTTAACCCTTTGTAGTGTGGTAGTGAAAGGGTTAAGCTTCTGTAGTGTGGTAGTGAAAGGTTAACCTTATGTAGTGTGGTAGTGAAAGGGTTAACTTTCTGTAGTGTGGTAGTGAAAGAATTAACCCTTTGTAGTGTGGTAGTGAAAGGGTTAAACTTCTGTAGTGTGGTAGTGAAATGTTAACCTTCTGTAGTGTGGTAGTGAAATGTTAACCTTCTGTAGTGTGGTAGTGAAAGGGTTAAGCTTCTCTAGTGTGGTAGTGAAATGTTAACCTTCTGTAGTGTGGTAGTGAAATGTTAACCTTCTGTAGTGTGGTAGTGAAAGGGTTAAGCTTCTCTAGTGTGGTAGTGAAAGCGTTAACCCTTTATAGTGTGGTAGTGAAAGCGTTAACCCTTTGTAGTGTGGTGGTAAAAGGGTTAATCAACCTTTACGATGTCACTGTACCTTAAAAAGTCTGGCGCTTTGGAAACCATGTTCTCAAAGTCTGCGAAGGAGAGCTTGCTGTCTCCGTCCAGGTCAGCCTCCTCGGTGGCCTTGTCACAGACCAGGCTCACCTCCTCAGGCGTCAGTTCCCCTTTGGTCAGCTTGTTCAGCGTCTTCTGCAGGTCCTCCTTGCAGACGAAGTTATCCGTGTTGAAGTCTAGTTTGGAGAAGAGAGAAACTATAAGACTCCCAAACATAACTGCCTCAGAGAGGTGATCACGCCCACCACCCACCACCCCCATGGACAGTGTGAGGCCTTCGATTTCATCTAGTTTTGATGTTAATAGTTTTTCATTCATAGGTATAATAGACTTTTGATACTATACGAATTAAAACTGAGGGTTATGTATATAACCTAGTTCTATGAGTTAAATGGTGCGCTCAGCACCTGTTCTGCACTGTACTTCACTTTGTGCACTGAATAAAAAATTCCACCATGTACCTTTATATCCCAACATCCGTCTGACCACACCCCCTTCCGCTTACCTTCATAAGCAGGTGTGTGGTCACCTACTCGCCTCCTTCCCAAACTTTCACCACAAGGCGAGATCAAGGGCCGCAGCGGCGTCCAGGTGCTGAGCGCACCATTTAACTCATAGAACTAGGTTATATACATAACCCTCCGTTCTATGACGTTAATGGATTGCTCAGCACCTGTTCTGCAACAGGGGCTGAGCGGGAGCCATAGCCCGACCAATGTACCCCACAACCATCAGACCGGGGAGGACCGAGCCCCCCCGACCCTCCCTAATGGAGGATACCCCCCCTATTGGAGGTTCACGGGAGGGCGACGGATCCGACCGTGCGAAGAGGCACTCAAGCAACTTAATGCACAGGGTGAGCAGACCCACGACTACACACACGCACAACCCGCATGCCACCCGGGAACGAACAGAAGGAACAACCTCGTTACTGCCCCCAGAAATCACGGGGTTAAGAGCAAACCCAACCCCGTGGCAAGGCTGTAGCAGCAGAGCGCGAAGGAAGACCCAGACCCACTGAAGGGACTGGATCCCCTGGAAAACGAGGGCCCGGAGAGGTCAATGACGCCAGGCATCAAGACCCCACCAGGTGGTCACTTAGTGACACCGCCCCCCACATCGCCAGCGTATTCGGATAAGGCCCCTCCAAGAGCGGGCCCTTTCCTCCCAATAGCACACCGCCTGGCACACTGACCCTGCAGAACAGGCAGTCAGCATGGCCGTAAGCACACAAAAAGGTTAACCAACGGAAGCAGGTAGCGCACCGGGGAAACCAGGCAACAGGCTGTAACCTGAGCCTGGAGCACTGTGGACGAGACAGGCGCCAAAGGAGTCAGCTGAAAACAGCCCCCCCGGCGGAAGGGGCGTATGCTGGCGTTTGGTGCATGACAAAGCCTCCATTAAAAAAAACTCACCCAGAGGGGTCGAGGCAGAGAAGGCTGACATGATTGGCAGACGTCATGAACGTGCAGGGGCACACTCAACCGGGTAACCCGGGAGTTGACACTGCTCCAACACACCAGGGAATCAACCACCCGCTCGGTACAGACGGTGGTTGTTCCTATAACCCCTTAAGAAAAAACTCCAAAATACACCTGCGGGTATACACTGGCTATACCGCAGTACAAGTGTTTCAGTTTTCAAAAAAGGGTTATCCCAAGCCTACGGTATCAACGAAACTTTACTTCGGACCGGGCCCGGCGGCACGGGAAGCACAGGGTTACCAGAGGAGGTCCAAGACCACCCCAACAGCCCCCTCTTCACCACGCGTGAGAGAGGAGCGAAAAGAATGGAGAACCAGCCCTAAGCACACCGCACTTGGTATTCCCAGGCGGTCTCCCAACCAAGTACTAACCAGGACCGAACCTGCGTAGCGTCCGAGATCGGACGAGATCGGGCGTGTACAGGTTGGTATGGCCGTAAGCCATTACGATAGTGCAGAGTACAACATGTACCCAACAAAGGGTACCAGAACAGCAGAGCTGCATCCCCGGCGGACAACGGGTTAACTGACCTGGACCAGCGTGACCAGACCAGTCCCGTGTCCTAACCACGCCGACATGCCCACTCCAGAAGAGGGGGTAGGTATGAGTGTCGATCTAAAACATGAAAAGAGGGCGCCACCCAGACGGTCCCCATTTAGACCGTGCTCAGTGGCCCACCCCAAGGGCGTGAGACCCCTCTACCTATGTTCAGATCTATTCTGTTAACATCCCCCAGATATGAACGAGAATTCATCGAGACAACCTAGTAAACTGGCGCTCGGAAGAGACAAAACTCCATCCCAGTTGCCCTATAAAAACGCTGTTTTAACAAGCAACCAAGGCGCACTTAGCCCCTGTGTGATTCTGTCACAGAAACACACCTGAGCCAGCACTATGTATGCGTCGAGACCCAAACACATCAATGGATAGTCTAGCAAGACACCAAACATTGTTCCTCCAAGTCGCCTGGGAGAACGACACGGAGCCGTCGTGCTTCATGTACCTTCCTCTTTTTATTCAAAAAAGAAAGAACACAGACTGACATGAATCCCTCGTGACGCCGCTGAGGGTAATTTTTTTTTAACATTTTTACATCCCACCACCCTCCCATAGGGAGGAGACGGAAATCCCCAGAGAGACTTCCCACGCGAGCTGTATAGATTGAAAAGAATATATTGCAACATTGAGCCATGTAAAATTTGGGTTAGGGCTCTCCGAGGAGGAGGCACTGAACCAATACCAGTGTTGGGACTAACGCGTTACAAAGTAACACGTTACAGTAACGAAGTTACTTTTTGCCGTAACTAGTACTCTAACGCATTACTTTTTAAATTCAGTAACGCTGTTACCGTTACTAAATGGTTTGTTAGTTCGTTACTGCGTTCTTTTTATGTAGATTCATATCGAGCGTCCTCCTGACTCCTGTTTGATTTCGCCTGCGTTTGTTTTGTTTAATAATAGAGAGCGTCTGGTTTCCGCATTTCTGATTGGCCACTGACTGACGTTCTCTGACGTTCTCTGACCAGAGAGCGTCAGTCAGTGGCCACTGGCCAATCAGAAATGCGGAAACCAGAAATGCGGCTACGGAAAAGTAATAGACGCTCTCTATAGTAAACAAAAGTCAGGAGGACGCTCGCTATGAATCTACATAAAAAGAACGCAGTAACGAACTAACAAACCATTTAGCAACTACTTGGAGAGATAATTAATATACAACATGGAAACGAGATAAAGAACATGTTTGAGGGGCTGCTGGAGTCAGCTGGACTAACGTTACATCTCGACCGGACCACCGCAGACTTTGGTGAGTGCAATGCCAATGTGTTCACTGAAACTCAAGTTGATCAACGGATTTTGACTGTACGAAATCTGCCAGGGAATCTCATAATACTAATCAAACAATATAAATATAGTCCTTTCATGCACAATTGATATCCTAACTATTCTAACGTTGCAATGCTTTGATTGATATCTTAAACAACGTTGCAAGATGGTTATAATGAAACGCTCCGGCGACATCAAGGCTGTTCCTTCAACCGGCGCACTTCTTATTATCGACTCGGGACAACATTTGTTTGTGTCAGATTTGTGTTTGTATCTAGACCACATTGATTAGCAGAGTTCAGTGATGTGAATGGAAACTGTCAAGTTGATCAAGCGATTTTGAGTATCTGGGGCATGGGACTCGGGAGCAATCTTTTTTTTTTTTTTTTTTTAATAACTAAATAGTTACTTTTCACAGTAACTCATTACTTTTGGGTGTAAGTAACTAGTAAAGTAACGAAGTTACTTTGAAATGAAGTAACTAGTAAAGTAACTGAGTTACTATTTTTCAGTAACTAGCACAACACTGACCAATACACACTCAATAATCGAATTGAATCGAATACACACACAATAGAGCAGGACTCTTTTTTGAAGTTCTACTCACCTTGACAATCTGAGGAGGAGGCTCTGAACTCTGAGGAGGCTCCCTCACAGGGAAGGAGAGTCCTAACTCACAGAAGGCCCGAGTAGGAGCTTCGTGAGGAGGAGCCCTGACCACTCCCTGAAACAGATCCATCATATGGACCTGAACAACTCACGGAAGTCTTACCAACAGAGACGCGCACAGTGACGTACTCTATGGCGGGGGAATAGGAAACTCCCTCCCCCCCCCCCCCCTCTTACCCTGTAACGTGCCGAACAGCAACGTGACAGGAACCTTGAAGGACAGGAGGTTTTAACCCCTGCCCATCAAAAGGGGAGGAAAGGATTACCAGTTCACCCCTTTACGACCCCACACCCATGATACGATGTAATGACAAAAAAGAGCATGACACAGTCATAGTCAGCTACATGAAGTGTCTAACAGCTTCACACAGCTCATGTGCTAACCTGCTATCTGATTTTTACTAAGGAAAAAACACAGAATAGAGAGGGCCCCCTTAAGAGCCCCGGTACCAGACTTACACATGTGCTTCTGTGGCCAACCTAACCCAGTTGTAGATCACAAGACACACACAACCCTTTATCACCACAAAAAATGGCAAGTACACTCTTGCTACAGAGGAACGCCGTTTTTCATAACGAGAGAATACATAATTCTCGATTAGTATCGGCCACAGGCCTTGCTAAGCACACACGAAAAGTGACCAAACAATCTTTTCTTTAGGAAAATATAGTTTCTCAAGCGGTTAGCACAACCCCAGCAACTAAGCTAAGGGTTACACAGTGACACAATATATTGTAAACAACATGTCTGAGAGGAGGGTGGGGAAGCCCCAGGGAACCGGGGGGATCACCCCTCCTACCTTACCCTTGATACGGCCCAGTTGAACAGGTAACCCTGTTAATATGTGAACACACTGTTCATTGTCATTACAGGCTGAGAAAATAATTCATTCTTCACTCATATGTCACTAAGCATAGCTTTATAGGTTAATTAACCCCCATAGTTGTGAGTTCACGGTACATGAACACACATGATGTTCTCAACACAACTAACCAGATCATTTTTACACATGTAAACAACAACCCGACTTGTATGGAGAAGAAGCTATACCAGTGACAAGACAGTTCACACACAACACGCGTTGTATCCTCAATGTATTGCAGCAACACCCGTTTTGGAAAACATCGTTATTACAAAACATTTAGAAGGGAAGGAAGAAGACGCGTTTTAAGGTCTGGTCGGGACCTTCCTACCGTGAGCGCAGGCCAAGCGAACTGCAGTCTGGCTAACGGGGCACCAACGTTAAACACAGCATTCCTGTGTTGACGACAAGGGCAGCGTCGCTGCGCCACCCAGCCGCTACGGTTCTCCATGTTGACGTAGTCCTCGCCGGCCGGGCTCCCGGTAGGTTCGACTAACATCCTCTGTCAAAGATGACGTCGTAGTCAGAGTGTTTCAAGGCATGTTATAGTCATAGCAATGTTCAACAGTGTAGCATCAAGCTAACAGCCGCTCTCGACTGATAGCACCAAGCTAGCGTTTCCTAGCCTAGTGACACAACGGGCTAGCGCCGCAGCTAACAGCTGACTGGCTAACAGGTAGGCCACAACTAGCACGCAAGCTAAGCATCTATCACCTGAACTGTACAAACGACATAACAAGCCACACTTCAGACAGGCCGCCGTCTGAAACCCTCCTCATCCTTTAAGAGAGAAGAGAAAAAGAGATGTCAACACAGTTTACAACGGTGATTTTACCAGACATCCGGCGGAGCCAGCACAAGTCCCATCTGGGCTGCAGCCGACTTGAACATGGATCTTCCGATAACGAACATCCATGCCCACATTTCCTCGTTAGGGTATACTCTCATTTGTATATGAAAGATGGGGCCTACACGGTGACAGAGAAGCATCCGCTCGTCCAGAGAATCCTGGGATCACCAGTTCTTGGTCGCGGCCCACTAGTTCACTATAATGGGCTTCAGACCTAAGAGGCTGAACAGAGGACCCTAATCTGGGGCCGGCTTTCGTAAAAATTGTCAGCTAGCCCCCATAGCACTAACAGACAAGTGGTGCTCGCAAGCAAACATTACTCACCCAGGCTTGAAAACCAACCAGTCCCTCACAACAGACTTCCACAGTCCAGCTGCATAGCAGGAGGGTCAAACCCATCCAGCCGCAGCAAAGGAGGACTGCAGTTTGGGGAGCATATTAGCGATGCGAGCCCCTAATACGAAAAAACCGGTGGAGGTTTAGAATGATCATCATCTTCCAGACACTCCAGTGACGAAGACAATATCGCCGTCAACCTCGTCAAGTGGGGATCTACCGAAGGCACTTCCTTGTGGTGAAAGTGAAGAAGGAGGCGAGTAGGTGACCACACACCTGCTTATGAAGGTAAGCGGAAGGGGGTGTGGTCAGACGGATGTTGGGATATAAAGGTACATGGTGGAATTCTTTATTCAGTGCACGTGCACGAAGTGAAGTACAGTGCAGAACAGGTGCTGAGCAATCCATTAACGTCATAGAACTAAAAGTAAAGCAATTCAGAACAGTTTTGTAACGTAATTCAGAATTGCCCGCTTTAAACTACTCTATAACCATGGGAGCAAGTGAAAGACCCCATCTGTAGAGATGCAGGGGGAAAAGAGTATATGAGATATGCATGAGATATTGAATTTGCGTTCATTCTTGTAATCATGGTATCGCAATATCCTGGATGGTCTGATGATTGATAACCCATAGTCAGCAACCTCCCTCGATTCCCTGCCTCCACTTTTTGAAAATACATCACTTCCCAACTCTTCCCCATGGTTTCATATTATTTTCACAGCATAGACCCAAAGCCAAAGGGCCTGAATCCATCTGTAAGTGTTTGTCTGTGCATTATGTCTGTATCTGTCTGTCCCCACAAAGGTAGACCAATTAGAGATGATGATTTCATGAACCTTAACGCTGAAACAGATAAGTAATGTTATAGCCCTGTTCAGCCAGCCAGCAAACCACTTAGCTCTGAGAGCTGACTTCCATGACAATAATTCACACAATTCATGGAAATAAATTAGAAAAAAATCTTTGTATGCAACAAACCGAGGTACATTTAGCAGCATCATCAGGAGCTTTGCCATATCCACTTTGAGAACAGAAGTATATAAACGTTAGCATTGCACTAATTGTGACTAGCATTGCTAACATCAGTGAATGTTTGCTACTCAATATTTAGGCTATAGGTTATGTTGTCTTGTACAAAGGCTTTCACAAACTACGCAATGCAGGAAATCATTGCAGGAATTCATGACGGCCAAGACGCAGCTGAAATATTGAGGGGCAAACATTAACCGACTATGCCAATGTTTATATATTTATGTTCAAATAGGCTATGATAAAGCTCCTATTTAGATGTCAAAGGGATATGGCAACTAGAAATCTTATTTAATGTTAGTTGCTTTCTTTATCATTATAGATTAGATGGGTTTGTAGTTTTGCTCCTACTTATTCAGCTTGCTAATGTTATCTAACTAAACTTGCTTGATATAGCTAGTTTCTTATCTATAGATAGCTATATTAGACAGAGCGTTGTAGCAGACATTGGGGTAATGACAACCGGACCACACAATCGACCACATAGCCTACTTTGCCACAAACTCTAGTAACTGAAAACCAAACTCTTGAATCACCATATATCTTGAAGGCATATATGGTCTTGAGTTCCCTCGGGGAGGTTTCACAGAGGGCGGAGAACATGTCGACAAAGTCGTTGAAAGTCAGGTTCCCTTGGCCGTCCTCTGAGAACGTCTCCACTATTCGGTCTCTGAATGGATTTTCCTGAAAAGGGTAAGAGAAAGAGGGCAGGAATGTGACAATTATTTACAATACAGCAACCCAACGAACGGTGAGAGAATGCCCATTGATTGTACATCAACCATGCGATAGATGGAGAGTTTTCTGTATGGTATACGGCACACTGACACACCGTATATGCAAAACACACACTAATAACAACAACTCTCTGCACTACACAAGTCCGATTCCATTCCATTCATTAGTGAGAGTCCACCAGATGGTAAGTGCGTGTGTCTAATTCTGAGCTGTCATAAATCACCACGGTGTCCACTAGGATTGATTATGCTAACTTAATTAATGCGGACATCTGTGCGAGTGAAACGTTGATTTACGACGCGGTGGCGTTTTTTTGGCGCCATTTTCTCCGCCTGTTGTCGGAGGTCCATCATTCAAGTGGCTCTCCACCGAAGTCGCCGCGTGCCAGACACTCACTGCAGGATTTACAGCCCTGCTACCACGCGACACTTAACATGACCCTAACGCGGATGGGTGCCAGATAATCCTTCTCGTAATTCCCGTAATTTCCCAAGGAAAAAACATGCTGTGAGTATCGTTAAATGGTGTGTCACGTTCATCCTTATGTAGACATTGTGACTCAGAGCCTATAGGGGTCTGGATACTGTAACGATTGCTACTATCTCTATTGCTGATAATGCTTTAGGAAATAATCACAATCAGGATCAGGATCAGAAAGGTCTTTATTGCCAAGTAAGGGAATTTGCATACAGGGCATTTGCTTTGGTCGTGTGGTGCAACATTAACAGACAATTAAGGTAGAATAAAATAAAATAGAATATAACATAGGACAGGGCTGTACAATTGTGCAGAATGTGGTAGAATATATACACACTAAATTGTGCAAAAAGTATGAACACACAAACACAAACACAACACATGTCGCTTATGATATTCACAATAGGGCTGGACGATATGGAAAGTAAATCGATACACTGTATATATCGTGATATCCGCTTCGGTATGGAAACTCACATTCGATAATCCAATCGACGTTCGTCATATTAGACTGTAAGTAAGGTGATGGGAGGTGTGATACATGCAGCTGAAACTGAGATTATCAACTGACGTTCTCGAATATTTCCGTAATGCTTTCGTAAGAAAGACAAAAATTCAGCTCAGCATTCATTCAGACGGTAAAGCGGTGTTTCACAGCTCACAGGATAATGCAATAGATGATGTACGGTTACTACTTATTGCCCAGTCCTGCTTGATAACGCACTTCATGTAGCAGGGTAATCATTCATCATCATCTATTACTAGAAGCGTCTGAAAGGGAGAACCGAGTCAGGCAGGGCTCCGCTGGGCTGGGATGACATGTCGACTGAGCAGAGAAGGATGAGTCAGCAGCATGTGAACCGATGCCCCGTCTGTACCACTGCCCCTGTAGCCTCACTTTAGCCCTACAAACCTTACTCACAGTATGACCTCAGCGCTGGCTGCAAAAAAAAGAAGGCTCATAACTCTCTTTTTTATTTACTGACCTAATTATAAGGCAGGGGAAATCCTGTATAGTTGTGGTATGCTTGAATTGGTCCCAGGCCTATTGGTGAAAAGTGTAGTTCCAAAGTTGAGGACTTAAAGGGGCACTTCACCCAAAAACGATTTATTTTGTACATAATCTCACACATCCAAACACATTACACATTAATTTTGTTTGACAGTTATTGAGAGTAAATTCGTTTGATTATGGCCACCAGTGATTTGTGTTGTGTTAATTACAGCACCATGAAATGATGTGGATGGAAAAGATAGCAATACCATGTCCCCCAAGGTTCCGTCCTCGGCCCCACCCTCTTCACTCTATATATGCTCCCCCCCTTGGTCGTGTCATCAGCCGGCATGGGATATCCTTCCACTGCTACGCTGATGACACCCAACTCTACCTCAGGACTGCCCCACTTCCCTCTGCCCCCCTACCGTCACCACCGTCATCACCTTCATCCACACTGACTACCTGCCTTGAGGATATAAAGGCGTGGATGAGACACAATTTCCTACAACTAAACAGCGCCAAAACAGAAGCCATTTTAATCGGCACCCCACACCAAATCAAATCATCCCCAATAACCAGCATCACCTTTTACAGCCAGAACCTCCCCCTCTCACCTGTAATAACTAACCTGGGCATAAAAAGGGACCCCCACTTGACCTTTGACTCCCACATTAAGCACCTGTGCGAAACCTCATTCTTCCACCTTAGAAACATAGCAAGACTCCGTCCCACACTCACCCTGCCAGATGCGGAAAAGCTGGTTCACGCCTTTGTCTCCTCAAGGCTTGACTACTGCAACGCACTGCTCATCGGGATCCCTAGCAAGAGCATCCAGAAGCTCCACCACATTCAGAACTGTGCTAGTAGGATCCTGATGAGAGTGCGGAAATATGATCACATCACCCCATACTCCATTCCCTACACTGGCTCCCTGTCTCCTCCAGGATTGAATACAAGGTCTCCCTCCTCACCCATCAGTGCATCCACAGCAACGCCCCCTCCTCTCTAAAGGAGCTCATCGCTCCCCCGACCTCCACCCGCTCCCTCCGCTCTGGACACTCAAACACAATCCAACCCATACACAGGACACACCTCTGGACCATGGGTGACTGGGCCTTCTGCTCAGCTGCTCCTCGGCTGTGGAATGCCCTCCCCGACCATCTGAGAGCACCACAGTCCGTTGAGGTTTTTAAAAGGGGCCTAAAAACATTTATTTTTAACAAGGCATTTGCCTGAATTATTCTTTTACTTTTATTTTTACGTCTATTCATTTTATTATTATTATTATTATTATTATTATTATTATTATTATTATTATTATTATTATTATTATTATTATTATTATTATTATTATTATTATTATTATTATTATTATTATTATTATTATTATTATTATTATTATTATTATTATTATTATTATTATTATTATTATTATTATTATTATTATTATTATTATTATTTTATTTTGATCAAATAAAGCCCTGAGGTCTATCACATGCTTCCTCCGATACATATGGAGCCAGCCACACTAAAAAAACTGGGATTGGGGTTAATTAATATTTATTAAATAATTATTAGTAACTTATACATAATAAAAAAGACTATGTGCCGTATGCAATACAATTGGGCTGAATTCAACGAATTTGAACAATTTATTAATTGCATTTTACACAATTTTAGTTGAATAAAATGAGCTGTGATACATTGAGTCGAATTTAATTATATTTTATCAGCAATGTCAGAGATGCAGAAAATTGATAGATTTTACTCATTAGGAGATCTTTGGTTTTAATCACCTGGCACTTTCGCCCAACTAATGGGACTTTATTTTGACACCACGTGGATGATGCGGCCAATCACATGCAAGGATCATGCTATTGCCATTATATCCAAAGACAGCAAGTGTGGTACATGCACACGGACCCAGGTGAGTAATAATTACGAGTACATTTAATCTGTTGCCTGTTCTCAAGTGAATGCAGTACCACTATGTTTTATTCATGTAACATGCTGCTAAAAGTAGCCTATTAAGTTTTACATTTCAGGAGAAAATGTTTTTCCGACTGTTGTAAGAGAGTGCATGCAATTCCGACTCCCCCTTCACTATCTTATCTTGGTTCGCTAATGCGTCTGTGGCTTGCATGCTTGCTATAGCTAGCCTATACTAGCCAACCAGTTCTTGCTAAAAAGACGCTCGCCTGACATCGTCATGTAACTTGAGAACCGAGGCACGGAATTGGTAGAGTGAGGTTGCATTAGAACGGCAAAAAATAGATCTTTCGAACAGTATATGTTGGGCGAGAAATGCAACCAGAGCCTCTAGATGCTCGCAAAGTGCCGCGACTTGTGTGTGTTCAGTGCACAGGCCCGACACGGTAACCCACCTGTTAAGATTAAAACGTGGCAACAGCCAGGCACCATGCTGTCGGCTCGCATGCTAGCTAGCTAGCCTATATTAGCCAACCAGTTCTTGCTAACTAGCTATCGTGCTAGCTAAGCTGTAACGTTATCAGCCACAACACGGTGTAATTTCCCTATTTTCTTTTTGTGAACATGCAAATATTTCTTGTAGAAGTGGCACAATCTTCCATTTACTTGGGTATGTAAATTAATAACTTTTTTCCTTATCTTAGGCTTGGACTATGAGGTGGAACTGTAAGATCTGCAAATCATTGTCTACTACAAGGAGGAATCTACTGAAGCATTACAGACTACAACATGCAACATTCGGTAGTGCACAACCCCAGCCATGTCTACATGACGGTTGTCCTTGCACATTCAAAACACAGGGTGCCCTTCGCACACATTTATCCAGATACCATGCAGCAGGAGAAAGTTCAAGGCCAGGAATTATTAATTTTAAGTGTTTAGTTTGCAGTCACCATTGTCCTACAGTGAAGGACTACTTTCAGCATATTGGAAGGCATCTGAAGAGACACGAAACTGTCTTTTGTGTATTTAAAGGTTGTGACTTTTGCACAAATATATACAATACATTTCTCAAACACAAAAACAGAAGCCATATAGGCTATTCTTTGAGTGATTTTAAGCAAGACGTGTTTGCGAGTCACCATAATCAGAATGTTGACCATTCTGATGTAGGCCTACCAGAGGCCAGTGATGGTGAGGGGGATGGATTTTGTGTTTTTATTTATTTCATGGTTATACAGTTTTTAGAAATGTACTTGTACCATTTGAGGCTTCAATGTTCCTTTTTGTCTTTCAGCTCCAGGATGAGTTTCAAAGAATCACAATGGTGCACCTTGAATCACAGTTCATGTCCAAGCTGGATGAATACACTCCCAAGCTGTTGGCCCTCTTCCAGTCCAAGGGTGGCGCCGTGGGGATGAGGTTGAAGGCTATCCTACTTGAGGTACTCTTCAATGACTTTTCTTTTCTGTTTGCTAATATTCTCAGGGATGTTGTGACTGCTGGAATATCATTGCTTATATGAAATATACAGCAGGTATTGTTCGCTTGTCATTCTCTCTACAACAAAGAGTATGAAATAGTTGCAGACCTTTTAAATACACAGTTGGCGGCTGGTTAATGTGGGGCACCTGGTTGGAAAATAGTTTTCAAATTGTATTTGGTTAATTTCTGTTTATTTTGAGATGGACTCTTATTTGACCAGCTTATTGAGAACTCCACTGGTTTGGATTCATAACCAATTGCAAAGTTTTGGTGCTCGGAGTTCTAATAATAATTACTCAATTTTGTGTATTACAGTAAAGCGCGATTTCTGCAGAATCTTATTTTTTTTTTAAGTTTAAAAAAACTAGCATTTTTCAAAATGGTATAAAACGGAAATTAACCGATTAAAAAACAATCAGGGAGTCCCCAGAACAGTTTGGTCAGAAAGCGCCCAATACAATGGAGCTTCTTTTGTGGCCCTCAAGTAAGAGGTGTTGCTGTTGAGGTTTCTGGGCGCTTTGAGGGCCACAAAAGAAGCTCCATTGTATTGGGCGCTTTCTGACCAAACTGTTCTGGGGACTCCCTGAGAGGAACTACCCACTGGGGAGCTGCCCCCAGAACTACATCCCTTCATACTGAGAGGAACTACCCATTGGGGAGCTGCCCCCAGAACTATATCCCTTCAGGGACGTGCACAGGACTTTAGAGGGGCAGGTGCTCAAAGGCTGAAAAGGGCACTATACCCGTGTAACGGATGGTATCGTGAAGCGCAGTCAAGAGGGGCTGGGGTGAGCAGCGGTGCTATGGGTTAAACTCACTCTCACATCCTCAAAAGACGCATAAACCCATTACTTAGAAGTGAATTCACCTCTTGGTATAGCGGTCTGTGTTGCTGCCCGTGGTGTGGGAGACCAGGGTTCGACTCCCACTCGGGGCATCGAAGTTTAAGGTGACGTTGTCACAACCGTTACACCCGTGTGTGTTAGAACCAAGTGCGTGAAACGCCCAAGCCTGAATTTTGGGGGCCCTTTTTGGGGCGGGGGGCCCCCTTTTTATGCTTTTTGGGGGGTTTTGGTGATAAAATATTGAATATTGAACTATAATAATCAGTGCAGGAGCTCACTTATCCTTGAAAGACACTTTTATCACTGACTTAACCCTTTTTCCGCCAATAACGTCATACGACAGGTTTCTAGACGGTATTTTCGTATGAATGTGAGAATGAAAAAGTAAAACGTTCCTACATCCTGAACGATAGATAATTGATGTTGAATGGGCCATAGTAATGTCAATTTAGCAATACAATTTAAAAAGTTATAGCCCTGCAAAGAAGGTGAACATCTCCATAGACTTACAGCACTGGCAGAGAATGGTATAAGATGATCAAAGTGGTGGCAGGGAATGGGTTAACCCATTCCCCGCCAATAACGTCATACGACGGGTTTCAAGGTCATGCGAATTCTGCCAATAACGTCGTACAGCGTGTTCATATTTCACCCACGGAGTCTTGGCTGATGCTGTAGGACTCAGCACAACTCTGCAATGCTTCAATACTGCCACCTGGTGGCTGATCGGCGAGTTGCCAAACCGGAAATGCCCGTTGCAGCTCGGTCCATCCCCTAATTCCGTCCGGCCACTCGTTTATCGTCCCGGGACTCAATACACACACTGTGGATATGGATCCGTTGCCATAACTCAATAATCCACATGATTTGGGCGTATATTAGTATTATACAAACCGGAATTGGATTGCCTCGATCCACATCACATAACTGGGATCTGTTTGCTCCACTCTCATCGCCCAACGCTACGAGGAAGCTGACGTGAGTTTCAGCGTTTTTGTTTATCATTTTCGATACAAGCTGCTCTGATCAATATATCACCCATACTACATAAATAATTTAACGTCGGTCACGGAATTATAAACGACCCCCCCCCCCCCCCCCCCCCTCCGTTCACCCGCAGATGATCAGTCATAACGTTTAGGACCATGTACAGTTGAAATTTTTAATATAACGTTGATCGGTATCAAACGGCATTTGATAATCTAATATATGCATTTATGTCTATATCTCACGTTCTAGGAAATACTGCAGAAAACGATAAAAACATATTTATACTAGACGGTATTTTCGTATGAATGTGTGAATGAAAAAGTAAAACGTTCCTACATCCTGAACGATAGATAATTGATGTTGAATGGGCCATAGTAATGTCAATTTAGCAATACAATTTAAAAAGTTATAGCCCTGCAAAGAAGGTGGACATCTCCATAGACTTACAGCACTGGCAGAGAATGGTATAAAATGATCAAAGTGGTGGCAGGGAATGGGTTAATGTCCTTTAAAATCCAAGAGAGTAGCTAGCCCAAGAGAGATTACTGCTAGATACATGAATACATGATTGCTGAAGGTCTTTGGGTATTGCTGCTGGTAAGATGGCCATGAAGTGTAGCTTAAAACCTCTTCAAAGCTCTTTGTCTTAAAGGGATAATAATCAATACATATAACATACGGTTATCCTATAACCATAGTTATATGAGTATAGCGAGCGATCTGCACTCTAGTGGAACCCTATCCCTTATCAATCTAATACTGAATAATTTTCTTCACATGTACACACCCATCCGCCTGGCCACACCCACATCCGCTCCTCTACATAAGCGGGGTCATGGCAACGCCACGCCATTAGCGGCTGCGGCGGCCGCCATGAGCTCGGGGAACAAGGCAAGCAACTCCTTTTGCGTACCTCCCTCCACGTCACTCGCGTCCCTCACGTACAGGAGGCTGCCACGGACGCCACCATCTGACGCTGGGCATCTTGTCTCAGGGTCGGAGGTTCTAACCCAACCCTGGAGTACAAGGGACCCCAAGGAGACGCAACACGCCCTGCCACTCCCCAAGGGGGAGAGTGATACGTCTCTACTGGGGCTTCGAACAAGAGAGCTCTCGCCCCCTCCATATAATCCTCAGTCTCCATCGTAAATGGAGACGAGGCAAGAGAACTCTTGTCCGGCTCCAGCACAACATCAAAGCCTGGCCGTTCGCCCCTGCTGCTCGCCGCCTTACGACGAGAGCGAGCTGAGGCAAAGAGTCTGCATCGCAAATCCCCTGCCACCAGAGGAGCTGTCGCCGACTGTCCACTGGCGGGAAAACCAGGGCCGGAACCAGGCCATCTCACGGGAGATAGAGGCTCAACGGCCCCTCGGAGAGGCAAACTCACCACTGGGCGCCGCCCGGGCTTATCTGACTGCCACGACAGCGGAGCCAGAGACGCCCCACGACGCACGGAGGACGCGGCAATGGTGAAGCGCTGGTGAAGGGTGACGTTGCGACAACTATTTCGGCACTAAACTCAAAGTGGTGTATACAGTCACTTCTCGTGGTGAAAATAGGGAAGGAGCTGTTAGTATGGCCACGACCCCGCTTATGTAGAGGAGCGGATGTGGGTGTGGCCAGGCGGATGGGTGTGTACATGTGAAGAAAATTATTCAGTATTAGATTGATAAGGGATAGGGTTCCACTAGAGTGCAGAGCGTAAGAAGCTATACGATATATAACATTAGGTGCAGGGGCGTTTTTATGGTTAGAAAACATTGGGGGCTTCAGCCCTGGGGGGTGGAGGGGGGGTACCCTCCCCCCCCCCCTTTTTTTTTTTAACACAGAAATACGCAATTTTAGAGTAATTAGAGATGAATACTGAATAACTAGAATCATTAGAGGTTCTCAAAGTGAGGTCCAGATCCATGAGAGGGATCTGGGCAGTCCCCATAGAACATTCAAAGTTAACAGGACCAAATCATCAGTTTCTTATTTATTTATTTATTTAGCCAGATAAAACATTGATCTGGTCCAAGAAGCCCCAACAGGAGTACAAATATACATATATACACATATATATACATATATATATATAATATATATACATATACTGTACATACATACACATATACACCAATAACAAAATAAAAACACAGTTAAGAATCATACACATAAGCAAATAAACAAACAAACAAACAAACATATGCACAGCCTATGTACAAAATAAATAAACAGTTCATCTCTAGTCTTTACAGTTTTTCCTGGTCAGGACAGGCAGAGATGCAGTCCCTACTATCCAAAGTGTCTTTCCCCCCTGGATGATAATAATAATAATAATAATAATAATAATAATAATAATAATAATAATAATAATAATAATAATAATAATAATAATAATAATAATAATAATAATAATAATAATAATAATAATAATAATAATAATAATAATAATAATAATAATAATAATAATAATAATAATAATAATAATAATGCATTTGATTTATAAGGCACCTTTCAGGACACTAAAAAAAAAAGTCCACAAATCGGTGAATGAAAAAATTATAGGATCAAATGAAAACTACTTACTAAAAATGTTTAAAAGTACTAAAAACCAACAAAAAATACCAAACACTAACAAACATTCAGCACAGACAATGGGGATGCTGACACAAAAAAAAGTTAAAAAGTAAAAAAAAAAAAAAAAATGTAAATGTAAATTTTTTATTTTTTTTTTAGATCCGGGGCTAGGAGAAAAACATCCGGGGTTAAAGCCCCGGAAGCCCAGGGCTAAAGCCCCGGAAGCCCAGGGCTAACGACGCCACTGATTAGGTGGCCCTCATCCGTTGTCTTCTTCTTCATTTGTGTGCTCGGGCCAGACTATACCACGGAGCCGAATAGGTTTCCTCATCGGCCGGTTTGACTATAGTATTTTTATGATTTACCAGAAGTGCTGAGTCCAATGCACCTTATCATCCATAATCATCATCCATATAATCCGTTTTGTCTTCATAATATCCAATAGTTCACTCTAGGCGATCGCCATTGTCGAACGTTAGGCATAAAAAAAAATATTGTTTGGTTCCTGTTGGTTGTCAGTTAAGGTAGGGAATTTATTTGATTTAATTTTTTTATTTTATCTCTTCCCACGGCGACTATGGATAGGGAATTTCTTTATTTAATTAAAATGTTCATGACAACATGGATGCATGTACTCTGCCAGCATGTTTAATATCCATAATACTAAAGGTTTGACTAAGGGCGCGTTCACACCTACTCTGTTTGGTCCACTTTAAGTGGACCATGGTCCCTTTAAGTGGACCATGGTCCCTTTAGATCGATAGTCCGTTTGGTTTGTACAGGTGTGAACGCAAACCGAACTATAATGAGGACCAAACAACCGAACCATGGTCCTCTTGAAAAGTTGGGACTCGGTTCGTTTCAATCGAACTATAGTACCTAATCCAGGAAGCAAAGTAGCGTACTCCTCTCTAGACTGGCGCCGCACGCGGACAGTCTCTCTCTTCCTCCCTCTCTCTCTCTCCTCTCTAGACGCAGTCTCTCTCTTCCTCTCTCTATAGACTCACGCCGCGCGCACCCCCCAACTTTCTCCTGCATGAGGAGGACATTCGCGGACATTCTCTCAGATAAAGAAAAAAAAAGCTTACATACTTTTTGGGTAATTTCATAATAGCAGCGTGGACCAGCTCTGTAACAACAACGCATCTCGAGCTGCTTCTATGCAGCTGTATAGTAGTTGACAGCTTACGCAGGAAGGGAAGGGAAGGTCTCTCTCTCTCTCTCTCTCTCTCTCTCTCTCTCTCTCTCTCTCTCTCTCTCTCTCTCTCTCTCTCTCTCTCTCTCTCTCGTCGACTAGCGCCGTGCTCATAATAGTATCTCTCTCATTACGCTGCCGGCAACTGATTACGTTTGTGAGTGCTATAGTCCAATAGATGCGACAGCATGTCCTTTGTTTACAAATTAGATCCGCACCAAACAGGGTAGTGTGAACGCAGACCAAAAGCAAACAATGTATCATTTTCACATTTGGTCGACCAGAAAGTCCGGACTATCCACGGAAAGTCCGGACTTTCAGATGTGAACACACCCTAAGATTTTTATGAAACTTTATTAAAAAAAAATATATTTTTAATATATATATTTTTAAACTCATAAAATAAATTGGGTCAAACCTAAATCGGCAGGGTCGGTCGGCAACCGGAACCAAACCATTATTTTTGTTAGGCCTTAGTTGGCTGTACTGCTCACTGCTGGTCGCTCCCTATACTAGTGCTTTGGGAGCTCTCACTGCGGCGTGGGGCGGTCCACACTAAAATGGCCCATGCAGTTCATAAGGTAGGCGATACTGCCCCCTGTCGGGATTCAATCGTCATTGCAGGTCCCAGGCACACTCACAAAGGCCCGCGTGAGTGTTTAGAATAATAATAATAATAATAAAAAAAAAAAAAACAGAAACGAGATATCTCATTATTGGCGCTCAAGCGTTGGCTCTCAGAAACTAGACATCTTGTTTTTGGCGCTCAATGAGTTAAAGGTGTATTTCCACCCTCTGCTATCTGTCATTAATATCACTGTGATTATGCTATCAACTAACATCAACTATATAAACATGTTTGTTAAGTTTGCAAAGAAACTCCCTGCGTATTCTCACCATTGCTACCTGTGATTACCACCAAAGATATCAATGTTCCATTTAGCAGGCATATTCTTGCCAGAGACTTCTGTATCATCGGGCTTTGTAAGCCACCCACCCTATATTGATGTGTGGGGTGTTTGGGGGACTGGCTGTTCCGGGGGGGTTCACATGCCTTCGAGCTACATTGTACTATTGTACTTATTTTATGCCTATTCTTAAGTCTGCACGTTTACGTTGCACTACTTTTATTGTCTTTTATACCTATTCTTATGTCTGCAATTTATGCATTGTTTTTTATTCTGTCAATTGTGTGCTGATTTTATGCCTATGTTCATTTTATACTAATTGCTGTGGGGCACTCTGGACTGCGGGTCCATGTGTGAGAAGTGCTATATAGATAGTTATTAATATTTATTAATATTATATTGTAAAAATGTATGCATTGAAATGTCTGTAAAGTCTCGACGACATTGAAAATGAGGGTGACCTCAATTGTCTTTTTGAGAATAAATAAAGGTTTGAATGAATGAATATATATATATATATATATATACTCTTTTCTCTTCCATTCAGGTCAGGGTCATATGGCTGTCTCCATATGTATTGGACCTCAGGGCTCCCTAGAACGACCAGTAGGGGGCACATGCGCGCAACGACCAGGTAGCGTCATTGCTTTACCAAAACGGTGCATGCTTCCGCGTTCCCGTTTTGCGCTCTGATTGGCCACTGATGTTTCTGGTCGCACCAATCGTGTGACGGCAAGTTCTTTCCCCGGTTAAGCTTAGGCGCTCTTTCGAAGTTGGTTAAGGTTAGAGTTTGTCTTAGAGCATGGCGATAGAACGGTTAGGGTTAGGGTTAGGGTTTGCTGTTGGTCGAGGCGGAAATGGGCGCGTCACGCGATTGGGCGCACATGTCACATGACCAGCAGTGATGCCACTAACGCGTTACTAAGTAACGCGTTATTGTAATCTGATTACTTTTCCCCGAAAATAGTAATCTAACGCGTTAATCTTTACAAGCCAGTAATCTGATTGCAGTTACTTGTCCAAGTGGCCGTGCGTTACTATTTCGTTACTATCTCATCATAATGCAGGCGGAATGCAGTATTTTCTTTCGTTTTCGACAGTCAAATATACGTTTGGAAAGCTTTTCCTTGTATTGGGGAGTGACGTCACAGCACGCAACCTCACGTGTTGATCCATGCTGGTGGGCGCGGCTGTTATTGTTATTATCAGGCTGACCTGCGAGCTAGCAGGGAGACACTCGCGCTCGTAACGCTTTCTGGCACTGGAAGTTCACTAGTCTACTTAACGTTTGTGTAAACTAAGCCGGGTGAAAAAAACATTCACTTTGCGGAGGAAACAAAATACTGTCTACCGCATATGGAATATACAGCACAGCACGACCATCGACTTCTACAGGACTCGGAGTCGGAGCTGCACCAGCCAAACAGTATGTTCTACCTTTGAGTTAAACATCTTTTGCAGTGCACTATTCATGAACATGGAACACCATACTGCAGTATGTAGGTTGTCAGTAGCACACTGACAACACTGCAGTATATATATTCCCTCCCCGCCGTATGTATATTTCCCTCCCACCCACCCACCCCCTCCTAATGTACAGTCCCCTCCCCATCATATGTATATACTCTGTCAGGATCTAGGGGTAACAGTACTGTATATTTGAATACCGCTTATGTCACAAATGTATCAGTACTAAATACCTATATGTCGAGAATGCAGCTGTGACTGCGTCCCCGACCGCCAAGAACCTTGGTGTTGTCCTCGACGACCAGTTGAACTTCTCTGCTCACATCGCAGCGACGACCAGAACCTGCCGATTCCTCCTGAGCAACGTCAGAAGGATCCGCCCCTTCCTGACAAAAGAAGCCACCTAACTCCTCGTCCAATCAACAGTCATCTCCCGCCTCGACTACTGCAATGCACTGCTCGCTGGCCTCCCGGCCACTGCCACTAAGCCTCTTCAACTCATTCAGAACGCAGCGGCCCGCCTGATCTCAAACCTACCGAAGTCGGCCCATGTCACCCCACTTCTTAGGGACCTGCACTGGCTCCCCATTGCTGCACGAATCCGCTTCAAGGCCCTCGACCTAGCATACCGTGCGGCAAAGGGAACCGCTCCCGCCTACCTCCGGTCAATGGTCTCTAACTACACACCCTCAAGACCCCTACGCTCTGCATCTTCTGGCCGCCTCAGACCTACTCCTATCCAAGCTCCGGGAGGGTCATCAAAGAGAAGTCGCCTATTCTCAGTCCTTGCCCCACAATGGTGGAATGAACTACCCACCCCAGTTAGGACAGCCGAATCACGTCCAATCTTTCGCCGTCGACTAAAGACGCACTTCTTCAACCATTATCTGAATTAAAAAAAAACAATAAAAAAAAAATCTAACCCTAACTAACCGTACTGTCATGCACTTGTCCTAATAAACTAACCTACACTGTAGCACTCAACACTTTGATGAACATTGTTGCTCAGCTGATAGAGTTGTGCCCTTCCTGATGGCTTGTCGTACAGAACTTGTAAGTCGCTTTGGATAAAAGCGTCAGCTAAATGACTAAATGTAAATGTAAATGTATATGTCCCTATGCCATAAATGTCATGTATGTTGTGTATGTCATAAATGTCTATATGAATTGAAAATGGGGGACCCTGATGAAAACAAGACAAACGTCTTTCTCAGGTCTGCATCCCCTTAACAATTGTATGTATTGAGCCGTACTGTATTGTACCCATTCTGCAATCTGTTAAATAAAGTTTTCATTCATTCATTCACACAATAATAAATAATAATAACGTAGAACCATATCTGAATGGGTCAGGCCTCAAAGGTAGGCTACATATCAGCCTACATGTGGTGTTATTGACCATTTATCTTTTGTGAAATCTATAGATCTATAGATAGCAAGATAGGCCTACCTGCCCTATTAGTACATTTTACTCAAACTGAGTACATTTTACTAAATTTTTTTTGTCATTCTTATGTTGTGGCAGCAGCAGGGGGGACGACTTCGTAACCTAGTTACTTTCAAAGTAACTAAGTTACTCTGATAATCAAGTAATCAGTAAAGTAACTAAGATTACTTTTTAAAGGAGTAATCAGTAATCAGTAATCAGATTACTTTTACAAGTAATCTGTGGCATCACTGATGACCAGAAACGTCAGTGGCCAATCAGATTCGCAGAACGCATGAACCGTTTGGGTAAAGCATAGACGCGACCAGGTAGGGGAGGGGGGAATTGGCATAACGACTAAATTGGGATGGGAGGAAAAACACAGAAAAATCAGGAGAAAAAAAGGATAAAAAAAGAAAGAAAAAAAGTGCTACAGGAGATAAAGATAAAAAGTTAAATGAATAAAAACAATTAAAATTAATTAAACAACCAATGGGTCACGGGGCATGCGTTCGGCTCCCCTTGCTTCCCCCTTTTTTGCCCCTGCCCACCTGCTGACCACTCTGGTGTCGATCAGAAGGGGCAAGCCTTGTGTCCCTGCCCCCTGCTGGCCAATCTGATGTCGATCAAAGATGGCCAGCCACTTGCTCACTCCCTACCCATCCCACCTAGCTGAGTGTCACTCCCTACCCATCCCACCTAGCTGAGTGTCACTCCCTACCCATCCCACCTAGCTGAGTGTCACTCCCTACCCATCCCACCTAGCTGAGTGTCACTCCCTACCACCAGCAAGGCATTTGGATGGACACTTACACAGTTGTCGTCTCTAATGTCTTTTTTTGTAGAGCCAAACAGAATCTCAGCGTACAGTAGGTATTTCCCAGGCTCCTTCTTGGCAGCAATGGTACTCGAAAGGCATCATGAAGTTGTACAATCACAGCTTACTTCTAAGAAATGCCAAAGGTTTTACAGGTTTTTAGTACTTCACCATCTCCTTTGCCAGCTAATTGTTAGCTTCTTGGCAACGGACTGTTTTTATCTCTATGGAAATAATTCTCGTTCCTGCCAGTTTGCCTCTTCACAATAAATCTTCTACGAAGTGCACAGTTCTCGGATA
>NC_140184.1:14312804-14320304 GCF_963971535.1 Notolepis coatsorum
TATGCTCTGCCTCTGCCCTACGTACAGTATAAGTACAGACTGTACCTATACTGTACGTAGGGCAGAGCATATAGTATCTACTAAATCCTAATGCAACAAGTCATTAATGGAATAATAAGCCTATACTGCGGTCATTCATTACGCCGTAGGCTACAGTATACTGCGCACGCGCGTGTGTGTGTGCGCGCGCGCTGCGGCAGGTGCACCACGAGCTGTACTATATATGATGACAATACATTAATCTAATCTCATTTCGAAGGCACTTCCGCATCCATTTCCACACAGCTGCGTCATTACTTTGCCTTATAAGGAGCTCTGGAGGCGTTGTTTTGTATGCAAATGACCTGAACGGGAACGCGCTTTTGAGTTTAAGACAGAATGCCATTCTCCAAGCAGATATCAGATCATATCATTTGTGCGACCGTTTCAGCCCCTTAACACATTAACTGCCACGGAGTTTGCCCGTCTCATACCACTCTCTGCCACCACTCTAAGCCTATGGAGATGTTCACCTTCTTTGCAGGGCTATAACTTTTTAAATTGTATTGCTAAATTGACATTACTATGGCCCATTCAACATCGATTATCTATCGTTCAGGATGTAGGAACGTTATACTTTTTCATTCATAGATTCATACGAAAAATACCGTCTAGAATATAAATATGTTTTTATCGTTTTCTGCAGTAATTCCTAGAATGTGAGTTATAGGCATAAACGCATAGATTATCAACTGCTGTTTGTTGCCGATACACGCTATATTAAAAATGTCAACTGTACATGATCCTAAACGTTATGACTCATCATGCGCGGAATGAACGGGGGGGGGGGGGTCGTTTATAATTCCGTGATCATCAGTAAATGCTTTATGTAGTATGGGTGATATATTGATCAGAGCAGTTTGCATTAATAATAATAAACATTCACGCTGAAAGTAACGTTACTGTCCTCTTACCGTTCGCCTAGAGTGTCTAGAGTCCCGCAACAATATGTGAGTGCCGGACGCATTTCCCAGATGCACAGAGATCACCAGAGATCCATTTCCGGTTGTAACTCGCCCGATCAGCCACCAGGTGGCAGTATTGAAGCGTTGCAGAGTTGTGCAGGCTCCCACTGTATCAGCCGAGGCTGGGTGAGGGAATTATGAATACCATGGCGAATTTTTTTTATATGATATCAATAACGTCGTACGCCGTGGTTTGGCAGAATTAGCATGACCTAGAAACCCGTTGTACGACGTTATTGGCGCCCAATGTGTTAAGACATATTACCAGCATGTTGGGGACTCAGAGTGAACTTGTCATTGATTCTGTCTCAGTCGGTTCCAAGATAAGTCTTCCAAGAGAACTCTTTGAAACATTTTGGAGAATGAGACCCATTGTGTAGCCAGATGCAGCCACTAAAAGGGTCTCTGCTCATGAAGTTGTACGGTAAAAGTTCTCTTCCAACATTGAACTGTTGACAGCTTGTACTTTTCTTTTTCAACTTCTTTTTATTTGAATAACAGGTGTACAGCAGATACATGTCCCACAGCACACGGCAATTATCTCACCCTCTGGTCCCTTCCCCCACCTGCGGCCAACAAAACTAAATAAAGACAGGACAATAATAAAATTAAAATAAACAATAATAAATAATAACAACAATGACAACAACAACATCATTGTTATACAACAGACAGACCTCTTACGCGTCTGTTGTACAACTTCTACAGTGGTTCTCAAACTTTTTACAGCAAGTACCACCTGAGAATGTAGCTGGCTCTCCAAGTACCACCATATGACCGGCGTTAAAATACAGTCTATTCAGCTATGCACAGTTCACGCAGGAGGCAAATGTATTCCTAATACCATTATTTATTGTTAACTTTTGTCAGACACAGCCACAATGTACAAAGGGATAGCACTAGAACTAGCAAACGCTTCCACAGAACTCATACAATGCAAGGGGCATTGAGAACATAATAACTAACATTCTCACATAGCAAGTGAGAAAATTAAGAACAACTGTATTTCAGCAAATGTACTTAATTCTCTCTCTATCTCTATCTCTCTCTCACACAGCAAGCAATTGTCCATCATTCTCTCTCTCTCACACACACACACACACACACACACACACACACACACACACACACACACACATACACACACACACACACACACACACACACACACACACACACACACACACACACACACACACACACACACACACACACACACACACACACACACACACACACACACACACACACACACACACACAGGGTGCGATCCACGGGGGAGCTGGGTGTGCCATGGCTCCCTTAGATCAGACATCAGCTCCCCTGAAAACATTATTTGTGATTTTTTGGGGGGTCTCTAAATTACTGAAAATAAATGCTACTTTTGCCATGCATTTCTAATTTTTCTGTAATTTTCTGTATCATCATCGTGTATAATAATAAACGTATGCTATTTTGGATGTATGATTAATGATTTGCGCACTAATTCACACACGTATTATGGCAACATGCATGCTATTCTTGCAATTACCATTCGGAGCGCGGCGGCGCTGCAGCCTGCACGCACGGCACAAATCAAACTTGACCCGCACGTTGTAACCTGTGACTTGTTGACTTGACAGTGATAGTTTTGACAGGTAAATAAGGTCATTCAGGAATGGATAATGTCTAAACGAAAAATGCAACAAGTAAGCCTAACCAATTTTGGTTTCACGATGAAAGTGCAGGAGGAGGCGGGATCATCTACAGGCGACACCGTTACACCTGCTGCTGCTGCGGTGGTGGGGACCATAGATATGGTGGGGACTGCTGGCAGCAGAATTCGAGGAAGAGTAGAATTTTGCAGAACACCGGCGCCTGCTGCGGTCGTATCAGAACAGGAGTCTGAGAGATAATCACGAGATACTTGTAGAAATAATTGTAGACAGTGTTGGATCTATCATCTATCTAACTAAATGGATAATTTTTTTTATCATGGAATGTGCTGTGCAGACGGCCGGACCACAACTACATCAACAAGTGATGTGTTCTGTAGTTATTGAAACTGATTGAATATATGACAGGATTCAAGAGGTTTATTTGTCACATACATACATACACAACACAAGGCCTACTAAAGGCTACAGTAACGTCTGCGATCACAGTCCGACTCCTCCCTGCGCGGCGCACCCCCCGCCCGCAAAAAAATATTACGGTTCCTTGGCTCACCCAAAGACCATGCTATGGTTCGCACACTGCACACACACACACACACACACACACACACACACACACACACACACACACACACACACACACACACACACACACACACACACACACACAGACACACACACTCACACACACACACACAGACACACACACACAATTATTTTGTTACAAAAACTTAATTTCCTGCATTCTGGTGCAGGACTTTTTGAATTTTTACCCTTTAAATGCCAGTGTTTGTGATGGGCATCACAAATTATTGTAAAAAAGAAAAGAAAACACATATTCAATACATTTTTTTATTTTTACCCTTTAAATGCCAGTTTGTGTGATGGCATCACAAATTATTGTTAAAAAAAACACACAAAGTAAAATATTTTCAATATATCAAATGCAAAGTACATTTTTCTGGGGGGGATTATTACAGGCTAGGCATGTGTCAATGATTAGCAGCAACACAGATTTTGATGGATTTTTTGTAATGTCAGATTTAACACCAACTCTTTTCAGAAAAGTGGGAGTATTTCATTTTTTATCTGACATTAAAAAAAAAAAAAAAAAATTATGATCAGGGCTGAAGTTGAATTAAAGATTTATGACTGTTTAGACTGAATTACTCTCTGTCACTGTAGTATCCTGAATAATATGACAATATTAAAAACAGAATGGTGTATCCTGAATAATATCACAATATTAACCACAGAATACTGGATTATCCTGAATAATATCACAATATTACCACTGATTACCACTGGCGAACATGGTAAAACGTGGTTAAATGCCAGCACCCACTTCAATGATAGCGTTGTGAACGTATAATCTCTGTCTTAAATTATGGCTATGTGTCTAATCTGCCCGTCGCTTATCAATGACTTGTTTGCAGTCAACATTGTCGAAACGGATTGTTTTTTTAATCGGTTCATTTCCGTTTTATAGCATTTTGAAAAGCCCTTTTTTTCAGGAAAATATATAGATTCCGTGATAAACGGCATTTACTGGAATATTCTGGCATACACAAAAACGTTGTCATTTTTCGGCCTATTTATGAATAGTTTTCAAATAAACGCTAGATTATCGATAGTATATGTGTATTTATGCACGCTATATAGAAGCGATCTGAAAAGTATATTCTCTCATTTCCTGATCAGCGAGCACACACACACACACACACACACACACACACACACACACACACACACACACACACACACACACACACACACACACACACACACACACACACACACACACACACACACAACACACACACACACACAATTATTTTGTTACAAAAACTTAATTTCCTGCATTCTGGTGCAGGACTTTTTGAATTTTTACCCTTTAAATGCCAGTGTTTGTGATGGGCATCACAAATTATTGTAAAAAAGAAAAGAAAACACATATTCAATAAATTTTTAAATTTTTACCCTTTAAATGCCAGTTTGTGTGATGGCATCACAAATTATTGTTAAAAAAAACACACAAAGTAAAATATTTTCAATATATCAAATGCAAAGTACATTTTTCTGGGGGGGATTATTACAGGCTAGGCATGTGTCAATGATTAGCAGCAACACAGATTTTGATAGATTTTTTGTAATGTCAGATTTAACACCAACTCTTTTCAGAAAAGTGGGAGTATTTCATTTTTTATCTGACATTATAAAAAAAAAAAAAAAAAAAAGTTATGATCAGGGCTGAAGTTGAATTAAAGATTTATGACTGTTTAGACTGAATTACTCTCTGTCACAGTGATCTCCTGGTTGTTCCCCACTTAGGTTATCTAACTATCGCGCCGCCGCAACCAGAAACACTGGCCTGGCCTGCTTCTAAGTTCAGTGGCCTGACTGCACAAAAGAAAAGTGTGCTTTTTTGTAAATGTTTTCAAGTACCACCAGCAGTACCACCAAGTACCACTAGTGGTACGCGTACCACAGTTTGAGAACCACTGCACTAGGGAAACCCACCTCCAAAAAATACACAACCGGGGACAGACACCCCAAGACCCCTGGCCCCCACCCCTCCCCCAACCAAACAGCAAAACCACCAATCGACACGACCAGCGACAGCATGCGGATATATTCACATACCGCCACTAGCCGTATCAATCAACAGCCCCCCTGCTCAATCGAGAAAACAGCGGAGACCAAAGGTCCCGGAACATCCGCCCCCGGCCACGTACGTTCCTCCAAGGTCAATCTCTCCAATGGAAGAAGCTGGGATATCTGATCTTGAAACATCTCAAAAGTGGGCGAAGAGTCATTTTTTCAAAACAGCTTGTACTGAATAATTCCCTCTGAAAGGTTAAGCGTACCTCATTGGGTGCCGTGGTTGTCAATCACACTCATGTGAGAGACTAGAGCAGAGAAACATGGTGGACAAAAACAACGCACAGTGGCTTTTCAATGTAATATCTTCTCATACACCAGACTGTTAAGATTTCATTCTTTGTGTGAATTTGACTGCAATCGCAGATCACCTGCCCTCTTCCAACACACCCATAGCAGCTAAGACGAGATGTGTAGCTGTTGCTCTGATTTTGCCTCCAAAAATCTGAGAGATATTGGAAGTAGAAGTTATTATTACCATGATAGCAATGCGAGTGAAAGACAATGAGGTATGTCTCTAGAAGATTACTATTAAATCCCTCTATAGCCTAACTAGGTTATGAAACAGGAAGCTGTTTGAGAGGTGCCATATATGATTATTCAGAGATATGCTTCATACCCCCATTGACTGACATTGGCAATGCTAACGATTTCTGCCTTTTGATATTTCAAAATACTGCTTCTTGGATAGATTGAAATGACTCAAGAAGTTTGTAATAAATCCAGTGGCTTTCTTAAAACGAGTGGAGTATCCCTTTAAAAATGCGTAGAGTACTTATCGTACAGAAATGAATCATGTCACCCAACAAAATGTCTTCCAAAAAAGTAGCCTATGTTACAAACTGTAAACATATTCAATCACAACCCCACCGTTGCTGTGTAACATAGTACCTTTAGCTCAGGCATGCTGACGATTAGTGCCAAGGGGAGCTTGACGTCTGGATCATTGGTATAATCCATTGGTACTAAATGTGGGGCCAACTCACGGTATCGACCATGCAACCTGCAACACACACAAGAGAACAGGTTACAGAGGATAGAGACACATATAGGTAAATAAGATAAGATATTCCTTTATTGATCCCCTTGGCAGACAGACAGACAGACAGACAGACAGACAGACAGACAGACAGACAGACAGACAGACAGACAGACAGACAGACAGACAGACAGACAGACAGGGGGCGACAGTGGCTCGGGAGTTAGAGCAGTCGTCTGGCAATCCGGAGGTTCCCGGTTCGATTCCCGCTCCTCCCGTGCAGCGTGTCGATGTGTCCTTGAGCAAGACACTTAACCCCTTATTGCTCCCGATGAGCAGGTTGGCACCTTGCATGGTTGCCTCCGCCGTCGGTGTGTGAGTGAATGGGTCAAATGTGAGTAACAAATTGTAAAGCGCTTTGGATAAAATCACTATATTAAAAAAAAAAAAAAAAGCCATTTACAGACAGACAGACACACAGCTAATAGATAGGGAGGCAAGCAGGTATAGATAGATAGATAGATAGATAGATAGATAGATAGACATGAATAGAAGATAATAACTGGACTTCTTTCTCATCTTAATAAACAGTAATGCAGGGCAGAATCCCTGTATATGAGTTTTTAGAGATCCTTAATTTTGGCCATTTTAAGCAGTTGAGGGGAAGAAGACCAAAAGTGTCAAACCCCTCTGCTTCCTCCTCATCAATAGAGCATTCATTAGGGCTGGGCGATATGGCCAACATTTTTATCACGATACAAATTTTCATATCACTCGATATCGATAATTATCTCGATATACATTCAATTATTTCTGTCAAGTTTAAAGGCTATTTTTGCTGCTGAATGAAAGCTGAAGAAACCAGAAGGTTAATTGTGGTTCAGAATATTCTTTATTGTCAGTACTTGCCAAACCACAAATCTGAGGTAGAACATGAACACGAACTGTATAACAATAAAACTTTTATAACTGGCATTAATAATGAAAAATTATTTATTAAATAAATTAAATCTCAAGTCTGATTAGCACACATAGCCTACTGTGTACAGACAGTTTCAAACTGTATTTTAAATCAGAAAGCAAACAAAATAAATGGACAGTATTGTCATTTGGACAAGCAAAGCCATTACTTTAAGTTGCGGGCAAGAAAGACAAGTCTGTCCACTGTCTCTGGTTTTAAAGCTGCCCTGTTGCAGGTTTA
>NC_140184.1:14325304-14487804 GCF_963971535.1 Notolepis coatsorum
ATTTATTTATTTTACATTTTATTTGGGATTTCATGGTGTTTTTGTTTTGTTCTTGATTTATTGTGATGTTTCTTCTTGACTTGTTTAAAGAAGATGTGTCCGACCCATGGGGACATTAACATGTGTTGTCGGGCCTTACAAATACATTTGATCTGATTTGAATACTACAAGCTCCATACTGCATATGAATACTACAAGCTCGGAGCTCCATACTGCATAAGAATACAAGCTCCATACTGCATACGAATACTACAAGCTGAATACTACCGTACACGCTCCATGCTGCATAAGAATACTACAAGCTCCATACTGCATAAGAATACTACAAGCTCCATACTGCATAAGAATACAAGCTCCATACTGCATACGAATACTACAAGCTGAATACTACCGTACACGCTCCATGCTGCATAAGAATACTACCATACAAACTCCATACTGCACAAGTGTACGGCCTTCGCTCAGCGCATCATCAGGGTCTAGTGGTCCTTGTAAAATTCTAAGAATTCAGGGTCAATTGAAGAGACCAGTCACAGCTGTAGAAGTGGCAAATTACGAGGTGCGACGTTATGGTTTATAAATGGAGACGTCAGTGGTTAATATCTTGAATGTGCACCTCTGTCAGGTGGCAATTCCAGAGTTGAAGGACATGCGCAGGTGGAGAGGGGAGGGGGGGGGGGGTACATTATGGTGAAGCGTCTTGCTCCATTCATGGCAGGAATGAAATGTAGGCTAATAAATGTTCATAGTAAGTAGGTGTACATAGCTGATGTTAACCCATGGGGGACAGCAGCAGTTGCAGGCTTTACCCGCTTGCGTGTGGCTGTAGCCGCACGTCTGTGAGTAGGGGTGGGGGAAAAGATTTATACTTAGTAGTATCACGATACTTTGCGTGGCGATACTGTATCGATACAGGGACGCCAAGTATCGATATTTAATTATTCATAAAAAATATATATAAAAACATTATTATTGTTATTATTTTTTTTGTATAAGGAAGTTGCATTGTTCATTTCAATACCTGTAATAGTACAGTAGTCCACACACACATGTGCATTCAGTTAAGTTGGTATGACTGTAATAGAAACAGTTCAGTTTGTCAGGTACATGCAACACAGATTACAGTGTTTACATCCGTCTGCTTGAGAAAATACCATGTTCTGCAATACAAATGATTGAAGTGAGATGAACAGATTGAACTTTATTTTATTAGATAAAACATGTTGACAAAGTTTTACTTTACTATATATATATATCGCAATATCAATATCGCAATACTCAGCATATCGCAATATATTTAGTATCGCAATACTATCGTATCGTGACTCAAGTATCGTATCGTGAGGCCTCTGGTGATTCCCACCCCTATCTGTGAGTGCCGTTATTAATATATACTGTAGTGATTATAATGGTACATAATTCACCCACGGAACCCGCCCGAACATTCTGGAACATTTGTGATGATGTCATAGCCGAACATTCTAGAACATCGAACATTCTGGAACATTTGTCGTGATGTCATAGCTGAACGTTCTAGAACATTTGTGTACGTATATATATATTCGGCAATTCTCTCAGAGGCGACTGCCGGAAATTCTAAAGAAGAAGAAGAAGAAGAGGCGTCAGTCGACTGCAAGCAACGTAGCAGTAGCATATTGTATTTCTGTGCTTAATAAATGCTATTCGCTCTGCCTCGAACTACCGTCTCCAACTCTCATCTCTCTGCACTACACTGGTGACCCCGACGTGATGAGAGTCGGAGACGGTGGTTCCAGAATGTTCGATGTTCTAGAATGTTCGGCTATGACATCATCACAAATGTTCCAGAATGTTCGGGCGGAACTTTCCGTGGGTGAATTATGTACCATTACAATCACTACACAAGCCCCCCCAGAATTCACCCATGGTCAAAATCTCTACGGCGGGGAAAGACAACGACCCGGCCGCGGCGTGTGCGGGAAACCGGGGGCGAGGACGGAGGGGCGGTGCATAAGAATACTACAAGCTACATACTGCATAATAATACTACAAGCTACATAAGAATACTACAAGCTCCATACTGCATAATAATACTACAAGCTACATACTGCATAAGAATACTACAAGCTACATACTGCATAAGAATACTACAAGCTACATACTGCATAAGAATACTACAAGCTACATACTGCATAATAATACTACAAGCTACATAAGAATACTACAAGATCCATACTGCATAATAATACTACAAGCTACATGCTGCATAAGAATACTACAAACTACATACTGCATAATAATACTACAAGCTACATAAGAATACTACAAGCTACATACTGCATAAGAATACTACAAGCTACATTCTGCATAAGAATACTACAAACTACATACTGCATAAGAATACTACAAGCTACATGCTGCATAAGACTACAAGCTCCATACTACATAAGTGTACAGACTTCGCTCCGAGCATCAGGGTCTAGTGGTCCTTACAATTATTATTATTATTATTATTATTATTATTATTATTATTATTATTATTATTATTATTATTATTATTATTATTATTATTATTATTATTATTATTATTATTATTATTATTATTATTATTATTATTATTATTATTATTATTATTATTATTATTATTATTATTATTATTATTATTATTATTATTATTATTATTATTATTTTTTCTTTTTTTTTTTTTTTTTTTTTTTTTTTAACATGCTCCTCCAGCACAATTACAGTAAGGAGGCTCTATACACTCAATGCACTTGCACTCGCAAGGACCATGGCTTGGTAGTGGGCGGCATCTCAAAGAAGAATTTGTGCAAAACACCATGATGATGGATATGGGCCAAAGTAAGTATAATTTCCAGTGATAGAAGCCTGAAAGTGATGGACCTGGCGTGGGATTAGCACTGTGTTTGGCACCCTGTCTGTCTGTGGAAGTAAACAAGCATGGCGGCATGGGAGGCTTCCAGTACAGTACAGTACAGTGTGGCGCTTGGCAGGCGGCTTGTGTGATACTAAATCCATATGAGGGTAAATCTTGAAAGCAGATGCTGGAATAAAACAATCTGAGCACATGGATCACTTTATGGCAAGCCCTCTACAAGGTTTTTTACATCAATTATTTCAAGGGAATCTTATTTGTCAAGTGTCGGTCGATCTGCATGTGCTCAGTCTAGTTCAAATGGCTGCAATTTGTGGCTAAATATTGTGCCCAGGGGATGATGGATGAGACCCCTGCCACTGGTGTGATGTCACTCACAACCTCCATAGATATGTCCACGCACACAGGTCTTCTTTTTTATCTTGACCTCATCCACTCCACCTCCCTTTCTAAGATACCTACTATTTGAACCCAAACGCTGCCCTCTTTTCTTGATCGTCCAATCACAACTGTGAGGGAAGCAACAATTGTGATTGGAGGATCAAGATAAAGAGGACAGCGTTTGCGATCAGGTCAATTGCAGCAAATGCTTGGTGTAACGATTGGTTAGTAGGAGGTACTACATAGCCTATTCACCAAAGCAATCAAAAACTGCAAATGTTAATGATTAGGATAATCATTCGGTGACCAGTTAATGAACTGCCCCAGGTCAGTCAAACCCTGAAATTAAAGGACAAGGATTATGAAAGGATTATGTTTCTTGCTCAGTTTCAGCAGCTTGCCTAGTTAATGAGTCAGGTGTCCCCCTGCTCCACCCCCCACCCCCTCTAAGGGGAGCTGCTAGGGCTGGAATTTTAAACTCTATTTTGCACTGACAACATGTCATCAGCCATTGCACTTTATTGTCTTGCCTCGTTGTCTCACAGTTTGGTCCTGTGTTGCACTCATTTAAATTTTATCTGTGAAAAAAGTCTATGCACTGTACTGTAAGTGCCGTATCACGTTCCTATGTGTTTTTTTGTAAACATAATGACGATTAAAAGTTATCTGAATCTGAATGTCTTCTCCCAGCTGCAGTTTAGGAGGAGAGATGAAGGAGAACTCATTGATGTCATGCTGCCGTACTGTCTTTTACTAGTATGCACTACGAAGGAATCTACCTTGCCTATATGACTACCTACTATGCTAATATGTCTATACTACTAAGCACTCAAAACTGCAGCACTCAGGTTAGACACTGACGAACAACGTTACTTACCCTTAGCTGCCAGAGTTGTACCCTTTGACTTGTTGTACACAATTTCTAAGCTAAAAAAATAAATAAAGCTAAATTACTAAATGTAAATGTTGTGCAATTCAGATGCTGGCCGTATAGGCGGTGAGAATATGTTGCAGGTATTTGTCTTAGGCTACGACTAATGAATTGGTAAACACTTTGCAGCTATTGTCCTAAACGTTGGACTCCAACAATGTGGGACACGTTTTTCAACCAAAGTGTCTCCTCCTTTTCCTCTCCTCTCCGCCTAGGGGCTGGAAAAAGCCAGACACTTAACACTCCCATTTCACCCCCATCTCCTCTCTCGTTATGACTTTGTACCAAGACCACAAACAAGACAAGCCATCACTGAAATGGCTCCTTATAAAAGTATCCGTCAGGTTCACAAATAAAAGGAAGGATGGGCTGTCTGTACGGCCGGCTGGAGGGAGCCTCACTAATGACTTTGTTGTTACAGACCTTCCCCTGAGTCATACGACAGCCTGCTGCTTTACTGACTCATTTGTGGCACATCCGCTATTGTGCCCATCCATCTTAGGGACAGTGTGTGTGTGTGTCTGTGGGTGGGTGTAAGTGTGTGTGGGTGTGTGTGTGTGTACGTGCGTACATGTCATAGCACCAGCGCCCGGTGCCACCTCTGAAAATTCATTACACTGAGGTCTCCTTGTAGGGATGCAGCCAAGTTTAGGGAGCGACCGCGGCTAAGGGCTAACATGGATGATCTGGGGTAAAACTACCCTCTGGGAAATTTAAGACACTATAGATACGTTAGACACTGTGTGGTTTTACAAGCTGGCTGGTCTTAGGAGCTACTGTATACAAACCTAGGTAAAATCGTTAACTGAAATCCATTCAATTACGTTGAATGTTTCATCGGAATGCCTGGACGCAAGATGGGTGGGCATTGTAGGGCCTCTCGGGGGAAAGCTCAATTGATACTGTTGCGTCAGGCGAGGTCAATCAATCAAAGGGAGGCAAACGAATGGATTTCGTATGGTAATTCCACCAAGGACTGACGATACGCGTGGAGGAGGGGTCTCTATTGTTATTTAGTGTGATCATCCTGATGAATGACATTATAAATTAATAGTCATAAACCAAACTCCACCACGGCTACAGCAGAGCCACCGGGCTGAATGACGAAGAGTGTCGAACAGGGGATACAACAATTATCTGTGCCAAGTGCAATGGCCATCAAGAATTCATTATAGAGCAATAAGTGTTAATAACTACATAAATCTCACGTAGTCATATCAATACCGGCCGAGATAGCGTTGCCGTTTGAAAGGAGTATTTGAAATGTTCCAACATATCTACATTTCGGGGAACAAATGGCCAATGGAGAGGGGGGGGGGGAGGGGGGGACTAAAAAAAGGACTACAGGATTTTAATTGTAACTGGGGAGATTTCAGACCATAAGTCTTTCTTGAAGTGCACTGGCAACACTTCAGGAAGGTAATTGCTTTAGAACACTGAGGCCAGCGAAAAGGAGCGGAAGGCAGTTTCACCAGGTTTGGACGAGCTCCAGCAGGATGGGGAGTGGGAGGGAAACTGCTGGAGCACAGAAAGGCTAAGGACCGTAGCTCCGATCAGAGAGCCGTGAGGGATGGGAGGTAGGTTAACCGTGTAGATGTACAGAGAAGCTGCACAGAGAGGCACCGTAGCTCCGATCAGAGAGCCGTGAGGGATGGGAGGTAGATTAACCGTGTAGATGTACATGGATCTAACGATATATGGCAGAGAGAGGACTAAGCCCCCTTTACTGTCCTGGTTGAACAATCTCCCTGAGAGCTCTCTTGCAAACATCTATTTATATATATATACCTATATTTTCTTAGAAACATTTAAAACGATGGAAGAAGATAATTAGGCCTCTGGTTTACGTTTGTTAATTCACCTGTGCAGTCATTTGAAGGGTATAGTTTCTAGTGGCATTATTAATCTAACACACTATATAGCTAGTAATGTCACTGATACATGAGGGACATTGTGAGGCAATGTAGATGGGTCGTTTTGTCAACAACTATGATGTTTCTCCCCCCCCCCCCCCCCCCCCTCATAATAATGATATTAATTAAAGGCCACTATGTTACCCACTTTGATTTTGGCCCAGTTACAAACTAGTTCCATTCCTGCAGCAAACACTATTGCCAACATCCATTGCCTCAAAACGTGCCCCCCTGTAAGAACCCTCAAATAAGAATAGCTCATATGTATCTAAACGATCAGTAATCTGTGTAGTAGACCCGTACTAGGTGGTGGATTATAATGCAAATAACTTACCGAAGGATTTCTTTCCGTGTAAAGAAAGTGCAGTCCTGAAAAGACAAGTGCAATACGATTATTTCAGATTGACAGCAAGACCCTGGGGCTACAGGAGGATTGGAAGGCCAGCTTAGTCACAGGACATTACATTGGTTACCCAATACATAGGAATACACATGGGAGGATCTGATTTCGTTCCATCAATCCGCCCTGAATAGGTGCATCATCATACAGGGGATGCAGAAATAGGACCATTTCCATATGGCGGGAGAGAGAGCTGGGCTGTTTTAACACAAAGGATACTTGTTGACAGATAGCTAATCTATTCTATACCAAGGTTTACTATGAATAATCCTCCATAGAGGTGCCATATAAAAATGATGATCCTGTTCAGCTAAGGAACTATCTTGCCCACCCTGTGAGGAAATAAGAAACAGGTATAGCCTATATTCTAAAATAATCAACAATCCAACTGCAATAAGATATGCAGCTGATATGAAACATTAAACCATCCTTGTCCACAGGGTCAGTATTCACCATTCATAATAGGCCTACTGCTACTAGCCTATGTTCGTTTTATTCACGTGAAATGTATATTCCTATTAGGAATAAACAACAGGAAATAGCCTGCATGGACATCTTTGCATAATCTCACCTGGTATGCTTCGAATTGTTCATCAGTAAATGTCGTTTGCTTATTACCCATCCTAGTCGAGTAATTGTCCCATTACAACGATGCATTACAATGGAAGTTCGTGGCGCCTCTTCCCGTCCATGCATTCAAGACGACATCTTTCTATATCTCGCCGAAAATACCCAATGTTGAACTTGAATCACAGAGTCTACGATAAGTTGGTTTTCTTGAATTGCTGCCGTTGATCTGGGAAACGATATACGTCGTTTTGCTGAGTAGCTGTTTGTTTTTAGCGCAAGAAAAGGGTCCTCTTTTACGCATCCTTGGGGGCGCGCTGGGTACCAGTCGTCACTCCTCGTCGACTGATGTTGGAATCACCACTGGATGTCTGAGGATGCTGCGAACGAGACAGTGCAGATGCAGATTACATGTAGCCACCAGGTGGCGGCATTTAGGCACAAATGGGATCTAGTCTGAGTCGAGCATTACAAAGTTGGGTGCTCCCAGAAATCTTTACATTTATAAAACAAGAATACAATTATCATAAAAATACATATAATAGACGATATACTATATTAATATAGATACAAATATAGATACACACACTCACTTTTAAACATTTACTTAGACACTTTAAACACGTTTAACACTATACATAGTTGTATCTATTTATTACTCAAATATTTGCACTACATCCCTACCTCATTTTAGCATTTAAGAAAAATTATAAAGCTGCATTCTGTACTTCATTGTTTGCATGTTGTACTTAATTTTCTAATTTAGGTTGTACTTTAGTTTGTATATTGTATATTTTGTATAGTGTTTTGGCCTTATTCTTTTAAATTTTTACTATATGAAGCACAATCTCAGGGGGCTCATACAGAACCAAGAGTTTCACTGTAATGTACATGTACCTTATGTGTGACAAATAAACAAAACTTGAAACTTGAAAAATGTCTCCATATGCCGACTCAGACTCAGCTTCTTCCCCCAGGCCATCAGAACACTGAACACTATGGGGCGGTTAGGTGGTCGAGCGGAGATTGCGTTCGTCACCAGCCCCGGAGCTGTGAGCTTGGTTCGCCTGTTCGAATCCAGCTCACAGCTCCGGGGTTGTCACCAGCTTGGCTGGCCGTCTGCACTGATACAATTGGCTGTATCAGAGGGTGGGAGAAGCTGGCGGGGTGGGTCCGGGTCGTTGTAAACAGCGACTCCTACAGTTCGGTCGGGGCGCCTGCTAAGCGCGGATTGGACGTGAGGGGGATAGTGTGGTCCTCCCACACGCTACGCCCTCTCAATGAGAATCCGCGCTGCCAGGTGAAAAGAAGCGGTGATTGGCTGGACGTGTGTCGGAGGAAGCACGTGGTAGCCTCCACTCTCCCAAATGATCTGACTGTGGGGGGTAAAGCGCAGCGACCAGGAAGGGACTGGGAATTGGCATACGACTAACATTGGGATGGGAGAAAATCGGAGGAAAATGGAGGGGGAAAAAGACCAAAAAGAAAAAGAAAAAAAAAACACTGAACACTATAATCTATCCACACACAAGCACACATGGACACACACACACCACACATGCACTCGCTCACACCCCCCACACACAAATACACTACAAAAAGGTCACTTTAATATAATATATTTGTATATTATTGTATATATTACCCATTGCCTTTATTCTTAAGCTTAGCATTGTATTTTATTCATATTACTTTTTTATCATGTCTACTCAATTCTATTTTATTATCTATTCTATTTTATTATTTGTATTTTTGCATGGCCACCTACATTTCACTGCATGTCTCGTGTATGTATGTGACAAATAAAACTCTTGAATCTTGAAAAGTTATTTAATCGAAAAAGTTTCCACGTTGTATTCGTTCTAAAATGTCATTTAATTTACTTTATTTATACAGGAAAGGGTAAAAAAGACATTTCACATGTACATTTAAACTGGCCTGACTCAGTTACAAACTGGTTTTCAGCAGGTTCCTGTTCTACAGCACATGAAACAATAATTTATATACAAAACAAATAGGCAGTTGCACTACATACAATCCTATAATCCTGACAAAGACATTGCATTATAGACATTGTGGACAGCAAGGACAAACATGCAGTCATAGCAGTCAATACAATCGACAGCATCAACAAAAAGGGATCAGTGATTACAGGTGTTTTCTAGCATCAGATGTTGTTTTTGGCCTGTTTAAAATGTGAGATGGAGGTTATTGCTCTGATGTGGAATGGGATCTCGTTCCAAATTTTGGTGTATGTGTGGAAAAATGATCTTAGTCCATAATTATTTTTGTAAGCCGGTACTGGAATGAGTGCATGTGAGATTGATCTGGTGATGCGTTCTTGTCTTGTATTGTCTTGGGAGTAAAGCTGTGAGTGTTGAGGAACAGTTATTCCTGAGCATAAAATAGAACTTAGTGGCTAGACTTTTTGTGTAGTTCTGAAAAGTTGTAGCAGAGGAGTGTGAGTGTGCAGTACAGTGGTGAGTCCGCAGAGTGGAAAATGACCATGAATTTTATAAGCTCTATTGTAAAGTCTTGCTATGGGTTCTTGTTACGATTCTGGTTCCTCCAACCCCGGCCGGCGCTGGTTTCTTCTTTGTTGATAAAAAAGATGGGGATCAGCGTCCGTGCATTGATTATAGGGGATTGAATGACGTTTCCATCAAGAACCGATATCCTTTACCTCTCATGGACACAGCCTTTGAGTGCTTACAGGGGGCGCAGGTCTTTTCTAAACTTGACTTACGTAATGCATACAATCTGGTCAGGATTAGAGAAGGAGACGAGTGGAAGACTGCATTTAATACGCCTAATGGTCACTATGAGTATTTGGTCATGCCCTTTGGTTTGGCTAATGCTCCGGCAGTCTTCCAAACCCTGGTTAACGACGTGCTGCGAGACTTGATTGGGGTGTCGGTGTTTGTTTACCTAGATGATATCCAAATTTTTTCTCGCGATATGGTGCAACACCAACTGCATGTTCGGTAGGTGCTAGACCGTCTCCTCAAGCATCAACTATTCGTTAAGGCCGAGAAGTGTGTTTTTCACACTGATACCGTTTCCTTCCTGGGCTTTGTGTTGACGAAGGGTGATCTACGCATGGATTCGGCCAAGGTGAGTGCAGTCTTGGACTGGCCACGGCCTTCGTCGCTCAAGGGGTTACAACGGTTTTTGGGCTTTGCAAATGTTTACAGGCGCTTTATTCGCAACTTTAGCGCCTTAGCCAATCCGTTAACAGCTCTCACTAAGGCCTCTCTCCCTGGCTTTGACCGATCTCAAACGTCGGTTTACATCCGCTCCTGTATTGATCCGCCATGATGCGGAGGTTCCGTTCATTGTGGAGGTGGATGCCTCTGACATCGCGGTGGGGGGGTGCTCTCTCAGAGGTGCTTAAAGGATGGGAAAGTGCACCCGTGTGCTTTTTTTTCTCTCCGTCTGTCACCAGCCGAGCGCAACTACGATGTGGGTAATCGGGAGTTGTTGGCTATCAAATTGGCACTGGAGGAATGGAGACATTGGTTGGAGGGGGCGGCACATCCTTTCATTGTTTGGACCGATCATAAGAACTTGGCTTACATCCAAGGGGCTAAACGCCTTAACGCTCGCCAGGCCAGGTGGGCGTTATTCTTCATACGATTTCGATTTACCATCTCCTATAGGCCCGGGTCCAAGAATATCAAACCCGACGCGTTATCGCGCCAGTTTGATCTTCCTGGTCGGGAGGAGCAGCCCCATCCCATTATTCCACCGGCCTTGATTTTGGCACCCGTGTCTTGGGGTATAGATAAGGTGGTAAGGTCGGCGCTGACGCGGGAGCCCGATCCTGGCGGGGGCCCTCCGGGGCGGTCGTATGTGCCCAAGGCGGCACACTCACGTTTGCTGCAGTGGGCACATGCCTCATCCCTCACCAGCCACCCTGGGGCCACCAGGACCCTGGAATTTATCCGTAGGAGGTTCTGGTGACCGACAATGGAGAGGGATACGCGTTCCTTTGTGGCGGCCTGCCCGATGTGCGCGTGCAGTAAGACCTCTCGCCGTGCACCAGCAGGTCTCCTCCGGCCGCTTCCTATTCCTAAACGGCCCTGGTCGCACATATCCCTGGACTTTATTTCTGGCCTCCCCCTTTCGGACGGGTTCACCGCCATTTTGGTGGTGGTGGACCGGTTCTCTAAGGTGGCTCACTTTGTTCCTCTCCCCAAGCTTCCATCGGCCCGAGAGACTGCTGATCTGGTGATACAGCATGTCTTTCGGGTCCACGGGCTTCCGGTGGATATCGTGTCGGACCGGGGTCCTCAGTTCGCTTCCAGGTTCTGGAAGGCGTTTGCCGCCGGTCTTGGCGCCTCTGTCAGCCTTTCGTCTGGGTTTCATCCGCAGTCAAATTGGAACTCACCTACCTCCATCCTGACAGGTTCTGTAATTTCCTTTGTTGTGAGGGACCAGATTGGGAGACAGTAAGATATTGTTGAAAGAAAAATAGCATAGATATGTATTTGAAACAGTAAGGGTGAGAAATGGTCTGATCTTGCTGTAAACAAATAGTTTCTGATTTGGTTTGTATAAAGTGAGGTGAGTGTCAAGAGTTACTCCAAGGTATTTGTAGGTTTCTGTTATGGTTAATGTGTGATTTGCAAAGTGTATGGGGCCATGTTTTTTCTAGGGGAAAGGAAATACATACATTCAGTTTTCTTGAACAGTTAGATGATTAGATTGCAGCCAGTCGTGGAGAAGGTGACTTCAGAAGATAGTTTTGCGTTTATAACATCAGGGTTTGGATCAGAAAAAAAGATAACAGTGTCGTCGGCATATAATAAACAGTTTGAATGATTATGTTAACAGAACTCAACTTAGGGCGACAATAATGTGGTCAAGAGGCATGGTTTCTATCTTGTGCCTGAACTGGCGTGGCTTCTTTTATTCACATGTAAGCAGCAGTAGTACAACTCTTCTCTCTCTGAGAGACGTTGAGGAGAGAACGAAAGGGGTGGATACCTTTCCTTTTATAGTTGCCATAAGGCCTAGGGCACTGAAAAAAAAAGTTTGTTGGATTTACTTGATTTTAATGTGTACATTGGTTCCACATGATCAGAATATGTCCAACTGACATACTTTTCCTCGTTCTCCTTACTTACTTATTGCTTGTGAACCCAACATATTGCATTCACATTAAGATTACTTAAAATAAACATGTTGATTCAACATATTTGTTGTTACAGTAAACACAATTTAATTGTGTAATGTTAACATACTTTAATAATGTTCAACACTAACTCCAACTTGATTTCTTAATGTAAATCTAACTTGATTTGTTCAAAACACAACTTGATTTCTTAATGTAAATCTAACTTGATTTGTTCAAAACACAACTTGATTTCTTAATGTAAATCTAACTTGATTTGTTCAAAACACAACTTGATCTAACTTGATTTGTTCAAAACACAACTTGATTTCTTAATGTAAATCTAACTTGATTTGTTCAAGTGCATAAAATCTTACATGTTTTGGCATTGACAAAAAAGGCAAAGAGTCAGAGTTATGTACCAAAAATGTTAAACATTTTATTGAACAGGTAAACAACAGCAGTGGATAGTATAGTCAATATATAATAATAGATAGTCAATGTTTCTAAAACTGTTCGGGACCTTAAATGGGTGGCAGTTGTATGTTTTGTTTTAATTCTCTTTTAATTTAGTTGTTTAAGAACTCCTGGTACGTTAGTGTGATAGAAATGTGTGTGTATATTGCGTGTTTGTGTCTTGGTGTGATTAAAATGTGTGCATATGTTGCATGTATGTGTCTTGGTGTTATACAAATGTGTGTGTATGTTGTGTGTATGTGTCTTGGTGTGTTTGAAGCTCCGCAATGTAGTTTTGGGAACAAAAACATGACCTGTAATATAATGTTTCAGTGGTTCTCTATAAAGTGCATATGCTCACTGTAGATTTAAAAGGCAAATACAAAATACTGTGAACTGTTACCACAAACAAATGAAAATAAGGGGAAAAAACTACTGTTGATACACATCTGGTGTAAGATTAAGTAATGGATGAAGAGAAATACAAAATACAACAAGTAAACCCTGCATCGACAGCATATAAATACTGCTGGGAATGTAACAGAAACTATCAAGTAGGTCCAAGCTTTTGCATCACTACAGATTAAGGCATTCTTTAACAGCATCATAACACATTAAAACACATTTGGCTGGTTAGTGTTTGTCCTTGTATTTAAAGATATATCCATTAATTATGAATTGATAGCACTAGTACATTTCCATAATGTTTTGACTTGTTAGTGCAGTAGATATCTTTATTATAATTATAGATCAGAGCTTTAATAATGTAACTAATGGCCTTGATTTGTCACTCTGTGCTCAGTGATGCACAGTGATCAGACTATATATGCATCACTGTGCCTCACTGCATCACTGAGCACAGAGTGACGGTTACCATCTTCCTGGACGTTTACTTTTAAAACAACATTGTCAATATTACACTTACAATACACTTAATGTAGATCTCTATTTTTTACTGTATTTATATTAGCATGTACATACATTACATAGGAAATGTGAATCCTGGACCGTATTTTATTTTATTCTTTATTCTTAGGCAATTTTTTGTTCTTATTTGTGATTTGTTTTGTCTACCTAAATGTTTACTGTGAACAATTTGTAGTGCCAAATTTCCCTCTGGATGATTAAAGTATTTCTATTCTATTCTATTCTATTTATGTTACAGGGTTAGGTGCTGGGAATGTAACAGAAACTATCAAGTAGGTCCAAGCTTTTGTATCACTACAGATTAAGGCATTCTTTAACAGCATAAACGGGATTTAAAAGGCAAATACAAAATACTGTGAACTGTTACCACAAACAAATGAAAATAAGGAAAAAAAACTACTGTTGATACACATCTGGTGTAAGATTAAGTAATGGATGAAGAGAAATACAAAATACAACAAGTAACTTGAACTTACTTGAACAACAAGTAAACCCTGCATCGACAGCATAGGTAAATACTTCACCTACAAACATAATACTGTTCTGACAGCACATCAGTATTGGTGTAATGAAGAGATTTGCTGAAAAATAGAAAAACTTTAAGTGCGTATGTTTATAAAAAGCAATGAAATTAATTATGTAATAACAACAGACGGGGAGGTGGTGCAGGTTTGATCGAGACATTTTGATAGCAGGTGATCTTAAAAGAAAACTCCAACATTTTGGGAAATTAGCTTATTTAACATCTTCCCTGGAGTTAGACAAGAAGATATATACCTTTTTCGTCTCTCTGCATGCATTGGGCTTAGGGAAGGCCTGGACCGTTAGCCTAGCTTAGCTTCATCACTGGAAGTGGGGCAGACATCTAGCCTAGTTCACTACAGTCAGGAAATATACTCCAAATACAATCAAAATACAACTCCCAAACGTTCCTGTAAACATGTTGTGACCTGTATATTTACCACGTCTCCCAGTCACACAAGTCACACGAGTCTCCCAGTCACACAAGTCTCCAAGTCACACAAGTCACATGAGTCTCCAAGTCACACAAGTCACACAAGTCTCCAAGTCCACAAGTCTCCCAGTCACACAAGTCTCCTAGTCACACAAGTCTCCCAGTCACACAAGTCTCCAAGTCACACAAGTCTCCCAGTCACACAAGTCTCCCAGTCACACAAGTCTCCCAGTCACACAAGTCTCCAAGTCACACAAGTCACACGAGTCTCCCAGTCACACAAGTCACACGAGTCTTCAAGTCACACAAGTCACACAAGTCTCCAAGTCACACAAGTCTCCCAGTCACACGAGTCTCCAAGTCACACAAGTCACACAAGTCTCCAAGTCACACAAGTCTCCCAGTCACACAAGTCTCCTAGTCACACAAGTCTCCAAGTCACACAAGTCACACGAGTCTCCCAGTCACACAAGTCTCCAAGTCACACAAGTCACACGAGTCTCCAAGTCACACAAGTCACACAAGTCTCCAAGTCACACAAGTCTCCAAGTCACACAAGTCTCCCAGTCACACGAGTCTCCAAGTCACACAAGTCACACGAGTCTCCCAGTCACACAAGTCTCCAAGTCACACAAGTCACACGAGTCTCCAAGTCACACAAGTCACACAAGTCTCCAAGTCACACAAGTCTCCAAGTCACACGAGTCTCCCAGTCACACAGGTCTCCAAGTCACAAGTCACACAAGTCACACAAGTCTCCCAGTCACACGAGTCTCCAAGTCACACAAGTCACACGAGTCTCCAAGTCACACAAGTCACACAAGTCTCCAAGTCACACAAGTCTCCCAGTCACACAAGTGACTTGGAGACTTGTGTGACTGGGAGACTCGTGTGACTTGTGTGACTGGGAGACGTGGTAAATACACAGGTCACAACATGTTTACAGGAACATTTGGGAGTTGTATTTGGAGTATATTTCCTGACTGTAGTGAACTAGGCTATGTCTGCCCCACTTCCAGTGATGAAGCTAAGCTAGGCTAATGGTCCAGGCGTTCCCTAAGCCCAATGCATGCAGAGAGACGAAAAAGGTATGTATCTTCTTGTCCAACTCCAGGGAAGATGTTGGAGTTTTCCTTTAAGATGCCTCGGCGGCGCATAGAACAAGTGGGCCCAATGTCTATCACTGTCTGTCTGTCTCTGTTTGTTTCTCTCCGTCGGTCAACAAGTTTTTAGCTAATTAACATTTTCAACATGCTTTCACTGAAAGAACCTCTTTTTTAGAGCGAGTGCCTTGTTTGAAAGTTTACCTCCATCCAGTTCCATGAAAATCTTTTGGACTACCTCAAAGGTGTAGCGGAGCTGCGAAGGGTAGCTGAGGTTTAAGGCATACATCAGTCCGAACAACATTGCAACAGCTAATGCGCCATTATCCAGACCTTCCAATATCTTGGTGCCTTCGAGGATAATTCCTATGTTCTCTGGTTCGTCACTTGAAGCATGATCTTTAAGAACATAAATCCCCACAGTGGTGTCTTCGATGGCCTTGTTGATGACGTCTTCATCCATACCCTGTGGAAAACAGACAAAGGTTAAACAAGGGCTAACACCTTATATTGATTGAAAACCTTTATTTATCCCTGAGGGAAGATTCAGATGTCCATTACAGCATAACAGCAATTTAAAAACAGTAAAAACAGTTAATACATAACATACACTTATTAGTATGTGTTAAAAACAAGATGGACAAATACATAGGGATAAAAAGAGCGAAAATAGGGCTAAAATAGAGCTATAAGTGGTGAAAAGAAAAATAAACAAGTCCAATCATGATGTTAAATAATTAAATTAATTGGTTACAGTCCACAACCCAGCTCCTCCAGTCCACAGCAGTTAGCCCGTCCTGGCCCTGCCTGGTTGTGGAGCCTGATTGCCACCGGCACAAAGGACTGCCCGAAGCGCTTTGTGGTATGTCGGGGGGGGGGGGGGGATAAGTCTGTGGCTAAATATGTCTCAGCCCTGACAAACAGACATACAGTGGCATCAATATAAACATAAAAGTGAAGATACTTTCTGTTACAATTAGTCATGGGTCAGACCTTACTCTGCATGGACTACAAGGCCAAATGAGAAAAGAAATAAGCATTGATTCATGTAGGCCTACATACCACATATTCTCGCACAAGGCTTTCTGGATCTTCACCCATGTAGATACGCAGTCCCTTCAGGATACACTCTCGTCCAGCATCCACGTCATCACACTGAAAGGAAAATTTCTTGATTAGTGTCTTAATTCAGCCATTGTGCTTTATTTTAAAGTCAACTACTGGTTCAAACTGTTATATGACTACATATTTCTCTGAGAATATAACAGTAGGATTCCTACGATGGCACAAGCCTTGCTGTGAGTAGTGTTGCACGGTATACCAGTATTGAAAAAGTAACGCGGCACTAGAGGTTTGAAAGCGGTACTATACCTCATTTTAGAGGAAAGGTTCAAACTGAGACAAAAAGATGCAAATAGTGAAAGGAAAAAGATGAAAAATAAAGCACTCATGGCCTCCTGTACAATTTGATTGCCCTCTTTACCAATCATTTGTGGTAACTAAAAAATTTATTTCCATAGCCTTTCCTCAATAAAAAAAATCTTAATTCCCCCAAAACAGCCATAATTCAAAACTTTGTAGGTTTTTCATGACAGTGGGACCAGTTAGCACTTACGTCAGCCATTTGTGCCATTTGTCTTTTGAGCTTTTCCCCTAGCTGTCCTCCCCTCTTTTGGAACAGCTTTGAATTCAGCATTGATCTGAAGACAGGTAAAAAGCACAGGAATCAGAATAAAATGGTTAGAGGGTAGAAAGCCACTGTTATATATACAGCCGATCAAGAAGGGGGAGATATAGCACAACGAAATATAAAATCATATTAGCAGTTTGACAATGAACCCAACACTTCCCTTGTAACGTTATCAACAGCAAATCCAAGATGAGATAAGCCATACCTCACTGACTTCAAAGAGAGCTGGCCACCTTGCCATGAAAGGCTCCACCATTGGTGCATCACGGACGACTTCAAGTCTTCTATGTGCGAAAGTCTTCTCCATCTTCAGTTTCAAAACATCTCTGTTGTTCCTCTTCTTCACATCCAAGAGTAGATCTTTCTGCATGGCCTCCAGACTTTCCTCAGTTTCTGCTGATGGGTATGGTGGGCAGAAGTTAACCTCTGCTCTCTTGGCCTTTTTGACACCAAAGGCTGCACGCTTTCCTGTTGGTTTGTTTCTTAACGAGTTCACCGTCACCTCTGGGCAGCCCAGTTGTCTCAGCTCTCTGCGGTAGTTACCCAATTTATATTTTAAACTCATCTTCCATGTGCCATATCCAGTGCTGGACCCCTTCTCAGTTAAACATGGATGTGCCTTGATAAGACTCTGGGCTGTTTGTTCCATCTCCGTATCACTGACATAGACTTTATACAGAACAATTTCCTCCACTAAACCATCAAGGATGACTGACTTCAACTTGGGATCAGGGGTAAGTACAGTGCCATTTTGACTATAAGCTAAATTTGCCTGCTCAAGTTTTATTTCAGCATCATAGGGGAACTTAGGCACGTGGAAAACAGCAGGCCAAGAGGACCGTGAGCTCCTAAACTCAATTGATGGCAGTACATCTGTATCCACAGATTCAGGCACTTGAGAAGAAGTAGGCCAAGAGGACGTTGTAGACTCACTCGATGACAGTATATCTGTATCCATAGATCCATCCGACGAGAGCAGAGAAGTATTTCCAGAGAAAGGACCGAGAGCTTGGGGGTTTAGGACTGGATAGAGAACAATGGGCCTTGACATATCCACAACTTTAAGAGTACCTTTGTCTTCTAGTTCTGAAATGGAGGTAAGGTTAAGGAAATCATTTCCAAACAAGGAGTCCTTAAATTGAAGTCTGAAGCTGCCCTGAAGTCCACACTGTTTCATCACTTCAATAAGAAGGCCATCAACAGATGCAGGGAATCCATGGGAGAGAGTCAATCTCTGAGAGCTGCCATCAGTCAAGATGATCTTAAGGATCACAGGAGTCGCCATCTTCAAAGTATTTTACTCTGTAGAGACACAAAAAAAGTTATTAGACATCAGACATCCATACATTTCAGATTTCAAATTAAGTGGTAAAAGCCTACTTTTCAAGTATTGAGTACAGTAAGTTTGTGAATGGAAACCAGACCTCTCTCCACTAACGTGAGACTACCTTTTCCCCAATAACCCCCATTCCCCCCTGATAGCACACCTTTTATGACAGACAAACAGTGACAGACCATGACAGTAACAGACAGTGAGTGAGTGACAAACAGACAGAGATAGACCATGACAGAGAGTGAGTGACAGTGACAGAGAGTGAGTGACAGACAGACAGTGACGGTGACAGACAGTGACGGTGACAGACATACCTTTTATTTCAATATGCCTTTTCAATGTCACCATGCGGGCTGATCCAATCTTGTAGTCAACCAGTGGATAAGTATCCAGGAGTTCACAGAGTGCCACAAAAGTGAATGTTCTTGTGGGTGCTGGGCTGAGTTCGAAGGCTCTATAATGCTCTCTGTACCAACCACAAAGCTCTTGGACAATGTAGAATACACTCTCTTGTAAAATGCAGATTTGATCAATTTCACTAAATTCAGGCAATCCCCCTTCTGCTCTGTGGGCCACTATCATTCCCTTCCTATAGGTTATGCCATTGGTTGTCACACACTGTGCAAGTTGAACCTCAGTCATGTCAGGGAACTTTTGCCTGATGACTTGTGCTATTTCCTCTTTGAGTAAGTCTACTGGTAGAGTGGATACAGCTGAGACCTCTAGCTTAGGCTTGCTCAGACATGGAGAGCTCAGATGGTAAGCGATCATCATCTGATGCTTTGAGGCTAAAGAGAGGGGCACATTCTTGAAGCAGCTTGTGTGTCTGATAACCTGTTTAAAAAAGCTATGCTTAGCCTCAAATCGCATTGTCCACTGTCCGACAAGTGGACCAAACAGCCTAATCATCTGGGGGTAGTGCTCCAGATAATGGTGTTTTGGTAGCAGCCTGATGGCAGGGAACAACTCCTGGTATCTCTGCCTGTGCTCTAGGATTTTACTTTCTAAAAAAAACAGCGAGTCATCACTATGTACAGGGGCAACTACAAGCTCAGTGATGTCCTTCAGATCCATAAGAACAAGCCATGCAGGCTCATCTTCAGGTACAAGTGAACCAACCAAAAAAGGTAAGAACCGGAGCAAACTCCAATTTTCATGAGCGTTTCCTCCCACTGTTTTTCTGCTGGAGAAACTTTGTGACACTACATGAGGTTTGTTTGTCCTGTCGGCCCATTTGTAGGGAAACTTCAGAATGGCGCTGTTCAGATCAGCCAATGTGAAAAGCTTTCTGGATATAAGCACTCTTAAGCAATGAGCTAGCTCTGCAGGGATTATACCCTCCAAAAGGTCATGGGCAAGATCAGGTGGATAGCCAAAGATGACGTGAAAATGAGAGACATTATTTGTGAAGACGCATTCCCTTTTCACTCCACAACAAAATGTCCCTGTATCTTGGGCTTGTTTGACATGGGCCTGATGGAGCTCCTTGGTTCTCAGACTGAAAGCACCAGATGCAACAGAATGTTGCTGAATATCACTGCTCTTTCCTGTGCAAAATCTGCAGTAGTATTCCCCTGAAAAACTCTCCAAAAATCCAGTGACACTGTGTGCTCCTAGGTTGTCAGCCACTACACTGAATATTGTACCTTTAACTGACTCACCCAACAGTGGGACATAAACACCCAGCTCCTCCAAAGTTTTCAGATCTTGTAGAAGCAGTTCAAAGATTTTTGCATAACCATAGATTTTAACATCATCGGTTTTGCACAAAACTGACAAGTAGATCGATGTTAACGAGGAATGAGAACCCGGAGGCAAGTTAGCCAACACCCAATAAACAGCACAAAGCTTATGCTTCTTTCGCGAGGTGCCAAGGGGGTTACAGGTTTCAAAGTCATCCACATACAAATTTAGGATGATAGTTGGCTTTTCTCCAGCGAGGAAACTATTACCCTTAAATAGGGAACCATCTCTTGAGGACTTGTACTGATATGTGCCTTCCTGTCTTTGATGGCACTCAACAACGTTATCAATGATATCCCTTCGACCCAACAGTTGCTGCAGGGACTTCAATAATGGGACATATTCATCTGATTGAACAATCTTATCACACTTTTTACTGTAACCTTGCTATTTACATTTTTAATTTTATGCTCGCTTATGCCTGTATTTTTTACTGTTGTTGTATGTCCGTTCTATTTTATAATTTTTAGACTATTTTTAAACTTAATCATTTTAAACTATTTTATTAATTGTATTACTGAATAGAGAGCCTATTAGGATGCTAGATCCTAATGTGAAACACTGTGATTTACAATACCTTGCTATACTCGCTCATGCCTGTATTTATTTTACTGTTGTGAAGCACTTTGAACTGCAACCTCTGTATGAAAAGTGCTATACAAATAAAGTTATTATTATTATTATTATATTGGAAACTGCGCTTGTTTTTACGATCTAGAATGTATTCCACTGGCTCTACAACACTTAAGTTCTCCTTGTAGTACTGCTTACGCAGATGTGCTGTACTTAGGGGGCCACCTTTTTGTATGGACCTTTGCACAGGATTACCAGAATAAATTGCATTAACAGTTTCTCTAATTGTACATTCATCAACAGTGAGGTTTTTCTGGTGAAAGATGTCACTCACAATGTCACAAGATAATGGAACAGGTGCAGAAGAAATCAAATGATGGAGTTCCCCTAAAAACACATCAAGAGCAGTGCTTGGTACATGGACCAAATGCTCCAACTTCAGCAAAGCAGCTGCAAATCCTTGCTCTATGACCTCCTGCAAGTCCTCAGTATGAGAATGACTACTTGAAGGAATGGCAGTATCTGACTGATCTACACACTCCTGACTATTTGCCTCCAATTCATTCAGATATGCTATCGTAGTTACAATCACTCCAGGTTTAAAATCAACCAATGTGTGATGGCAGTGTTTTCTGTTTTTGTGTGACTTAAATGTGCCAGAAATGTTTGTTTTTAAAGTCACAGCCTAAAAACATACAATAAACCGTCTCACTTCTTTTGAGATGTGCATTTATATGACAAAAATAATCCTTCTCTGATGCTAAATCCCTGCAAGCACAAAGACTGCAACTGAATATTGCCTTCTCTTTCTGAGTGACCCCAGTGGAATGGGTTTTATTGTGGTGGACGATAAGGGCATTCCACGTCTTAAATGTACATGGGCAGTGCAGGTATACGTACATGGAAAGGGAGAACTACTTCCAAATCGTGGATGCCTTAACCTGTAGTGATGCAAAAGCTTGAACCTATTTGATACAGTTTCTGTGCACCCCTTACATCTCCACATTCCCAGCACCTAACCCTGTAACATAAATCAATACCATCATTAGTTACATTATTAAAGCTCTGATCACTAGGCCTAATTATAATAAAAAGGTCTACTGCACTAACAATTCAAAACATTATGGAAATGTACTAACTAGTGCTATCAATTCATAAATAATTAATATATCTTTAAATACAAGGACAAACACTAACCAGCTAAATGTGTTTTAATGTGTTATGATGCTGTTAAAGAATTAAATGCCTTAATAGTGATGCAAAAGCTTGGGACCTACTTGATAATTTCTGTTACATTCCCAGCACCTGTAACATAAATCAAGACCATCATTAGTTACATTATTAAAGCTCTGATCTCTAGGCCTAATTATAATAAAAAGGTCTACTGCACTAACCATTCAAAACATTATGGAAATGTACTAGTGCTATCAATTCATAATTAATGGATATAACTTTAATACAAGGTGACAATTTGACCGTAGACACCATGAACCTGAAACAAACAATAATTTCACTGATCACTGCAGTGTTGAGCTTATTTCTGTTCATCAATGGGACTTCATTTAGCTAGCTAGTAGTTAGACAATATAACACAGTGAGCTAGCTAGCTAGCTAAGTAACGTTAGGGCCCAGTCACACATTCACAAAATTATTACGGGAAAAAATGCACCTCCCATTCTATTTTTCGCACATGTGTGACCGGGCCCTAATTAACCATAGCTAACGTTGGCTAGCTAGCTACCCAGGTACATTAAGCATACGTTAGCTAGAGGCACTAACTAATGTTGGCTAGCTACCCAGCTACATTAAGCATGCGTTAGCTAGAGGCACTAACTAACGTTAGCTAGCTACCCAGCTACATTAAGCATACGTTAGCTAGAGGCACTAACTAACGTTAGCTAGCTACCCAGCTAGCTAGAGGCACTAACTAACGTTAGCTAGCTACCCAGCTACATTAAGCATACGTTAGCTAGAGGCACTGACTAACGTTAGCTAGCTACCCAGCTACATTAAGCATACGTTAGCTAGAGGCACTGACTAACGTTAGCTAGCTGCCCGGCTACATTAAACATGCGTTAGCTAGAGGCACTGACTAACGTTAGCTAGCTACCCAGCTACATTAAGCATGCGTTAGCTAGAGGCACTGACTAACGTTAGCTAGCTACCCAGCTACATTACGCATGCGTTAGCTAGAGGCACTGACTAACGTTAGCTAGCTACCCAGCTATAAGCATACCTTGGCACTAACTAACGTTAGCATAGCTTGTCTATATGTAAGTTTATTCACCGTGATTGGCACAGCGACAAGTGACATTTTGGCCATGGCCCATGGACTATTAGAGGAAATGTCTTTCTCAAAAGACGAATTTTCAGTTCTTCTCTCAGAGTCCATCACACTTTCTGGCGGTCGAATACTATTTCCGGTATACTATTTCCGGTTGGTGACTCAACTCAATTTAACTGAGTTGTCAGTTTTCAATCAACGCGAGAGAAACCAGTAAATTCAACATTCTCCATAAACAACGGAAGTTTACTTGATTAAAACATGATCACAAAAGGATTATAAATGAATTAGTTGAATGCACTAACTGTATTCGTGTAAATTCAAAGACCTGCTCTTTCCCGTTTTTTCAGTGTAGAATACCTGGGTGGCTCCGCCTAGAGCGCCCTCCAGTGGGAACAGATATATATGCAACTAGGCAATCACTGGTGGAGACAATTGTATATGCAGGTAAACAGTTACTAGTGTAAACAGTCATATGTACAGTTAGACAGTTACTAACAATCCTATACAGAGTCTCTGATCTCAACAGATTACATACCATTGGAAGGTCATTGATATATAAAATAAAGAGTAAGGGGCCAAAAATGCTACCCATATCATAGGTCTATATAGGGGGTGATTTCACATGGCCAATTTTTACCACTTGGGGAAATCATCATTATCACAGAGGAGGACAATTGAAAATAGCTAAATTTATTCAAGATAATCTGGTGATTCACTGTATCAAAGGCTTTACGGAAATCAATAAAATGGCTCCTGTGATATGGTGTGCGGTACGACTTTGTTCAGTAAATAATAATAATAATAATAATAATAATAATAATAATAATAATAATAATAATAATAATAATAATAATAATAATAATAATAATAATAATAATAATAATAATAATAATAATAATAATAATAATAATAATGCAGACATAGTGGAACGGGTAGAAAATAGACCTGTCACCAATCGAATTGTGTTTGCATTCCCTCGTAAACATCCCGGGTTGCAACGACATAATTGTCCGTATGCAGCATAGACTATAAATTAAAAACCACACGACCGACGCACAACATGCAATAAAGTAAACAGGTGGACCGATAAACCGTACATCCGGATTCCGTTCAAATCTGGCAACCCGCGGAAGGTTGGCTGTGAACAATAGTATGCAACTGCAGAGCCGCAGAGCCAGCGGCGCTCTCAAGTCAGGCGGTCTGGGGACCGCTCAGCAGTGCCACCCACCCAATGGCTGAATTGCCAATGGCTGAATTGGAGTATTGCACTGTGCGGGCACAGCTGTGAGATCCGCGCGAGGCCAGATATCTTGAATGAATGCGTTTATTTAAACTTTAATTAACAGATTGCAGAATGGGTACAGTACAGTACGGCTCAATGCACACAATTGTTAAGGGAATGCAGACCAGAGAAATACTTTCGTCTGGTTTACATCAGGGTCCCCCATTTTCAATTCATTAATGACATTTATGACACTCAATATACAGATATAAAAATCTAATCTAATCATCTAATCTAAACTAAACATGACATTTATGACATACATATATGCAGTACTGTTACATTTGTGACATACAAGATATGCAAATATACAGTACTGTGAGATCCTAACAGTAAATATATACAAGGGGGAGGGAACTGTACATTTATGATGAATTGCAAATGGGGGACCCTGATGTAAACAAGACGAAGTCTTTCTCTGGTCTGCATCCCCTTAACAATTGTGTGTATTGAGCTGTACTGCAGATTTTGACAACAAAATTAACAATATGATGCCGCAAGTTCTATATTTCAATTGCCTTACTTATTTACATAAATATAAGGTAACGGTATACTTTTGCTATATGCTATACAGTCTATGTGATGTGGTGGGTACGTATGATGGTAATTAAGGAATGGTGAATATTATGTTTAATGTAAATATGTGTATACTGGATATGAACAGCAGTATTATAGGCCTACAGCAGTATTGTACAGCCAGTAACTATACTTTTGCTCACACAGTATCTTGAATGAATGAGTTTATTTATTTCGAACATAAATTGAAAATAAATAATAATAAAAAAACAAGTAATAAACAGATTAAAAAACAAACAAGCAGTTCATGTATAATATTGTAAAATAGCTTAGCATAGCCGTATACTTGCATAGAATAGTCATGTATAATAATGTATAATATTGCTGGCTGTACAATACTGCTGTAGGCCTATAATACTGCTGTTCATATCCAGTATACACATATTTACATTAAACATAATATTCACCATTCCTTAATTACCATCATACGTACCTACCACATCACATAGACTGTAGTGTATAGCATATAGCAAAAGTATACCATTACCATTTATGTAAATAAGTAAGGCAATTGAAATATAACAGAACTTGCGGCATCATATTGTTAATTTTGTTGTCAAAATCTGCAGTACGGCTCAATACACACAATTGTTGGGGGGATGCAGACCAGAGAAAGACTTCGTCTTGTTTACATCAGGGTCCCCCATTTGCAATTCATCATAAATGTACACTGTACATTGGAATACTGACAAAGCCATACTTGGTCATTTACTGTACAACTGGTTTAGGACATTTGTAGGGGCCAGTTTCGAATTGCAGTCTCCCGTAGGTGTTCTTTGAGAGTGTTTTTGAAAGTGGGTAGTGATTCACATTCCTTTACAGCTTTGGGTAGTAGGGCGTTCCACATTGATGTGGCATAATTGCTAAACGTGTTTAGTCCCTTGTTTGAGCCGAATCTGGGTTTAAAATGATTTGTGGAGCTCCCTCTGGTGTTGTGATCGTGGTATTCACTGACCTTTGGGAAGTATTTTGACATGTACATGGGTACCTTGGTCGTGTAGTGTATCTTGTAGACCAGGCCCATTGCAAGTTGCTGTACTCTGTCGTCTACCCTAAGCCATCCTAGGTTGTCAAAGTGGGCAGGGGTGAGGTGGGTTCTAGGAGTCAGGTCAAGCAGTAGTCTGACTAGTTTGTTTTGAGATGTTTGTAATTTGGTTTTTAGTGCCTTTGATGTGCTTTGGTACCATGAGGTGCAAGCTAGTCGTAGTACCCTTGAATGAGTGCTCCTGCCAGAGTCTTCAGGGTATTCTTGTTTACCAGAGAGGAAATCCGGTACAAGAATCGAGTTCGTTGGTTGACTTTTTTTATTACATTGGGTGCCATTTTGTCACAGGAAAGATTAGCCTCTAGGATGGAACCCAGGTAGGTAATTTCATTTTTCCTTGTGATAATATTGTCACCCACTGTAACTGAGAAGCCGTCGGTCTTGCTGAGTTTGTTATTTGAACTGAAGAGAATGGACTCTGTTTTGCATGTGTAATGATAGTTTGTTATCGGCGAGCCATATGCAGATTTTGCCTAGTTCCGAGCTGAGGGTTTTTTCAACCTGTAACTTGTTCTTGTCAGAGACCAGCAGGGCTGAGTCGTCCGCAAACAGGAACAAGTTGCAGTCACAAGCTGACGACATGTCATTTGCATAAATTAGGAACAGTAGCGGTCCTAGTATGCTTCCTTGTGGAACACCACAGCTCACTGGGAGGGGGGGGATAGGGTACCGTTTACCTCCACCATCTGTTCTCTCCCCTCCAGGTAGGATTGTATCCAGCTCACTGATAGACTATCAAAACCAATTGCTTTTAGCTTGTCAATCAGAATGGTGTGATTGACAGTGTCAAAGGCCTTTTGTAGGTCCAGCATGACCATGCCGCAGTATTTGCCCACGTCCACCTCTTGTTTGATGTGGTCGTTCAAATAGAGAAGGCATGTGTCAGTGGAGTGGGATGTTCTGAAGCCAGATTGGAATTCGTAGATTAGATTTTTTTCCGCAAGGTACTTTTCGACCTGTTCGTATAAAAATTTTTCCATGACTTTCGAGATGGATGTAAGAATAGAAACAGGGCGGTAGTTGCCTTGGTCTAATTTGCTGCCCTTTTTGTGCAGGGGTGTTACTCTCGCAATTTTGAAGTCCTTGGGAACGTGTCCCTGTTTTATGGAGAGGTTTATTATGTGTGTGATGACTGGGGTGATGGCGGCTGCTGAGTCTCTGAGGAATTTGGAGGGGATGTTGTCATGGCCAGTGGCCTTGTTCAGTTGGAGGGCGCTCAGTTTTTTGAGTACCTCATCTGTAGTTACCATTTCCAGTTTGAAGTCGTCTTTGTGGACGCCTATATCTTGTAGTATGCTACTATGTGTTCTACCCCATAATGCCCTGAGTGGGAGGGTAGTTTGTTTACCAGTGTTGTGGCTATGTTTGTGAAGAAAGTGTTTAAGTAATTGGCTACATCCAGCTTGTCTGTGATGAGCGTGTTGTCCGTCTTTATGTTTATGTTTGAGAACCTGGTTTTAAGTTTTTTTTACTGCAGCCTAGTTGATTATTGAGTAATTTCCAAAGTTCACATAGTTTATTTTTGTTTTCCTCAGTTTTGTCATTGATGAATATTTTTTTAGCAGTTTTGATCATGGAGTTTACGTCATTTCTTAGTCTGTTTCTTTCTAGTTTGAGTTCAGTCACATGGGCTTGGAGTTCACTGCTCATGTTTTTGGTAAGCTATGACTTTTACGAAACTCTTAGGGGGGCCATGATGTTTAGTATTGTTGAAAATTTGGTTTTGAAGCCAAGCCAGGTTTCTTCAACCAGTGTACCATTGAGCTCATCTGACCAGTCCAGGCTCTCCAGTTCAAGGTTAAAGGCCTCGCTATAGGTTTTGAGGTCTCTAGATGTGACTGTTTTGTGACAGCCAGCCTTTTGCTTTAGCTTTTTGCGGGTACAGAATATCATATAATGATCACTTGTTAACCCGCATGCTATAACCCCTTTATTGGAGATCCTGGACTTGTCAGAGGTCAGGATGAGGTCAATGGTAGTCTGAGTTGATTCACATACCCTTGTGGGTTGGGTGATTAGCTGGCTGAGGCCGTGCAGATCACAAAACCTACTGAAGGCCTTGAAGACGGGTGCTGCTTTACGTAGCATGTCCGTGTTCCAGTCCCCAATAAGGATTTTTTTCTACGCCCTCCACCCCAGCTAAACACCCATCAAGTGTGTCATAGAAGCCACTGTGTTCTGGTGGTCTATAGATTGTGCCTGCAGCCTACTAGTACTGATTTCGCCCTTTCAAATAAGATTTCAATCCATACAGTTTCAATCTCGTCATATTAAGGTCAGTATGGTTGATGAATTTGGTATCTTTGTGAATACACACAGACGCCACCTCCATACTGGTTTCTATCCCTCCTGACTATTGAATAGTTCTCGATTTCAATCTCTGGATCCTGTACAGATGAGTCTAGTTTTGTTTCTGTGAAACACAATATGTTAGCCTTACCGTTTAAAAACAAATGTCTGATTTCAACCAGTTTGGGTCTCAGGCTGTTTGTGTTTAGGTGAAATATGTGAAGTCCATTTGTGTTCGTTATTTGGTTTATGTCGTCGAGTTCAAAGTCTTTCTCTGGTCTGCATCCCCTTAACAATTGTGTGTATTGAGCTGTACTGTACTGTACCCATTCTGCAATCTGTTAATTAAAGTTTAAATAAACGCATTAATTCAAGAGATCTGGCCTCGCGCGGATCTCACAGCTGTGCCCGCACAGTGCAATACTCCAATTCAGCCATTCATTGGGTGGGTGGCGCTGCTGAGCAGTCCTCAGACCGCCGGACCTGAGAGCGCCGCTGGCTCTGCGGCTCTGCAGTTGCATACTTCTCGCTGTGACGCGCACTCCCCCGCAGGTGACGACAGAAAGCCACTTTATACTGCCGGCCAGTCCTCCGCAGCACAGGACCAAATCATCAAGTATGGCTGGGAACGCGTGGAGGTCACTGGTAAGGATCATCCCGTATGACTAACTCAATAATGTGACTGACACTTGTATTCAAAAGAGTTCTATATGCGTTATGTGAACCGAGATTGTCGTATTTCTCCAGTGATTCTCGACCCGATGGTTTTCTGTGCGGCCTTCTTTACTATGCGTGCCCTTCAGCGACCGTTTCCGCAATGTATTATTATTACTGTGTCCACGTTCGAACCCGATGCCACTTGTAGCCTATCACGGTATCGACTGTGTGTTTTGTGAAATGTCTCGATCAAATCATTATCGATAACCTTTCCTTCTTCACGTTACTTCCTATAATAGCTGTCCCACGTCGCCGGGGTGGCAAAGAGACAGACAGTATGTTCATCAAGATCCTTTTCAAGTGGGGTAAGTTCTGTTCGGCGATCATCAATATAGTATTTTATTATTAAACGGTCTATCTCTGCCCTTACGTCGTGATACTCCTCCTGTCTTGGGATCATTTCACTGTTTCGGGCCCACACTGTTGTTGTATTGTTAGTAGAGGTCAAACTTGGGACAGTGTAATCCCATATTCTAGTGACTGAGGGTAACAATATGTCATACTGTTAACTGCGTGTTGTGTGGTCCACACAGCTCCAGACGGTTACATTAATTCCTGGGGATGGAATTGGTCCCGAAATCTCTACAGCTGTCATGAAGGTCTTTGAGGCTGCACAAGTAGGTTTTGAAAACCAGCGGAAGGCTATTTTTGAAAGTGTAGCAACATAGGCGGCTCCTAAATGACTCAATGAGTTACAGGTTGCAGTTTGTTCTGGGTGTGAAGATCATTCGTTTGACACCTAGCTCTTTCTAACCCTAGGCACCTATTCAGTGGGAGGAGAGAAATGTAACCGCAATCAAAGGACCGGGAGGCAAGTGGATGATTCCTCCGGACGCTAAAGAATCTATGGACAAAAGCAAGATCGGTTTGAAAGGTATGTGGTTATTAGCTGCAACCAAGCATGCAGCAGTCGGGTCTGTCTGTTTGGTCCGTCAGTTCCAAAAACTTAAAATTACTCCCAGAGTTTTCGCGCCACGGTCACATAATACCTCAAATCGAGTGGCTTCATCTGGAATGGTGTGCCATTAGCCTTTTTCTGGGCAAATGTGTCTGGGCAGGTTCAGCTAATCGCTGAGTAACCATGGCAACCCGGCCACAGGGTTCTCCCATTTTATAAAATAAAGGGATACTCATTTCAATGATGGTACACTCAATTGGTTTTAAGAGTAGTAACACAACACATTTACAGTATATGTATAATAAAACCCTAAGGATGAGCGCTCAATGAAGAAACCCAAAGTCTAACATGCCTATATACATAATTATGCTATGGAACTACACACTAATGATGTACATGGCCCCTACCAAGCCCCCAAACAGCATTACCATCTTCAACAGACCTGTGCCTTGTCAAGCGAGCTCCAAGTAGTGACTGTGCTGATGCTACATACTCCAGATGGCCCACCACACCCCAACATATAGATGGATAGGCAGTGAGAGCTGGCAGGTGTCCGGGGTTATCAAGTGGGCACCTCCCTTCAGTGGTGTTTCATCAAATTAGGCCTGTGACACACCTCCAGAAGGCACAGCGGTTAGTTCCAGTGTCCCAGAACCCCCCCCCCCCCCCCTCCATGCTAGCCCTCATTGTCCATGACACCCACATGGACAATCCGTGCCCAGCTAATTTACATCCTCCCTGATCCTATTTTCATTGGCCCAGGATAAAAATAGGACCAGGGAGGATGTAAATACAGGTTTTGTGTTGCACACACTGTTATTAAACCTCCTTGACAACATACACGTGCAAAATCCTGTCGGGACACCCGTCACTGCCTGTATTGACTGTCTTGAGTGTCCTGTGGTGGGATTCGGCTATCAAGAAAACGCACAAAAGAGCCAGACCCTGAACCACCAGCCTCTGAACCACCAGCATCTATCTGACCTCACGACGGGACTCGAGCCAGACCCTGAACAACCAGCCTCTGACCTCACAGCAGCCACAGCTGTGACGTCAATGAGGTTGTTAAGCTTGCTAGTATTAATGTTTACGTTACCGTTGTTAGCTTGCTAGCTAACGAGTCAGCAGCCAACATTACCATGATGCAATGAGTTGATGGTTGCGTTAAAGTCCAGGTGAAGCTAATTCAGAGATTTGATTCTAAATGCATTATACATGTTGGTAAATGGTTACTGAATACATGTGAAAAGACATTATTTTAGTCTCTCTCTCATGTGTGTGTATTCCAAAATGGGCTTTATTGGCAGGACGATATCATTTTGTGTTGCCAAGTAATACAATTATTAAACATAACACAGTAGTGTAAAGAAATCTAAGCAAATGCATAACAAGAATTGTACAGCAGTTATGCATAAATGGTTATATTAATTCGGATATCATTGAAATATATCCAGTATAATAATCATCAGATGTAGACACAATAAAATCACTACATTTGAAACGCCATGTTACAGCCATGGCACACTATTTTAGTCTAGTCTCTCTCTGAAGCTGTGGCATGGTGTTACATATTTTGCTGCCAATAATAGGCACCTCCCATTCTCTCCCAGAATGATTGCCTCTCTCTCTCTCCTCTCTGTCTGCGGATGTGTACTTAAGACAAATACAGCTATCTTTCTGCAATCTCTGATTATACATCATCAAGGCATAGTTTATTTAACTCTACAAGTAATAGGCCTTGATATGCTAACGTGTATTAGTTTATCCTTAATATCACAACTAGTTTTGCGGTTCTTATTTCATCTGACAACTGATTTGAAAATTCGGTCCACTGCATTTCGGTACGGCTTGGATTGTATTCATGGACGGTTCTGGGGAGGATGGCGAAAAGAAGAGTTAGCTGACATTATTTCTCCTCCGCCAAAGCCACTGACTTCCATTCAATGCTCCTTCCGACGTGCTGTAAACCTCTGCATCCTATTTCTACCAGACAAACCCCAGCTTTCCATCCTCGCTGTTCACTTTTTCTGCATGTCTAAGCTTTCTCTTTTCATAAGCCTCCTCCACTGAATTCTCCCACGGCACCGTCAATTCTATAAAATAAACTATCTGCTGACTCGCAGGCCTCAAGTTGGTGCTAAATGAGTTTTCCTCCCAAATCTACCTGCATCTCCAATCATTAGCTCCCCTTAAAAACCTCTACATTTCTCTCCTTCTCGGACAAATTATGGCTGCATTCCTGAATTCACCTGTACTCTTCTGCTTTCATGTGAATGAATGAATGAATCCCTACCCACATTCAAAACCGCTCTTAAAGAGCACCTACGGGGCTGCAATTCGAAACTGGCCACGGTAAAGGATTACAGCCTGATGGAATATTCCTCAAGTTCCTGTGTCTGAACACGGTAGACAGATTCTGTGGTGATAAGTAGCTCCTATCAGGAATTGAATATGATTTTCCTCCATACTCCACAGGTACATTCCCTGTACATCTACTGTCTCTTCTTAGCCTGGGCCACAGCCTTTGTACACCTCACTACTTCCACTTGTTGTCGTCGCCGTACCTGCTCCACTACCAGCTTCCTCCTTTCTGTGGGACCTGCTTTACTCCATACTGACAAAGACGGCAAATTCTCTTTTTGATGTTGCTAAAACTGGATGTGAAATTGTCTCATGGTTGGGAGGGACCCAAATGGAATTGTACTTTTTTTTATAAATAATTTTTTTACCTTTTTGTTCTTTTCCGCTCCAGGACCCCTGAAGACCCCCATCGCCGCAGGTCACCCCTCGATGAACCTGCTGCTGAGGAAGACCTTTGACCTGTACGCCAACGTGCGCCCCTGTGTGTCCATCGAGGGCTACAAGACCCCCTACACCGACGTCGACCTGGTCACCATCCGCGAGAACACAGAGGGAGAGTACAGTGGCATCGAGCATGTGGTAGGAAGAACAGAACGTCTGCTCCTTGTTGTTCAGCTGCTCTGTTATTCAGATCATTGTTGAGTCTTTATTTGTCATGCAGCAAACGCACGCATGTAAGAGGGGCGACACACAGGAACACACACACACCCGCACTCACACACACACACGCACGCATGCATTTGGTCGCCAGTAGTGTCCCAATTTTTTGACAATTTGTCAACCGTCTCATTATGTTTTTACCAAGGGGGGGGGGGGGGCCGACGACGGGATGGGTCAAACGCAGAGAGGAACATTTCATCTGCGACTCAAAGAAATAAATATGTTGTGCATGTGTGTCACTGCATGATGACATTGTCAATGTGTGCAATGAATAAAGACTTCTTCAAAGTCCAGTTTAATCCTCTTTTTTTTTTATCTACTTTTTCTCTCCCAGTTTCGTATTATCCAATTCTCGTTGTTAGACCATGCCTCCCACTGGTCGGCTGCAATGTGGACCAAGCCTTGCATCACGTGTCCCCTGCGGTACACGAGGAGGCAGCTGTCGCATATTTTCACCTGTACAGCGCGATCCCTCAGTGGCGAGGAGTAACGCGTGGGAGGCTCACGCTGCCCCCGTTGCTTCCTGATTCTGCTGTACAGGCGCACCAACCGACCTGTGGGAGTCGCTGTCCACACCGTCCGATCCCCACCCACCGGCTTCCCCACCCCCTAATACTGCCAATTGTATTAGTATGAACGACCAGCCAAGCCGGAAGCAACGTCGAGAGCTGGGCTCGAACCCAGCATCTCCTGCGTTAGTGGCAAGCGCCTTGCCCACTGTGCCACTTAGCCGCCCGAAAAGTCCAGTTTAATCTTAATCTAATCTAATCTTAAGGGTTTGTCTGTACAACCTTGAGTCTAAACAACCAATCATCACACTCAGCTCTTGATAAGCAGCTGTTCTGCGGCTGGGAGCTTGTTTGTCTCTTTCAACGCCTTTCTGTTGTACTGAATTCTGTTCTCGTAGGCAGTCTAGCTGGAATGGAACATGGAGCACACACAGGGCGTTTGTTTCTTCCAACCTGTCCTCTAGTCTAGGTAAGCAGGAGGCAGGGTTCGCACAAGGTCCTTCAAGTGTTTAAAGTGCTTGATATTAAAAAAAAAAAAGTCAAGGCCTGGAATTCCTTAAACAGCCAATTTTTTTACAAGGTGCTTAAAAAGTCCTTGAAATTCAAATCAACCATTCGCATTGAAAGTTTTGTTCATCCATGATCAAATTGTTCTGAATCAAGAAATCGTTTTTTTTTTTGTTCTGTTTGAACTCATTCAGCGCCGGAGGCCTAGAGCATCTTAGTTCCTACCACGCCAATGCTCTAAAAGATAGTAATAAGTGTTTGCAGGGATATATATATATATTATAGCTATGGATACAATACTATGGCCCATTTGACATCAACTATCTATAATTCAATATGTGAATTTTTTTTTAAATTTTCCATCAATACGTTCACGTGTTTTACCGTGGTGAATATAAGTATAGTTTTAGAGTGATCCTGTCTAATCCCAGAAAACAACGATATGCAGCAAAACGTGAATTTCACTAAAAGCGTTGCCGTTTCTCTCCTGGACAATGCTACTATTTCCAAATCAAATGTATTATGTTTCATCATGAATGCATGAAAGGGGGGGGGGGGGTCGTTTTTTGATGCTTTGTCACCAACGGCATATGTTGTGGAGTAACGTTACACACGTTGCGATCAAGGTCAAATCATGGTTGGATCAAAGCAGGATTGATATCATTTACCGTAATTGCAGGAATATAAACTGCACCTTTTTTCGCATGTTTTGAACCCTACGGCTTATACAACGATGCGGCTAATCTATGGATTTTTACAGCGAACGGCCATTAGGGGCGCTCTCGCAGGTCTAGTGGACACCTGCGGCTTGTATATGTTCACATTTATTTTTCGTTCTATATCTAGCTGGTGCGGTGTATATTCAGGTGCGGTTTATAGTCCGGCAATTACGGTAGTCCTTACCTTCACTAGGAGGTACCCCAAAAAGAATGTTCCAATTGTCTGATCGCGAGTCCCAAGTACTGGTGTCCATCGTGTCGCCAACATAATCCACCACAACAGATGCATCGGATGCTTCTCAATGCGATCGGGATTAGGGATGGGTATCGTTAGGATTTTATCGATACTACTACTCTTATCAATACTGCTTAACGGTTCGGTACTTTTATCGATACTCGTTTTTATTTATTTATTTTTTAGCATTTTTACAGCTTTATTGGTCACGCAAAACCGACAGAGGAGAGGGCGAACGGGAGGAGAGGTGGGGAGGACATGCGACAAATAACAACGGGAGCTGGGATCGAACCCGGGTCGGCAGCGTAGGTGTGCGAGGCACTATGGTATGCGCCACGAGGGCGCCCCTTTATCGCCTTAAGGCTATATCTGTACTTGATGTTTGTTTGTTGTGTTGCATATTTGAAATAAACTTCAATCAAATCCCCCTCTTAACACTTTCAGAGCCCAAGCTTAATCTTGATTTACCGCTTGAATGCCCACCATCCACTTCAATGTTAGCGTTAATAACGCCTAATCTATGTTTAAAATTATGGCTATGTGTCTAATCTGCCCGTCGCTTATCAATGACTCGTTTTCCAGTCAACATTGTCGAAGCGGATTGTTTTTTTTATTGGTTCATTTTCGTTTTATAGCATTTTGAAAAGCCCTCGTTTTCAAGGAAAATATAAATATTCCATGATAATCGCCCTTTACTGGAATATTCTAGAATACACAAAAACGTTGTCATTTTTTCGGCCCATTTATGAATCGTTTTCAAATAAACGCTAGATTATCGATAGATGTGTACGTATGCAAGCTATATAGGCGATCTGAAATATCGATTCTCTGATTTCCTCAAAGCGATCGCCCACACACACACACACACACATAGGGCGAACGCTGAGATCTCAGCGAATACAACTCTGATTATCCCAAGACTTGTAAAATAGATTCCTCAGATCAGATGTTCTCCAAAAAGATCATTTCAATTCCTGATCGCCATTCCAAAAATCGATCGTTTTTATTGATCCAACGCTACATACTGTACATATGTATTCCACGCTGTTCTGAGGCTCCACAATGAATCCGATCGGCTCGGGTTACATGCCTGAGAAGTAAAATGTGGATTCCGGATTTTTCTTTTCTCATCCATTTTCATTGAGTCCATTCCAAAAGGGTGCATTACCATCTGGGAGACGATAGGGGGTGTTTTTTCACATCTGAGCTCCTACAGGGGCTGCATACCAACGGGAGACTCGGTTGATGAAATATGAATTCAGATCGCTAATAAAACGATAATTGTCGTCGTGGGCATTCAGGCATTGGGCTGATAAAACGTCTTATCACGTTTTGGGCATTGAAAGTGTTAAAAACAAAAACCTGTGTTTAACCTAGCCATCTATAAAACATCATGCTAAAACTTTAGAACCGGGTTTCGGGGGGCATCCCTAATCGGGATACCTGCTCGCCTCGCCTGACAAAGAAAAGTGCGCCCGCCCCAGAGACATTTGATCTTTGCACAGGCCAACATAAGGTTTCAAATGGTGCTTGATACTGCCACCTGGGTGGATGTGGCCGGTATTGCACTTTGGCATTCTCTGGAATCAGGATGATTCCCCATGTTAACCCTGAGTGTGTGTGCCTGTAATGAATGGAAATATCGAATAAAAGAAATAACGATGAAAACCCGACTATACAAGATACAAGAGTTTTATTTGCTGAAACCTCCTCAGTCTCTTTTAACTGTGCTATTAAATGTACATTCCCCTCTTTTTTTTAACCATATGTTGATCAAATTATCTTTCCAGTTCTCCTTTGTTGTAAAGTGTTTTACTCGAGGGCTGCATTTACTTGTTGGCTCAAGAACCTTGAATTTGTGGCAGAGTTGGTCTTATAATTCTAGTTTTTATTGTTGCCTATTGCAACACAGTAACAGAAATAGTTGCAGACTGCAGTAACACGTTTATTTTTTTTTGTTGAGAATTGTGAAAGTGAACTGGCCATAATGAATGCAACGCAAACATAGGTATTAGATTCTATACCCATGCCTCGTCTATATGCCTTCCACAGACACGCATCCATGTACGTGCACACAACAGACCATCTATTGCCTTTTTACATTTTGAAAAACGATTCAGAATCAAGCTGGCAGCATTAGTTCTGCCAATGTTCTTGAATTGTTGCCAACCCCGCCGGTGTAGTTTTGATTATCACTACCTGCATGAACCTGTTTTTAGGTGAAGTAGTCTTGGTACGCTTTTCCACCCTCATGCGTTCTGTCATGAACTACACACCCTTGTTTTTTTTTTTGATCCACTTTTTCTCCCATTTTTCTATATTTTCTCCCATCCCAATTTCGTATCATCCAATTCAACCCTCCCCTGTCACGAACGCTGTTTCTTGCCTCCCACAAGCCGGCTGCAATGTGGACTAAGTCATACATAGCACAAGTCCCCTCCGGTACTTGAGGTAACAGCAGTCGCATCTTTTCACCTGCGCAGCTCGATCTCTCCGTGTCGAGGAGTAACGCGTGGGAGGCTCACGCTGCCCCCGACACTTCCTGATTCTACTGCGCAGGCGCACCAACCGACTTGTAGGAGTCGCTTGTTCACAACGTTCGATCCCCACCCTTCAGTTTTTCCCTCCCCGTAATACGGCCAATGTGTATTACTGCGGACGACCAGCCAAACTGAAAAACAATGTGGAGAGCTGGATTCGAACACGCGAATCCTAGCGTCTCCACACTGGTGGCGAGTGCCTTAGACCACTACCCCACCTAGCCGCCGAGAACTACACACCCTTGTTATTCCTTTATCACTATTGACCCCCCCCCACTGGTTTGTTGAAATCTTATCGCTTCTCGTCTTTGTCAACGGATCATAAATAACATCGATTTAGATGTTCTGAAGTTGGCTGTGGGTCTGATTTTCCTTTCTTTTCTCCTAGATTGTGGAAGGAGTGGTGCAAAGCATCAAGCTCATCACAGAGAACGCGAGCAGACGCATCGCTGAGTATGCCTTTGAATATGCCAGGAATAACCAAAGAAACAGCGTCACTGCCGTTCATAAAGCCAACATCATGTGAGTGCGATAGGAGGTTGTTCTGATGCAGATATTGGTGTCAAAACCATTCTGTGAAATGAAAGGACTAGGGCTGACCCCGATTAGTCGACTAATCGGTCGAAAGGAGCCGTAGTCGACTAGCCAACCTCTTAGTCGAATACAAAAGAAATATATATATATATATGTATTTTTTATCATTCTTTCCAAAAGAAAAGAGGCCTAGAAGCGTGACTAACGCTAATGGCACACATACCAGAGGCTAACTGCCTACGAAAACAGGCACAGAGGCACTGAAAGAGGATTTCACCCATCTAATGAACACACTAGACCAGGGGTGGCCAACCCGTGGCTCGCGAGCCGCATGTGGCTCTTTGCCCGTCAATGTGTGGCTCTTCCATCCATAAAAAAAAATTATTATATTTTCTAGATTTCTATAATCTTATATTTCACTAACAGTTACCATCATTGGTAAACAAACATAATGCTGAAAATATTCACTTTTACTGTATATTTCGGGCATAAGAGGTTAACCCTGTGAGGCCCAAATTAAAAAGACATTAGCAACTTCAGAGGGTGGGACATATAAACACATTTACTATCAAATAGCATTGTGAGGCTGAACAACGGGACCAATTTGACTATACATGTGCTTAACATTTTTTAAATAAACATTTACAGACTTTTTTTTCTTTTTTAAATGGCTAAACATTATTTTGTAATTTTGCAAAAGGGGTCTCACAGGGTACTTTTAACCCTGTGAGGCCCAAATAAAGACATTAGCAACTTCAGAGGCCAGAGGATGAGACCTATAAACACATGAAGGGTGCCGTGACTGGAAAAAAAAGGTTGAGAAACGCTGGTATATGGTGTGGCTCTTTGTGGTACCACAGTAATTTTTGTGGCTCTTAATCTCTGACTGGTTGGCCACCCCTGCACTAGACTATACAAATATCAAGATGTATCCATCAGTGGACCAATTGCATGCTTTTGCAGAGGACAAGAAGCCTTCAGTCGACTCCTTCAGACATTAAGCACCCCCACAGCCCAAATGGAATGATAACTTTTTTTTTTTAATTTTCTTTTAGAAAATTCAAGATATTGTACTTTTTTTTTCTTTTTTTGACCAATAGTCGACTAACGGCAAATTTTGGCCAGTCATAGTCGACCATCCAAATCCTTAGTCAGGGACAGCCCTAGAAAGGACATAAATATAAGCATCACTGCTGCGTCTGCATTTTAATTCTCCTCGTCCACTTCAGGATGCATTTTCTTTTAAGATGACATATTCCTTTTCTTGATCTCCTTGGGGGGAATGCAGGTGCCATATCAGAGAGGAGACGTACAGGTATAGGCAGGAATAGAAAAACAATAAATATAGGTAATAAAAAAAAGGGGATGAGTCTGGCTGAACGTGCTCAATAACCCTTTCACTACCACATTACCAAATGGTTAACCCTTTCACTGTGACAATACAGAAGGTTAACCCTTTCACTACCACACTACAGCAGGTTAACCATTTCACTACCACACTACAGAAGGTTAACCCTTTCACTACCACACTACAGAAGGTTAACCCTTTCACTACCACACACCAGGTTAACCTTTCACTACCACACTACAGAAGGTTAACCTTTCACTACCACACTACAGATGGTTAACCCTTTCACTACCACACTACAGAAGTTTAACCCTTTCACTACCACACTACAGAAGGTTAACATTTCACTACCACACTACAGATGGTTAACCCTTTCACTACCACACTACATAATGTTAACCCTTTCACTACCACACTACATAAGGTTAACCCTTTCACTACCACACTACAGAAGGTTAACCCTTTCACTACCACACACCAGGTTAACCTTTCACTACCACACTACAGAAGGTTAACCTTTCACTACCACACTACAGAAGGTTAACCCTTTCACTACCACACTACAGAAGGTTAACCCTTTCACTACCACACACCAGGTTAACCTTTCACTACCACACTACATAAGGTTAACCTTTCACTACCACACTACAGAAGGTTAACCTTTCACTACCACACTACAGATGGTTAACTGTGGTCTATTTTGCTTCTGTTCTCCAGGCGTATGTCTGATGGGCTTTTCCTGAGGAAATGCAGAGAGGTGGCAGAAAACTTCAAGGACATAAAGTTCACGGAGATGTACCTGGACACTGTGTGTCTCAACGTAAGTCCACTGAGATGTACCTGGACACTCAAACCTAAGTCAACTCACCCTGCAGACTTTTTACAAACCTGTACCGGTAATAATATCCTAGACTCTTTCACCTTTTTCAGATGGTGCAAGACCCCACCCAGTTTGACGTGCTTGTGATGCCCAACTTGTATGGGGATATTCTAAGGTCAGTTTTGTTGTGTTTGAATGAGTTAAAGCGGGGGTTCTCAAACTTTTTTATACCATGACTATTTTACTTTTTTTATTTTTTTTTTGGCGACCCCACACTTAACATTTTGAGCGCCCAAGGTTAATTCCGTATTAGTCCCTTGAATGCCCAAGGCCACTTCAATGTTAACTTAATATCGCCTAATCTATGTTTTAAATTATGGCTATGTGTCTAATCTGCCCGTCGCTTATCAAAGACTCATTTTCCAGTCAACATTGTCAAGGCAGATTGTTTTTTTATCGCTTCATTTCCATTTGATAGCATTTTGAAAATCACTCGTTTTCGCGGAAAAAACGACCCATTCTATGATAATCGCCTTTTACTGGAATATTCCAGAACGTTGTCATTTGTCGGCCTATTTATGAATAGTTTTCAAATAAACGCTAGATGATCTATAGTATGTGTGCGCACGCACGCTCGTGCCGCGCGCTGATAATCGCTGCTCTTATTTCCTGATGGCTTTTACAGTCAAAACAGCCATATCATATATTGGGGAAACGCTTATATATCCGTGAAAACGAGTCTGATTATCCTAAGACTGATAACATAGATTCCTTACCTGACATCAGATGGTATCCAAATGGTATATTCCAATTCCTGATCACCATTCGAAAAAATCGATAATTGTATTGATCAAACCGTGTATACAGTAGAACACATAATCCGCGCGGCTCAGAGGCTCCAGAATGAACTCGGGTAACCCCGGGTGCATGAGTGAGACGTAAAATGTGGAGTCAGAAATCCTTCACTTTCATTGAGTCCAATCCAAAAGGGTGATTTACCATCTGGGAGACGATAGGGTGTGCTTTTCACATCTGAGAGCCTGGGGTAACTGGATATCCAACGGTAGGCTCGCTTGATGCAATATGATTTCAGATCGCTAATAAAAAAATTAAAAAAAATCTCGTGAATGGGCATTCAACCCGCGGGGGGTAAACCCGAGAAAACTCGGGTTGGGAAATCAAAGTGTTAATGTATCTTGTAATTTCAACATGGAATTAAGGAATATAAAAATAAAAGCACACGTTGTTGAACTTGATCATGCATATTTATTAGAAAATGTAATTACAGCACTGTTATCAATACACATTTATAAAACTAGGCATATTTAGCCAAAATATGTTGCCAGAACAGTAAAAACATTTCTTGCCAATGTGCCACCCCACTGTCGCCTACCGACGACCCCACTTTGGGTCGCGACCCGTAGTTTGAGAACCGCTGAGTTAAAGACATTGATCTTGCTTTTTTAATTGATGCCAGTTCTTAATGGTGTTTTATGCTGGTCAGGGACGCCACATATAATTTTGTATACATCTGAGTCTGTGTGTGTGCATGTGTCTTGCAGTGATCTGTGCGCAGGACTGATTGGAGGTCTGGGTGTCACTCCTAGTGGAAACATTGGAGCCAATGGCGTCGCCATCTTTGAATCGGTTTGTCTTGTTCTTTTCTGGGACATTTCCAGTGTGACTACAAAGTGCAGGTTTATTTTTGTATTGCCTCTGATTCATGGCTGCTGAAATACAAGGCTTTTCTTGTCTTGTTGCTGCACGTCATATTCTAACATGATGTGAATTAATCAGTCACATTTATGTAGATAATTATTTGCACAGAATTGGATCAAAATTGGCTTGACATTGTGGTGTAACACAATTCACAAATACAATTGAGGTTGTTGAACTCTAGTTACGGATGGTATTTTAAGAATTTTACAGGGTTTGCACAAGGTCCTTGAAGTGCTTAACACATCCTGCGCCATTCACGTTGTACGACGTGTTTCAAGTTCATGCGAATTCTCCCAATCCACAGCGTACGACGTTATTGAGATCATATTTAATTTTTTCGCCATGTTATTCATAATTCCCTCACGGAGCCTGGGCTGATGCAGTGGGAGCATGCACAACTCTGCAACGCTTCAATACTGCCCCCTGGTGGATGATTGGCGAGTTGCCAAACCGGAAATGGCCGAGTCGATCTCGGTGCGTCTTGGAAATGCGTCCGGCACTCGCATATTGTCGCGGGACTCAAGACACACACCGTGTATATGGATCGCTGCCATAACTCAATAATCGACATGATTTGGGCTGTTATTATTATTATACAAACCGGAAATGGATCGACTCGATCGCCGTCACATAAGTGGGATCTTTTTGCTCCAGTCTCACCGGCCAACGGTAAGAGGACGCTGACGTAATTTTCAGCGCGTTTGTTTATTATTTATTATCCATGCAAACTGCTCCGATCAATATATTACCCATACTACATAAAGCATTTACCGACTATCACGGAATTATAAACAACCCCCCCCCCCCCGTTCACCCGCGCATGATCAGTCATAACGTTTAGGATCATGTACAGTTGAAATTTTTTATATAGCGTGTAACTCCAACAAACAGCATTTGATAATCTATATATGCATTTATGCCTATATCTCACATTCTAGGAATTACTGCAGAAAACGATAAAAACATTTATATTCTAGACGGTATTTTCGTATGAACCTGTGAATGAAAAAGTTAAACGTTCCTACATCCTGAACGATAGATAATCGATGTTGAATGGGCCATAGTAATGTCAATTTAGCAATACAATTAAAAAAGTTATAGCCCTGCAAAGAAGGTAAACATCTCCATAGGCTTAGACTGGTGGCAGTGATCAAACATTGATGGATATAAGCGTGGCAGGGAATGTGTTAAAGTGCTTGATTTTTTACAAAAAGGCCTGGAATTCCTTAAACAGCCCATTTCTTAACAAGGTGCTTAAAAAGTCCCATGGCATTGAATGTTTTGTTCATCCATGATCAAATTGTTCTGAATCAAGAAATAATTTATTTTTATTTTTTAAATAAAATCTGACGAGTCGCTGTCGCTCGCTCCAACTGCTTTTCCTCATTTCTTCATGTGTGATGCTCTAGCTTGCTCTTACTGGCAAGCAGGCCAAGAAGATGCTTAAAAAAACAGCATTTAAAAGTGAATTGTAACATTCGAGTGACATCCTTGAAATGAAAAATAGTGCTTGGAAAAGTACTTAAAAGTCCTTGAATTTCATTTAGCAATGTCTGTGGGAACCCTGATTTGAGCGTAAAAGACTTTTTCCTCCTGTGGCGTCCAGGTGCACGGGACGGCTCCTGACCTAGCAGGACTGGACCTGGCTAACCCCACCGCTCTGCTCCTGAGTGCCGTGATGATGCTGAAGCACATGGGCCTCTACTCCCACGGCAAGAGGATCGAGGCAGCTTGTTATGACACCATTAGGGACAAAAAGGTGGGTTTGTCTGGTGCTTATGTGATTTTGATTTTATTTTATTTTACTTATTTTTTTAATTCAACAAAACATGAATGATGACACACAAAAGTCGAGACTTATTTCCATTGTGGTCCTTGGTCTCAGACAGATGAGCAATACAAAACATGACTACAAATAACAATATGACAAACTACATAGATATGTACATTTTAAGTGCAGTACAAACGTAGCCACAGACGACAATGTATCGGACAACATTTTCATACATTTTAAAATCTAGTTTTTAACAGTGATTACATGACTGGTTGTCAATTTTGCTTGTGGTTTAAAAAATATATATATAAAATGTATAGATATATTATAGTTGATCAGTGGCATATTGTTCAAATGGTTCATTGTGGTGGTTAAATGTTTATTGTGAAGAGATGATGCAAAATAACTAACTAGTGATAATTTTTTCTTCTTCTTCACCCTCTCTTAGTTTCTGACGGGGGATCTTGGTGGGAACGCCAAGTGCTCCGAGTTTACAGCAGAGATTTGCCGTAGAGTCAAGGATATGGAATGAGATTGCAGCTAATTCATAGAAAACCTTATATGTCAGAATATATATGATTGCAAGTTGGGGTTGCAACTTGTGGATAATGATCACGTCACAAGACTCTTAACATGTGGAAACTCAAATTCACATTAGATGTACGCACAATGTTTAATCACATTTCCAAGATTCAAAGGGGAATACTCGTCCTCTGGTTTAATGCAGTACCAATCCGCATGTTTGGATTTTTTTTTTTTTTTTAATGGTAACTGCTGTGAATGTCCTCTATTTATTATTTCTACTTCATGTCCGTGGATGTTATTGTGTCTCATGCAGCTATCTTCGGTTTCAAAATTCCATATATAAAGAAGAGCTAGATCATAAACATTGGTTTTAATGTCTCAATTCTTCCTTGGAAATCCTAACTGTTTTATAATACTGAACGATGACATGATATTTATTTACTTGCCATTATATAGAACCTCAGGGTTGAACTGCTTGATTTGTATCATCAGTGATATCTACTGCTGGAGTAAAGTATTTTTTTAGAATAGCAAATTATTAATTTGTAATGAATCGTACCATTTGGAAACATTCTCTAGAGAGTTGGACAACGTTCCACTGTCAAACATGACGTACAAGCTTAGAGACCGCTCTTGTGTGTGATTTGGAAACTTGCAGTGTCGAGTGAATTTAAAACATGAATGTTTCATCATATTCTGGTGGTTACTGAAGAGGGAGAGCCTTGGAAATGTATATATATATTTCATGAGCTATGCAAAAATGTTCTTTGGTTTTCAGGTAATCGCCACAACACTGTTTTTGGTAATGTGGCAATAACCAGACAAGTTAGACAACCAAACCAACCCATCAAGCCCAAAAACTATTTGAATATCAAGAAAATATCCAACCATAAGGATGGTTTCTCCGTCCGATCTGGCAACCTGAACGAAAGGATGCGCACTGGCCTTGCCTCTTGCTATGACGTCACTAGACTCACGCCTCCCCGTTTCCTCCTCACTGACTCCTCCCCGTTTCATCCTCACTGTATAGAGACTAGACCTCTTCTGGTATTTTGAGCTCATATGTATATAGTAGAGCGGGGAAAGGGAGTGCGGGAATTAATGTTTAGTGCCTAAGCTTAACCAGTGTAGAAACAGGCGTCGGCCAATCAGAGAGCGTCTCGGAGAAATGCGGCTATAACGCAGCTTAGGCACTCTTTCGAAGTTGGTTAAGGTTAGAGTTTGTCTTAGAGCGTGACGGCAAGTTCTTTCGACGGTTAAGCTTAGGCACTCTTTCGAAGTTGGTTAAGGTTAGAGTTTGTCTTAGAGCATGGCGATAGAACGCCAGGTAGTTTGCAGGCTGTTCGACGCGGAAATGGGCAAAGACACAGCTCGTCACGCGATTGGGCAAACATGTCTACTCTGTGGCCAATCAGAGAGCGTCTCCCGAGAAATGCAGCTAGGGAAAAAAATAACGCATCCCTTCCGCCTCCCCCCCCACGAGCTCCATGCAACGCGGAAGTGCAGTGGTGTATGTGACAAGCTACGCCTCTCTTTCTACTGACGTCACTAGACACGCCTCCTGTTTCCTCCTCACTGTATAACCAACTACACCTCTCTCTCTACTGACGTCACTAGACACTCCTCCTGTTTCCTCCTCACTGTATAATAACCAGCTACACCTCTTGATGATAAATGTCTAGGAACGTTGGCGATTCTATCAAATCTCATCAAGAAGGAAGGAACTGGGGTTGAGATGGCGAAAACATACGACTACCTTTTTAAATTGCTATTAATCGGAGACAGTGGTGTCGGCAAGACATGTCTGCTGTTTCGATTCAGCGAAGATGCGTTCAACACAACCTTCATATCAACAATAGGTCAGTTTATTGGTGTTTTGCTCTTTTTTTCTTTATAACAGTGTGTTCAGAATTACGTAAGGGTTGCGAACAATGGATGGACACTTTACCAGTCACAGTGTGGGGTAGCTGACAATGAACATGAAAGCATGGGAGGCCTGTACGATTAGAATCGTCTTTTGCGCCAATACAGATGTGACTGACACATTGTGGTGGACAGCTGTCGTTCTGTAACTGTGCTGTTGGCAGTTGTGATTGATTGATTGAAAACTTTATTAACAGATTGCAGAATGGGTACAGTACAGCTCAATACACACAATTGTTAAGGGGATGCAGACCAGAGAAAGACTTTCGTCTTGTTTACATCAGGGTCCCCCATTTTCAATTCATCATAATATATGACATACACGACATACAGATAGACAGTGCTACATCCATACATTTATTTACATTACATTTATTGTGGGTTGTTATACACCTGACACAGCAGATCCCCAAACCTTTAACTTATTAGGGAAGGTATTTGTTGTGGTCGTGATCCACACCTGCAGGATACACTAGGGAAGCTTTTGTGGATTAAATGCATTCCAGTGCACAAGTAAAGGAGACTCCAGTTGCCTCTACATGAAAATAATAGGACTGTCAACTTGAGCAGCTTTTAATAATTACCCAGAAGAACCCTTTTAACAGATATATTACAACATAGACTGGAGGAAAATATACTGTTAAGAATATTGTGGATAATACTGCTTGAGCATTCATTACATCTACTTGGTTTATTTAATAACTTTGGACTAGACTAGACTCCTCTTCTTAGGTAAAGGAAACACAACCACAAACATAAATAGACATCATTGTATTGTCATAACTCATAACTTTGTCTGCATGCTTATGAACACAGAAGAACAAATAGACCTAAACGGTTGTGCTTTAATGAAGATAAAGAGGCAGTTTGACACAGAGATGGTGACCCAACTTGTTACAATTGTGTCTGGATTCATGTAAAAGGCGGGTATAGGCTAGCTGACCATACAAAGCCACATTGTTTGTCAGTTCATAAACCAATAACCTCCACGTAGAAGTGAAGTCACTCCTAGATGCTGATCTGGGGTCAGCTGCTTTTGTCTCACACTAGTGGCTCAGTTCGTGTTAGGGGTGGGAAACTGATCCCTGGTTACCATTCAGTAGCAGCTTTAGGCTGTAGTAGCCAGCCCAAGAGCCACTCTGACATCATCCTCTTCACGAGAATGGCAGGAAGGTGTTTGTTACTCCACACTGACGGCACAAACACAAACAATGGCAGAATTTATCTTTTTAACCATGTCAAGTCACAGCAGCTGAGTGATTAGCATCACAGACTTCAGGGGGATTTGGCCAGAGAAGGCTAGGTGATTTATTTGTGTCTGAGCTACTTTATTATTTTTTTTTTTTTTTTAAACATGCAGAAGAACCATGTTTTTCATCAGGAAATTCTGATGAGTACATTACATTCTCCAAATTGAGTAGTTAGAAGGGGGTCATGTTTGTGAACTTTTTTGCAGAAAGTTTGAATTGTATTTTATTGAGATTTTGCTTATGAAGAGGAAGGCAAAATACAGCAGGACTGCAGACCACAGAATGAAACGGAGTGTCCTTTCATTACTCTAGGTTCTGGTTTCTCTTACTCCACACTTAACATGGGCGGTAGGCCTGTTGCTTGTGGGTATTCACATGTCAACAGTAGCAGTGAGTTTCAATGAGCCTGGGGGTGGGTATCGTTTGAAATGTTTTAATACAGGTGCCAATACATTCAGAACATTTTCCCATACCTTACTTTGCTGAGCTATGTGCGTCGCATGTGCTGTGTGAGCCAATCGGAAGCTTTGAACTGAATAAATGTTATACAGATATTATTATATAGATATATTAGTCATATATAGAGAGAATTTTTGTTTCCAAGCATATGCTATGGTCCCAGGATTAAATGGCTAAAAGACTACTCTAGAGCCACACCTGAAGGGACAAAGTTAATGATCTATAGGCCTATATCACTTTGAAGAATTAATTGACATCTCGAAACAAACTAAAAACGTACTTGTTGTACAGTATATTGAGTATATTGTTTGAGTTTAGCTTCTCCAGATTTTCCTTTTTCTGGAACAAATACAGACACACACACACACCAGCCCCCCCCCCCCTCTTTCCTGTACGTCAGAGCGAGCAGGCAAAGTTGTTGAATTATTTTCAGTCCTGTGTGTCGCTCTCTTCAATCTTCCTGACTGAAACAGGAAGTGTGAACTGTCTTCTTCTCTCAGACAGGATGGCCGTGTTCTGAGAGAAAAGCAAAGCACAGCCCCACGCTCTACTCTAGTGTAGTATAGTGTAGTGTGTTGCTCTATAATCTATAACCCAACCACAGCCCCATGCTCTACTCTAGTGTAGTGTGTTGCTCTATAATCTATAACCCAACCACAGCCCCATGCTCTGCTCTACTCTAGTGTAGTGTGTTGCTCTATATGCGGTTCCCACTGCCTTTGATGCCGGTTTGTGAAACTGATGCTGTTTGCTGCTTTTTAAGTGGGTCTTGTCTCTGCTGCAAACAAACACGTGTGAGAGTTTATGCTAAATGTTCTCTTATGAGAGGCTGAGCTGGCAGCCAAGGGCTATTTGTTGAATTCAGCAAGGGGTTGGTTGGCAGGTAAATAAAACCTATATTTAACAGGATGGATTGGATTTCACAATCTGTGTGAACGTCACCCCCCTGTTTCCAGAGAGTTCCCTCTGGCCTTATAGATCACAGCATAATGTCTCTCAGAGTCAGAGAGGATATATACAGTGTTGGCTGCTGTAAGACTAATGCTGCTGTTGACAGCCGGCGGTGCTGCTGACATGGTGGAGACAAAACGCCGGTGCACTTCACCAATCGCCATCGGTGTCACCACAACGGTGGTAGGGCTGAACGATTAATCGATTTTAAATCGAAATCGCGATTTGGAATGATGCAATTATCAAATCACAAAAAAAAAAAAAAAAAGCAATTTCTTTTATTTTTATTTTTTTTAACTTTACAAAAAATAATTTTGTTTAACCAGGAAGTCCCATTGAGATTGAGATACAAGATCGGTTTGGGAGAGGGAGGTAAGGGGTTTTAGATTGTGTGTTGTGAAGTTTAGACTTCAGAGAGGGAGAGTAAAGTACAGAAAAAAGGTACCGTTGGGTACCGGTATCGATTCCCAGGTAAAAAGAAAAATGTTCAGTCTCGGTGTCCCGAAAAGACCCACGCGTAGTAGGCCAGATGCAAGCCGCATTATACAATAAACCTCTGTGGGGCTGCTTAATTATTTGGATTATAATCGCAAATTTTATCGCAATCGCAATATCTGTCAGAAAAATCACAATTAGATTATTTCCCAAAATCGTGCAGCCCTAAACGGTGGTTGGCGCTCGAGATGACCGGAGTGTTTAAAACATTTCCAAAAAACAAAGGCGCAGATGTTTCAGCTCTCGGCCTTCGATCCGTCTGGGACGTTTGTTTGTGTACTCCTCCTCGGTTAACCCTTTCACTGCAACACTACAGAAGGATAACCCTTTCACTGCCACACGACAAAGGGTTACCTCACCATACAGAAGGTTAACCCTTTCACAACCACACCTCTGTAGGAAGATGCTGAAGATAACATGGAAGGATAAGATCAAGAATGAGGAGGTACTGAGAAGAGCGGATATGCAAGGAGGACAGCTGCTGGAGAGGTTGAAAAAGAGAAAGATGGAGTTGTGCGGGCATGTTCTGAGAGGATCCAGCGGGGAGATGTTCAAGAAGGTGGTGATGGGGAAGGTGGATGGAAAGAGAGGAAGTGGAAGACCAAGAAGAGGCTGGGTGGACGACGTCTGTGATTGGAGCGGAGTGAGAGGCGGAGTCACGGAGTTGGAGAGAAGAAGTGGGGACAGAATGGGTTGGAGACAGGGGGCGAAATTTACTTTTTGACTCACCGGCCAGTGGCGGGTAGATGGGAAGAATCTACCCACCAAGCATATTTCTTACCTGCCAACTTTTTTTTGATTAAAAAAAAAATTATTATTTTATATAATTTTTTTTTAATAAAATATATATATTATATAATCATACTTGTAGTTGTATTATCTGCGAGACATCGCCACCTTGCTGTCTGCAAACAGCTCCACTGTCTGTGTGTATACTCGAGTGGCCTCCAGCAAGGATTCTCCGGCGCTGCAGCTGGACCCTAAACTCTACATTCAGCATGAAAGGATTCTCCTGCGCTGCAGCTGGACTTTATTCAGCAGCCCTCATGCGATGTAAGCCAGGGGCTCGAATACGCATGTTGTAGGACATTGATGTCAGGAGCTATCTGTAGCTACTGCTGGATGGCGTTGGGACAACGCCTCTGAACTATTTAGTTTACTGGGACATTTCATAGCGACTAGTGAGCTAACGTTGGCTAACATGAGCTACCTAGCCAACGGAGGTATTATGCACTGGACACTTGCTGGAGCAGTTGTTGATGTCGGGAGCTATCAGTAGCTAGCCGGCTGGATAACGTTACACAATGCCTCATGTATTAAACTAAAAGTGAATAGTTGACTGGGTCATTTTGTAATAGTAGCTAACATTAGCTCACGGAGGTCCCTCTGACTAGACTAACGTCACAGTGACTGTCCTCTGTTTACATGCAGCATACAGAAACGGGTGCGGGAGGGGTAGGAGGAGCAGTGCGCTGTGCGCTGCATGTCTGTGCTGAGACAGCGAGTGAGAACTCCGCTCAGAATTGGATCATGATTTTCGGTTTTTACATGACTATTTGATTGCCCGCCACATGGCGGGCAGACCTCTCAGTGGGAGGCGCCAAACGTAAAAACTGATCGCCAATGGCGGGTGGCGGGCTTTAATTTCGCCCCCTGGTTGGAGAGTGATAGGCAACCTTCGGAACGAAGAAGCCACCTAATGATGATGATGGTATGGTAGTGAAAGGGTTAATCAAATGTTTTAAGTTTGAGTAACTAAACACACGGTCATTCTGCTGCCCTAGTGGTTGATATTTTCACCCTGCGGCACAATCTGCCCCACATCACCCCCGTTGGTGATGTCAAAGTGCGTCTTTGGAGGTACTATTTGAAGTCTGTCTAGGGGGGGAAAAAGAGGCATTCTGACATCAGAGATTCGGGCGGGCCAGAATTGTCATCAACCACTGGGGCAGGAAAATGACCATGTCTTTAGTTACTCTTTAACCCTTTCACTACCACACTACAGAAGGTTAACCTTTCACTACCACACTACTGTAGTGTGGTAGTGAAAGGGTTAACCTTCGGTAGTGTGGTTGTGAAAGCGGTAACCCGTTGTCATGTGGCAGTGAAAGGGTTAACCTTCTGTATCGTCGCCGTGAAAGGGTTAACCCTTTGGTTGTGTGGCAGTGAAAGGGTTAAAGGCAATCAGTCAGCCCCAGTCGTCTCTCTTGAGTGTGAGACGGTGTGAGACAGTGTGAGACTGGTACGTCGTCTTCCTCATCCACCAAGCCCGCCAGGCAGGAACCCCGCCTCCATGACCTTCACTACTCCACCGACCTTTCACTCCCACCTTTCTGCACACATCGGCAGTACTGAACCACACGCATCACGAGAATGAATCACTATTCAGGAAGAGCGCACACAGTAGTAGTGTAGAAAGTATGAGTGGTGACGACGGGAGCTTGAATGTGGTGAATTTTAAATCAGCCCCCGCGTCATGCCGCACAATGGCCTGTGGTAACAGAGGCGACACTGTCAGAAGTCTCCACACGCTCTCGTGAACATCAGCTGACCTGCTTTTGAATTCAGGGCGGGGCTGTGTCAATGTGTATGTGTGTGTGTGTGTGTGTGGCAGTGCATGTTTTAGTATGGTGTAAATCATTGTGTTGTGTAGATTAGGTTTAGTATGTGTCGGGAGGGTGTGCGTCCGTCCGTGGCATTTGTATAGGTCTGTATCTGTGTGTTCCTTCCCATGTAAACTTTACTTCAAGTGACAGACTGTGTGCGCTGCTCCTCCGCATTCTTCCATCTGTTGGCTAGATACTGGCCTTCCACTGTCCTCTGTCCCTTCCCTTCCCGTCCCGTCCTCTCTGTGTGTGAGAATGCCAGCGAGGAGAGGTCAATGACCTGGGGAACTGCTGCATCGTCCACACGCTTCCCTAACAACCACCAACCTGGTTCCTCTTCCTGGCGGGGGCGGGGGGGGGGGGGGGGGGGGGGGTGGTGCCTGGAATAAAGGAAAAACTATTGGGAGAGAGAGAGAGTGAGTGAGAATGAGGGAGGAATGAAGGGAGAGAGAGAGGAAAGGAGGTTGAAAGAGAGATAATCCCTAGACATTGCTGAATAACGAGAGGAAGGGAGAGAGAGAGAGAGAGAGCAAGGGGGAGGAATGAAGGGAGGATGAGGGAGGGGGAGAGATTCCCTGGACAGAGGTAAAGGGGGAGGGAGTGAGAAAGGAGGGGCGTGTCTCTCCCCAGATGGCTGGAGCCGCCAGTGGAGGAGAAGGACCACTCTGACTGCCAGTAACCCCACGTGGACAGAGCCGCTAGCCACCCACCGCCCTGAAGCAGAAGCAGGCAGTGGCCAGGCGGCCTCTCTGCCTCCTCTAATGCACCAGCCAAGCCCAGTCAAAAGGACGGAAATTGAACCGCGGCCATCGGAGTTCACCCACTGTGGGGTTCCTTCTAAACTAGTGAATTCTCTCATTGTTTTTCTGTTTAGTCATATCTAGGCGGGGGGGGGGGGGGGGGGGGTCTGAGAGTTGTAGTCATTTGAGCCAGTTGGACTGCAGTAGACACGGCCAAGTAGGACATGCTGATGGTGTACAGTAGCCTACTTGAGAGTTGAGATACAGTATGAGGGAAAGGAAGCTAGCTAGCTAGAAACCACATCCACGCCTTCTTGAAGCGTCATACTCTGTAGAAGCAGGAAGGAAAGTTGGTAATGCTTGTTTGTTAGAAATATGTTTTCAGTTCCGATTCAACATGCAGGCTACGGTGTGAGGATAGGCTACCCCCCGTTAGAAAATAGTTCATAGACTACTCCACCATTCACCAAGAAGAGCTATTGCTAAAAACTACTGTAGGCCTACTAGGCCTATTGTCTACTCAGCTTTTGTATTAGCGTTCAACCGATATGGGGTTTTAAAGTCTGATAGCAATATCTTTTGCCAATATTTTATGCAGAAATTTGAAATGTTTAGGCTATTCCAAAACATTTCAACAAATTATATAAGGATACTTCAGTGCCCTTTAAATTATTAATTAATTTACATTTGAACAAAGAAAGTAACAATTAAATGAAATTGTGCAAAGAAAATCATGTCTTTTAAAGGAGAAAAAAGGTCCATCAGATCAAGCAACTCTGACCACAACAAGTGGATGAAATTGACAGGCTGATATCTAGTCACAGGACTAAATGACTACTGGCCTGTCGCCCTGACCTCTGTGGTCATGAAGACCTTTGAGTGAGTCGTGCTAGCTCACCTCACCTCGCAGTTCGCCTACAGGGCCATTGGGTCTGTGGACAACACAGTTAACACGGGCCTACCCCTACCCCTGTGCCCTCAACAGGGTAGTGGTCCTTTAGAACGAAGCTTCAATAGTAAAATAATTAAAGGACTACATATTTCTGTAGTGATACTGTATGTATATTTTGTACATATCAGCTTATTTGTTTTTATCTATTTTATCTAATATATTCACCTACAGAATATTAACATGATAGGCCTACGTATTTATTGTATCAAACACAGCACTTTATTTACAATGTATTTTGAGATTACGTTAATAATTATTTTAGTTGAACTGGACATTATTTTCATGGAACTGAAATCTTTAGTACAGTGAGCAGATCTGGAGAGAGAGAAAAAGCCACAGGATTTGGCGACGCCTGCAAGCTACTGTATGAAACACCACTATCTTCTCTGTAACCGGACGGGTCTCCCCTTCATTTTGGCACCAGGACTGGTGTTCTATGACCCCGCTCTGTGGAGAAAACTAACCCGGGATGAGGAGCGGTACCGCCCGGTTCGTCCGGTCGAGCACTTTCCCCGTGTCTGGTCGTTAAATCAACACGACCCACTGTGTCCGCCGTCAAAAGATAAAAAAAAATCTTGATTTGGAGCAGCGGAAATTCTTTTTATAATATTTGGAACAATGTGCACCTGGAGAAAAACGATTCTGTTTTTCCTCAAAGAGAAAGGTGTTAGGCTGGCTGAGGTTTGCAAAAAATCAAATAGGCTGATGTACAAAATATACGTATCACTACAGAAACATCAGTCCACTTTATGTCCTCCCTTCTACCACTCTGGAGGGCCGTTTGGAGGGCTACTACCCCTCTCCATCCCCAAAATAAATGGGACAAGGGGGGGGGGGGGGGGTTGGGATTGGGCACGGCAGACCTGGTCAGACCCTGTACCTAAGTCAGGTTGCTATTTGTGGACTACAGCTCGGCGTTCAATACCATCACCACAGAGCTCCTACATCATCCCAAGCTCTCCCAGACGGACCCGACCCCATCTGTCGGTGGATCACAGATTTCCTGACAGACAAGATTCAAGAGGTTTATTTATACCAGGGCATACAGTGAAATGCGGGTGGCCATTCCCGCTTCAATTGTGCAAGAATACAATAGTAATAAAACAAGTAGAAGATAATGAAAAATACATAAAATAGACATGATAAAATAGACATGTTAAAAGTCCTGAGATAAATGCAATACAATGTTGAGCTACGAATTTAAGGCACTGGGTCCTATAATGTACACTACTATACAATATACAGTTTTACTCTATGTCCCTATGCTATACTTGCTATTACTAACTATACTACTATACAAGAACCACAACAAGTTCTTTCCTTTTTTGACTTTTTCTTTTCTTTTCTCCTCCTTCCGTTAAAGTGTCCTTTTCTTATGTGTTTAAAGTGACATGTGGTGCGTTTGTGTGTGAGCGAGTGTAGAATGTGTTGTGTGTGTGTGTGTATGTATGTGTGTGTTCATGTGTGCTTGTTTGTGGAGAGATCAGTGTTCAGTGTTCTGATGGCCTGGGGGAAGAAGCTGAGCCTGAGTCTCTCTGTTCTTGCTGCGTACGTACTGTATGCGGAGGCACTTGCCTGGCCGCAGCAGCTTGAACAGGCTGTTGTTGGGGTGGTGAGGGTCCTTCATTATTCTGCAGGCTCTGGATTTGCACCTCCTGTTGTATAAGTCCTGCAGGGGTGGTAGTGCAATACCCGTAGTACGCTCTGCTGAGCGCACCACTCTCTGTAGGGCCTTCCTGTCCTGGGCCATGCAGTTTCCAAACCAGGCAGTGATGTTCCCAGTCAGAATGCTCTCTACAGCCCCGGAATAGAAGGAGTGGAGTATCTTCCAGATGTATGCTCTAAGACAGGGGTTCCCAAAGTGGGGGTCGCGAGCCGCCGCGGGGGGGTCGCCAGATGATTAAAAGAAATAATAATAAAAAAAAAAAAATTTATGCAGTCAGGCCACTGAACTTAGAAGCAGGCCAGGCCTGTTTCTAGTTGCAGCAGCACAATAGTTAGATAACCTAGATGGGGAACAACCAGGACTCACACAAGTTGGAGAACTATCTCTCTCTCTCTCTCTCTCTCTTGCTCTCACACACACACAAAGGGAGCTGCATGTGATTGGTGGAGGCGGGACCCTTACAAAAAACAAAAAATCCATCAAAATCAGTGTTGTTGCTAATCGTTGACACATCTGTAATACTGTAATCCCCCCCCAGAAAAATTTACTTTGCGTTTGATATATTGCAAATATATGCCATCACACACACTGGCATTTAAAGGATTAGAATTATAAAATGAATATGTGGTGTTATGATCAGGGCTGAAGTTGAATAAAATATTGTATTTTTTTCAATCTGACATTACAAAAAAACTGAAAATCCATCAAAATCAGTGTTGTTGCTTATATATGCTAGCCTGTTTTTTAACAATCATTTGTGATGCCATTAACGGGTACAAATAAAAAGATTTCTGCACCAGAATGCAGGAAATTAAGTCTTTGTAACAAAACATTTCCTGGTGGGGGACCCCCAGACCCCCTGCTTAAAAAGTGGCCTGACTGGGGCTATATTTTGCACTATATTTCCTGGCCTGAATGATTTCCCCAGTCCGGCCCTGGTTAAAAGCCTCCAATGCTTATTAGTGTGTGTGCGTTTGAACGTTTGCATGTTTCAACCATACATTTCCATTTATAAAAAAAAAAATATATATATATATATATGTATATATATATTTTTTTTTATAAATGGAAATGTATGGTTGAAACATATATATGCAATTATATATATATAATTATTATTATTATAATTTTTTTTTTACCTCCTATAATAGTGGGGGTCGCGGCTCTCTGACACCGTTATTTGGGGGTTGCGGCCTGAAAAGTTTGGGAACCCCTGATCTAAGAGAGCACACATCTGACTCCATGACCCTCAGCACCAGAGCCTCTCAGGGGTGTCTCTCCCCCGCCCTACACCCTCTACACCAACACCTGCACCAAGCTCCGCAAGTTCACAGACGACACTACGGTGATGGGGGACTTAGTACAGACAGGTTGAGGTGGTATCCTGGGGGTTACAGTGGGTCGGGAGGTAGGGCAGTCACCTGGTAATCTGGAGGTTCCCGGTTCGATTCCCGCTCCTCCCGGGCAGCGTGTCGAAGTGTCCTTGAACAAGACACTTTTAACCCCTAACTTCTCCCGATGAGCAGGTTGGCCCCTTGCATGGGTGCCTCCGCCATCGGTGTGTGAATTGGGTGAATGTGAGGAACAAAGTGTAAAATGCTTTGGATAAAAGCTGCTATATAAATGCACCATTTACCATTTAGTCAGAACAACAACCTGGAGCTAAATGCTTAGAAGAGACAGTGGAGATGATTGTGAACTTCAGGAAGAGCACCCCCCCTCCCCCCCCTCAAACTCCTGGGAACCACAGTATATCGTGGGACCTCAAGTGAGAGGTCAACATCTACTCACCACAGAAGAAGAGGCTCACCGAAAGGATGTACTTCCTGCCACCGCTGAAGAAGTTCAACCTGTCGCAGGGAATAATGGTCCGATTTAAGGCTGAGACCACTTATCGATTTATCGATAATTATCCTTAACTGCGTGAAATCGATAAGTGGCGTCATTATTATTATATATATATTTTTTATACTTTATAGTACTATACTAGGTCTTGTGGCATGTTTTAGTTAAAACATCCCCATTTCATGTAAATTCAGTTGAATTGCAACTCTGCACTGTGCATTCAATATGCAGCAGTGCACTCCTCCATCACATCCAGAGACCAGCGACTGTAACATGAGGAGGATCACTGTGGTCGTTTTGAATGGGGAAATCTGTAACACTAAAGATGGCGGCAACGACAAAGAATTGCTGCAAAATAAACATACATTTGTTGCTTAAATAATAATAAAAAAACGTTTACGTAAATAAAATATTTAAAATAATAATATTTAAAAAAAATCTATATTTATCGAAAATTTTGTCTCGATTTCTCTATTCTTCCAAATGGCGTATTGTCTCGGCCGTTATCCTCACCTCCTCCACAGTGCTCTGGTTGGGGTCAGCCAGCACCTCCTCCATAACGCTCTGGTTGGGCTCAGCCAGCACCTCCTCCACAGTGCTCTGGTTGGGGTCAGCCAGCACCTCCTCCATAACGCTCTGGTTGGGGTCAGCCAGCACCTCCTCCATAGTGCTCTGGTTGGGGTCAGCCAGCACCTCCTCCACAGTGCTCTGGTTGGGGTCAGCCAGCACCTCCTCCATAGTGCTCTGGTTGGGGTCAGCCAGCACCTCCTCCACAGTGCTCTGGTTGGGGTCAGCCAGCACCTCCTCCACAGTGCTCTGGTTGGGGTCAGCCAGCACCTCCTCCACAACGCTCTGGTTGGGGTCAGCCAGCACCTCCTCCACAGTGCTCTGGTTGGGCTCAGCCAGCACCTCCTCCACAACGCTCTGGTTGGGGTCAGCCAGCACCTCCTCCACAGTGCTCTGGTTGGGGTCAGCCAGCACCTCCTCCACAACGCTCTGGTTGGGCTCAGCCAGCACCTCCTCCACAGTGCTCTGGTTGGGGTCAGCCAGCACCTCCTCCACAACGCTCTGGTTGGGGTCAGCCAGCACCTCCTCCACAGTGCTCTGGTTGGGCTCAGCCAGCACCTCCTCCATAGTGCTCTGGTTGGGGTCAGCCAGCACCTCCTCCACAACGCTCTGGTTGGGGTCAGCCAGCACCTCCTCCACAGTGCTCTGGTTGGGCTCAGCCAGCACCTCCTCCACAACGCTCTGGTTGGGGTCATTCAGCACCTCCTCCATAGTGCTCTGGTTGGGGTCAGTCAGCACCTCCTCCACAGTGCTCTGGTTGGGGTCAGCCAGCACCTCCTCCACAACGCTCTGGTTGGGCTCAGTCAGCACCTCCTTCACAACGCTCTGGTTGGGGTCAGCCAGCACCTCCTCCACAGTGCTCTGGTTGGGCTCAGCCAGCACCTCCTCCACAACGCTCTGGTTGGGGTCAGCCAGCACCTCCTCCACAGTGCTCTGGTTGGGGTCAGCCAGCACCTCCTCCACAACGCTCTGGTTGGGGTCAGCCAGCACCTCCTCCACAGTGCTCTGGTTGGGCTCAGCCAGCACCTCCTCCATAGTGCTCTGGTTGGGGTCAGCCAGCACCTCCTCCACAACGCTCTGGTTGGGGTCAGCCAGCACCTCCTCCACAGTGCTCTGGTTGGGCTCAGCCAGCACCTCCTCCACAACGCTCTGGTTGGGGTCAGTCAGCACCTCCTCCATAGTGCTCTGGTTGGGGTCAGCCAGCACCTCCTCCACAACGCTCTGGTTGGGCTCAGCCAGCACCTCCTCCACAACGCTCTGGTTGGGGTCAGCCAGCACCTCCTCCATAGTGCTCTGGTTGGGGTCAGCCAGCACCTCCTCCACAACGCTCTGGTTGGGGTCAGCCAGCAGCATATCGTCCGGACAGCAGAGATAATAATAATAATAATAATAATAATAATAATAATAATAATAATAATAATAATAATAATAATAATAATAATAATATAATAAATTCAATTTTTACCGCACTTTACATTTGTAAAAATCTCAAAGTGCTACAGGAGATAAAGACAAAAAGTTAAATGAATAAAACAATTAAAATGAATAAAACAACCAATGAAATGGAAGAACATACAAATAAAATAGATTAAAATAATGGAAAAAAAAATTTCAGGCAAAAGCCTTGTTAAAAATAAATGTTTTTAGGCCCCTTTTTAAAAGCCTCGACGGATTGTGGCGCTCTCAGGTGGATGGGGAGAGCATTCCACAGTCTGGGTGCGGCGGAGCAGAAGGCCCGATATCGGCTGCAACTTTGCCCGACCCTCCAGGACTCCTGCAGCTTGGCCGTGTGAGAGAAAACAATACCGGCATCTCCAGATGAAGAGTGTCATCATAATAACATCACAATAAAAGGAAGTTGGCAGAGTAAAGAAAGTCCAAAATAAGCAAACAATAAAACAATAAAAGGAGGAATAAGACACAGACTTTATATTTGTATCTATATTCTAATATAAAAGTGAGCTTCGAGGAGTGATTGAAAAGGTGACACTGATTTGTACAAGTGGTTTAGTGGTGGTGGTTCTGTGGACCTGTAAAGACATGGAGGCGGACGTGGACACTGTCACCTGAGAGCTGCTCTGGCCTCTTGTCTGTTGGCCCTGGCAGCATCACCGCTCAGCAGGCCGGCTCATTACACTTTAATGCCTACACTTGTTTCCCAGCATAGACTGATAAATGACTAGGTTACCATCGCTGTCGTCTCCGGTTACCCCCCCCCCCCCCCCAGTGATGTAGCCCCCCCCCCCCCCCCCCTCCCCCAACAGACTATTTTTGATTGGAGGTATCTCTGCACTCAGGTTGCAGATGGAGATAGTATAGCCGCCTAAATTCGTGAAATTATTATAATTTTTTTGTACACAGAGGATTCTGTCTGACTCTTCTGAATATTTCCTTAGATCAGGGCGTTCTCGAACCTTTTTATACCACGATGACCCCATTTTATTTAGGATTGGTTTTTTGGCGTAATTTCAACGTGGAATTAAGGAATATCAAAATAAAAGCACACGTTGTTGAACTTGATCATGCATATTTATTTAGAAAATTGTATTACAGCATCAATACACATTTATGAAAAAAGGCATATTTAACCAAAACATGTTGCCAGAACATAAAAAAAGAAAAAAATATATAGCTTTTTTTTGCCAATGCTGACCCCACTGTCACCTACCCACGACCCGTAGTTTGAGAACCGCTGCCTTAGATGGATCAGGGATGAAGATTCCATTGAGCTGAGCTCCTTATGCAAAACAGTCTTTCTCTCTCACGACCCCCCCCCCCCCCCCCCCCCCCCCCCACACACACACACACGCACACACACACACACATTTGTCACTGGTGTTGTTTAGGCTGATGGTGCGTGTGTGTGGTGTGACAGGCAGCTGCATACTGTGTAGACTTTATTTAGCTAGGGGGGGGGGGGGGGGGGGGGGGGGGGGCTGGGACAGTGAGTGTAAGTCATGTCAGTGAGGCGGTGCAGAATGCCTGCTCTGCTATGTGGAAGCTGCAATGGGGAGATCGTCACCTTGATATTTAGATGTGTTACAGACACACTGCCAGAACTGTCATCTGCCACTCAGCCCCAGAGTAAACAGGATGACTGTTTACTAAGAGACAGAGGCTGATACAGTGTAAAGCTGAGGTTATATTATCTAGGAAAAGCTGTTGAATGGATGGGTGAATTGTAGAGGTGAGGCAGGTCTGTGTGTGGGATGTGTGCTTGTTGTGTGAACTATACCCCCTCTAGGCCTCTCTGAGGCATGCAGACCTTTTAGAAGGACTTCAGAGAACTCCTCACAGTCAGTCCTCACAGCTTTAAATAAACGGTACCACACACGTGTCCAACCGCAACGATAAAACTTCACACTTCTACAAGGGAGCAAGTCGTAGGCTCGTCGACATATTACTGTAATCAATCAGACGTAATTAATTTATTCAGCGCGAGACAAGGGTGAGAAATCTGGTCTGTTCTTGGAACCCGGGCTCATGCTGCCGTAAGATTTTTGGATCCCAGCCCCAGTTATTTAAGAAACGGGGCATCATAGCAATACAATACCGTTTCTATAATGCTCTGTTATTCCCACCGTTTTATATTATCCAAATCAACTACACTGCACCAGTTGTGTTTTACTTAGCCTAAAAATGTATGTATTGTATTCAATGAGAACCTATAGTCATCACTTAAAAGATCCCCTACACATGTTTTTTTGTGTTTTTAACACAACATCGTCTTGTTTTTTCCATCAAACATGTTGAATACGGGGTTGGCTGGGTAGTGTAGAGGTCTGAACACTGGAGCGGCTGGGTAGTGTAGATGTCTAAGCACTTGGGCGGCTGGGTAGTGTAGAGGTCTAAGCACTGGTGTGGCTGGGTAGTGTAGAGGTCTAAGCACTGGTGCGGCTGGGTAGTGTAGAGGTCTAAGCACTGGAGCGGTTGGGTAGTGTAGAGGTCTGAACACTGGTGTGGCTGGGTAGTGTAGAGGTCTGAACACTGGAGCGGCTGGGTAGTGTAGAGGTCTGAACACTGGAGCGGCTGGGTAGTGTAGAGGTCTGAACACTGGAGCGGCTGGGTAGTGTAGAGGTCTGAACACTGGTGCGGCTGGGTAGTGTAGAGGTCTAAGCACTGGTGCGGCTGGGTAGTGTAGAGGTCTAAGCACTGTTGTGGCTGGGTAGTGTAGAGGTCTAAGCACTGGTGCGGCTGGGTAGTGTAGAGGTCTGAGCACTGGAGCAGCTGGGTAGTGTAGAGGTCTGAGCACTGGAGCAGCTGGGTAGTGTAGAGGTCTGAACACTGGAGCGGCTGGGTAGTGTAGAGGTCTTAGCACTGGTGCGGCTGGGTAGTGTAGAGGTCTAAGCAATGGAGCGGCTGGGTAGTGTAGAGGTCTGAACACTGGAGCGGCTGGGTAGTGTAGAGGTCTAAGCACTGTTGTGGCTGGGTAGTATAGAGGTCTAAGCACTGTTGTGGCTGGGTAGTGTAGAGGTCTGAACACTGGAGCGGCTGGGTAGTATAGAGGTCTAAGCACTGTTGTGGCTGGGTAGTGTAGAGGTCTGAACACTGGTGCGGCTGGGTAGTGTAGAGGTCTGAACACTTGGGCGGCTGGGTAGTGTAGAGGTCTGAACACTGGAGCGGCTGGGTAGTGTAGAGGTCTAAGCACTGGAGCGGCTGGGTAGTGTAGAGGTCTAAGCACTGGAGCGGCTGGGTAGTGTAGAGGTCTGAACACTGGAGCGGCTGGGTAGTGTAGAGGTCTAAGCACTTGGGCGGCTGGGTAGTGTAGAGGTCTAAGCACTGGAGCGGCTGCATAGTGTAGAGGTCTGAACACTGGAGCGGCTGGGTAGTGTAGAGGTCTAAGCACTGGTGCGGCTGGGTAGTGTAGAGGTCTGAACACTGGAGCGGCTGGGTAGTGTAGAGGTCTAAGCACTGGGGTGGCTGGGTAGTGTAGAGGTCTGAACACTCACCTTCCACTGCAGAGACTCTGGGTTCAGAGGGTTAAAAAAATAGTTCAATAAATGACTGAAAATGTCTTAGCAGCATCCCTACACCTTTGCCCTCGTTGAGAAAGAAAGGATATATGAAGCCCCGCCCCCTTTCCTCCCTCACATCTTACTCCAAGCTGGTTAACTTTCTCTTTTCCACCTAAACGGTTCACGAAAATGTGTTTCACCCAAATACAACACTTCTTAGCTTACACAGAGATTACACATTGAAAAAAAAAAAAACATCGCTTTCGTGCACAGATCACTAGATGTATCAACTTATAATACAAGTTTCATATTAGCATTTCCTGGATCACTGTGTAGCCAGCTGGGCAAAAGCAACCATGATAGGTTCGCTGGATTAGTTGCGTCACACAGATTTTGAGGAAGTACAGAGAAGGCCCACCCCCCGGTGGACCTATCCTGGTGCAACCTACTCTGATAACTGATCTGCGATCTGTTCATCCACTGAAGACTGCAGGATACAGTTTCCCCTGGAGAATTTGAGGGGAGAGGTTGGGGGGTGACCGAGTGGGGTGGTATAATACACTGGTATAATACTACAACAACAACAACAACAACAACAACAACAAATACCATTTTTAAATGTGTTTTCTAACCATTTTCCCATCTCATTTGTTTCAGGCATCGACTTCAAAATCCGTACGATAGAGTTGGATGGAAAGAAAATCAAGCTTCAGATTTGGTAAGAGAGTAGGCCTATCCTACCTGGTAGGGGCTGGTCAATGAATCACATTTTATTTTCAATTGTGATTTTTGGCTTTCAACGATTATGAAAACAAGATAATCAACTTTTAAGTTGTGTTTTTAAGCCAGGTCATGTTTTAGTTTTTTTTTATTTGAATTATAATAATAATATAATAATGGTGGTGTGTGTGTGTGTGTGTGTGTGTGTGTGTGTGTGTGTGTGTGTGTGTGTGTGTGTGTGTGTGTGTGTGTGTGTGTGTGTGTGTGTGTGTGTGTGTGTGTGTGTGTGTGTGTGTGTGTGTGTGTGTGTGTGTGTGTGTGTGTGTGTGTGTGTGTGTGTGTGTGTGTGTGTGTGTGTGTGTGTGTGTGTGTGTGTGTGTGTGTGTGTGTGTGTGTGTGTGTGTGTGTGTGTGTGTGTGTGTGTGTGTGTGTGTGTGTGTGTGTGTGTGTGTGTGTGTGTGTGTGTGTGTGTGTGTGTGTGTGTGTGTGTGTGTGTGTGTGTGTGTGTGTGTGTGTGTGTGGCCTACTTACCCTCAATCTGGTGCACTCTGACATGCAAGGCTCCTCTCGTATCGCTGTCTCTGTTTACAGTGAGGTTGGTGGTGCAGCACCACTCACTGCTTCCCACTGCAGGGCCAACTGGGGCTTGCCTTAGTTCAGGGTCACCTCAAAGTGTTTATTGGTTGGATCAAAAACATGATTGATTTATTTGCAACTGCTGTAGCCCCCAGGGCCAGCGGATAAATTATCTCTATCTATGGTCAAGCTAGCTGCAAAATTAATCCTAAAATAGTTGATTTAGGGGAATTTGGGCACATCTAATGAATAAGCTCTAAATTACTCTCTCCAGTGTCCTTGTGTAAACCAATGGCTAGCTGCCAGTAGCTATCCCGCTTTGGTCTCGTAGTGTAACTTACTGGCTATCCCTCTTTGGTTTTATTGAGTAACCAATGGCCAGCCCTGGTCTTGCAGTGTAAACCAATAGCTAGCCCTCTTTGGTCTCATAGCATAAACCAATAGCTAGCCCTCGTTGGTATCATATTATAAACCGGTGGCCAGACCCTTTAGTCTTGTTAAACCAGTGCCTAGCCCTCTTTGGTCTTATAAGATAAGATAAGATAAGATAAGATAAGATATTCCTTTATTGATCCCCTTGGGGAAATTCAGGTGTATTATATTTATATTATTATTTATTATTATTTATTATTATTTATTATTATTTATTTATTATATTATATTTAAATTATAGTGTAAACCAGCGGCCATGGCAGTGTCTGTGGTCTCGTAGTGTAACTGTTAAACCAGTGCATGGTGCTATCTGGTCTCATTGTGTAAACCAGTGCCTAGCCCTCTTTGGTCTCATAGTGTAAACCAGTGCCTAGCCCTCTTTGGTCTCATAGTGTAAACCAGTGTCTAGCTCTATCTGGTATCATAGTGTAAACCAGTGCCTAGCCCTCTTTGGTCTCATAGTGTAAACCAGTGCCTAGCCCTCTTTGGTCTCATAGTGTAAACCAGTGCCTAGCTCTATCTGGTATCATAGTGTAAACCAGTGCCTAGCTCTATCTGGTATCATAGTGTAAACCAGTGCCTAGCACTATCTGGTATCATAGTGTAAACCAGTGCCTAGCTCTATCTGGTATCATAGTGTAAACCAGTGCCTAGCCCTCTTTGGTCTCATAGTGTAAACCAGTGCCTAGCCCTCTTTGGTATCATAGTGTAAACCAGTGCCTAGCTCTATCTGGTATCATAGTGTAAACCAGTGCCTAGCTCTATCTGGTCTCATAGTGTAAACCAGTGCCTAGCTCTATCTGGTATCATAGTGTAAACCAGTGCCTAGCACTATCTGGTATCATAGTGTAAACCAGTGCCTAGCTCTATCTGGTATCATAGTGTAAACCAGTGCCTAGCTCTATCTGGTCTCATAGTGTAAACCAGTGCCTAGCTCTATCTGGTATCATAGTGTAAACCAGTGCATAGCCCTCTTTGGTCTCATAGTGTAAACCAGTGCCTAGCTCTATCTGGTATCATAGTGTAAACCAGTGCATAGCCCTCTTTGGTCTCATAGTGTAAACCAGTGCCTAGCCCTCTTTGGTCTCATAGTGTAAACCAGTGCCTAGCCCTCTTTGGTCTCATAGTGTAAACCAGTGCCTAGCCCTCTTTGGTCTCATAGTGTAAACCAGTGCCTAGCCCTCTTTGGTCTCATAGTGTAAACCAGTGCCTAGCCCTCTTTGGTCTCATAGTGTAAACCAGTGCCTACCTAGCCCTCTTTGTAGTGATGGGAATTCCGGCTCTTTTTAGAGAGCCAGTTCTTTTGGCTCGGCTCACTAAAAAGAGACTGTTCTTTTTCCAAGCGGCTCCTCAGATTTTTTGCTGCTTAAATAAATGTATTACCAAAATGTATGTAAAATTATGTGTAAAATGTATGACTAATGTAAAAAACATACATTATATCAAATGTTTATTATTTTTATGGCTTTATTTATATACTCAACATAGAGCAGAGTGCTAAAAAAAAACATTATAAAGTACAAGCTTAGCTTAGCTTTAACAGAAACAAATAGGAGAAAAACGAATCGGCTCCCAATCAGGAGCTCCCGTCGTTCACTTTAAAGAGTCGTCTCTTAAGAGCCGTTTCGTTCGCGACCGACACATCATTGCTTTGGTTTTATGTGAACCAGAATAATGCCCATGTCTCTCCTCTCTCCCAGGGACACAGCAGGACAGGAGAGGTTCAGAACCATCACAACAGCCTACTACAGAGGAGCCATGGTAATAACTTATCTCGTCCCTTTCTGTCAATAAACAAGCCACATGGCAAACACGTGTCAACAGAAAACAAGGTCAATAAGGTCAATGTGTCTGTTTGGTGACTCATCTTCTGTATAAAACATAATGTGCAATATGAATAAGTGCTACCTGGACCAGTGCAGCACAAGTAACAGGCCAGCATACATTGCACACACATCCACCTGCACACACTCACTTTAAACACTTTAAAACACTACACCATATTTTATTTATATTTATTACTAAAGATCTGCACTACCTCTCTACCTGCATTTTGTTTTGTATTTTGTACTTTGTTTTGTATATTGTATATTTTGTAGAATGTTTGGTTTTTATTCTTTAACTTTTTTACTGTATGAAGCACCATTTCAGGAGGGTCACACAGAACCAAGCATTTCACTATAATATACATGTGCCTTATATGTGACAAATAAAACAAAACTTGAAACTTGAGCACTGCGGTTAGTGTGGAAAGCAGCCCTCTACCCCTCTGCACCTCTTTCAAACCAGTCACCATTTGTTTACAGTACCCTGCTTGCAAGATCCAATAGCTAAATAGTTGTGATATTTTCCTTGGGAATAAATTGGGGGGAGGGGAAAACTAATACAGAGACAATATTATACAGTGTTACACGGCTCTGTTTTGAGAGGCCAACACCCCCGCTTGTTTCCATAACCCGTCACGTTGCCTTGGTACCGTGCAGTCGCAAAGAAGACCTGTGACACGAGGGGGGCGGGGGAGGGGAAACACACAACATAGCTGTAATTAACCTAGGACCTTATCTCCTCAGGTATTTCAACCTTTAATCTTTTTATGACAGACAGCGCTGTTCCAGTGCCATGAAGCAGAGTTATAGTGCTGACGATGAGCTCATTGTCGATGAGAAACACATGGTGGTGACTAAGCGTAGGGTCGGGGGGCCCAGAAAGTTCTCTTCGATCAATGTACTGTAAACCCAAACCACAATGTGCTACCTTGTACCCGAAGACAGGATCGTCTTGTTCTACTATATGTCATTATGGTTCGGGGGGGGGGGGGGGGGGGGGAGAAATTGTTTACAGAGGTCCTTCCCGGTTCATACACGTCCAGAGTAAATCAATTTCCCTGAATCACAGTTTATTTGAAACTGAGTTGACGGCTGTGGACTATGCTGTGTGCTGTATAACCAATAAATCCCTGCTTGATAAAGTCATTCTTATGTAAGGCTTGTGTGTACCGTTTCCTCTACGGTCCACACCCTAACATTAGCTAGGTCGCTTGACCCCTTTCTACTCCCAGCTGCGTTGTCTCAATAAAATAATCCTTGTTGCTGTTCAGAGGGGATGAGCAGATCCTAAACACCAATGTACCACATTTCGGAGTAGTCATTTCCCTTTGTTTCATTTTGAAACTCAAGGTACAGTATGTGTCGTCAGTGGAGATGAACTATTATGCTAAAACGGACTTCCTACATCTGTTCCTGACATGTTCAAAGTGTTAACTTGGCATATTACTTTTACTGCGGTCATGCTTTTAATGCCTCTAGGCTGGGCTCTTCCTGCTAATGTCACATTATGTGTCCCTTCCTCTAGTATCACTTCCTGTCTTTTGTGCGCTATAGGGCATCATGCTGGTGTATGACATCACTAATGAGAAGTCCTTCGACAATATCAAGAACTGGATCCGCAACATAGAGGAGGTAAGAGTCAAAACCAGAGACGTCGCTCTGGGTGGATTTGTCAGTGATGTTCCATGATAGTACTCTGCCATCTTGTGGCAAACGGGTGTTATTGTATTTAGACGACAAAAACCCATTTTAAGAATTTACATTATGTTCTTCCTGTGCCCCCAGGACAGTTTGTCAGTATTTGTGACAACATGCACCACTCTCTCCTGAAGTTAGAAATGAGAGAGAGAGAGAGAGAACCCTCCAATCAGTGGGGAGGATATAAAATCTAGGGCTGCTACTAGTGCTCCATAGACAATGAATGGGGCTCTGAAAACAACAAACTTTCCAGCGTCGACTAAAAACACACTTCTTCAATCTATATCTGAAATGAGAAAAATTATTAAAAGAATATACTAATCTTTGTACTAGTATTCTTTTACTATCTACCTACAAAACTACCTTGCCTATATTACTACCTACGTAGCACTCGAGTTCGACACTGTTTGATGAGCAATATTACTTAACCTTTAGCTGCCAGAGTTGTACCCTCCCTGCTGCCTTGTTGTACAGAACTTGTAAATCGCTTTGGATAAAAGCGTTCAGCTAAATAACTAAATGTACATGTAAATTACTATTTACAAGGCCATTGGCTGCATTCAACTTACCACCATCTTTATTTTCACACACATTTTAATGAGCTGATGACTAATTCACTTCCATGTATTTAAAAACACAAAAACTACGGTGGAGTGAAACAATTTCAGTCGGGTAATCATGAGTTTATAATTCCAATAGTGTATTCTGACTGTTTTGACTATTTCAGTCCTTGAATTAGCATTTTTATAGCATTTTCAAGTTTTAACATCGAAGTGAACGGGCACTTCTGCATCCGTACCTCGCATTACATCAGACTTGACCAACATGGCGGCGGGGGTGAATAAGGTAAATAAAATGTTTGTGTGAGCTCTTACACCCAAATTAGGGTTGAATTTATTTTACATCCCAGTGACATCACAGATTGGAGGGTTCTCTCTCTAATTTCTATCTTTAGGAGAGAGTGGTGCGTGTTCACACATACTGAACTGTACTGTCCTGTGACACAAGAAGAACATTATGTCAATTTCTTAAAAGGGGTCGTATTCCCAAGTCAACTACCTGATTTCTCACAAGCTATTCAGTTCAGTCACTGACAAAACACTTCTCTACCTGTGGTTTGGTTTTTGAGAACAAATTATATATACAAGGGATTTTCTTTGCATATAAAGTAAATTCGTTGCATTTTTTTACAGGAAGTATTTAGTTTTTCTTAGAAGAGAACACGTTGTCTTGAATGTACTGTATGTAACCAGGAATTGTTCCCTTCCTGTGTGTGTGTGTGTGTGTGTGTGTGTGTGCGTGTGTGTGTGTGTGTGTGCGTGTGTGTGCGCGCGTGTGTGCGCGTTCACAGCATGCATCCTCTGACGTAGATAGAATGATCCTGGGCAACAAATGTGACATGAATGACAAGCGACAGGTGTCCAAAGAAAGAGGAGAGAAGGTACGAGGGATTCTCTGTGTGACATAATGTGTTTATGTTTGTGTAGTATGTCTAGCGTGCAAGGCCAAGCGCTAAAGTTGCTATGTTGCTATATATAAGTATACATATGTCTCACCTGTCTGGCTGATATTTATCTTTTTTTATTCATATTTTATCATATATATATATTATTCTCCTATATTGCTATTGTCTTTTCTATGACTCTGCCTGTAGCTCCCCTCCACTCCCTTGTGCTGCTATGACCCTCGAGGGGATTAGTAATGGAGCATCTTATCTTATTATATGCATTTTAGGACATACAATAAAACACAGTGAATAGCGAACATTATTTTAAATAAATAACACAATAACTTTATGTTTGGAATAAAACCTTTTTTTTCTTTTCCTTTTTAATCAGTTGGCAATCGATTACGGGATTAAGTTCTTAGAAACCAGTGCAAAATCAAGCCTAAATGTGGAAGAGGTGAGTAAATTCTCTATTTTTCACCAGAATCCTGGTCAGTTACTTCTGGCTTATTTTCAGATATATTTTAATAAAAAAAATGTATTGTACTTTTGTATTGGACAGGCCTTTTTCGCACTCGGCAGAGACATTATGACAAGACTCAACAGAAAGCTGGTGAGTTCATACGTCACAAACGAGACTGTTCTCTGACTATACAAACATCCACAACAGCTTCGTCCAACATGTGAATTTATGCTTCTCCCTGTCATTCCGTTTTTCCTCTAGAACGACAACAACCCTTCAGGAGGTGGCGGGCCAGTGAAGATCGCAGAGAACCGATCCAAGAAGAGCAGCTTCTTCAGATGTACACTGCTGTAGGTGGAACTGTAACCTCCACGGGACTGGTACAGCGCCTTCACCCCTCCTCTCCGCCTGTCGAGCCTGGCTGCGCTCTGAGCACACGGCCCCCACACAGCCACCAGGATGACTACACCGCTCACTCTGCTGGTTACCGCTGTTGCAGAGATGCTGCCTATATTATACCACTGGCCGGATCGGAGGAATGAGTCTTGCCCTGTTTTAAAAAAGGAAAAAAATGGAACCAGAAGAAATGTTGAAAAGAAGGAATGAACCCCCCCCCAGTGTTGTCTTACTTGCTCTCCTTTCTGTGAGAATGTAACCAAGTCCAACCTCCCTTGCGACTCATCAGCTACCCATCAGCTGTGACTGGCAGTGGATTCTCCATTTTGTGTTTTCTAAATCCCTACAAGCTTATTTTTCTTATTATTTAGCTAAAGCTGCCTCCTTCACTTAACTCTTTTGCACAGTTTACTCATTTTTGTTGAGTGTATTTTTACTGCAGTTATCTTTTAGCGAGAGAGAGAAAAAAAAACTAAAAGGACTGACCTTGGCGTGTTTAACGCTTGGCATGTGAAACATATCGTACAACACAAGTCTGCTTCTTGAAAAGAAAATGCAAGTCATCGTTATGAACGGACACTTTATTGCCACGGATGAACGAGGCGGAATAGAGAAGCCTGTGAAATTAAACACAACAGTGACTGAATTATGCAGTTTTGAAAAAAGTCACTTCTCATTTCATTTTCTACCGAAGCCTACCGATCTTGTCGAGGGAAATACGTTTGTCAACATTCTTTTGTTTCAATGTATTTTCTATAGACTTTATGTAATCAACCTCACGTCGCAGTAGCACTAGGAATTTAGAAGTTAAAACCCTTTCACTACCACACTACAGAAGGTTAACCTTTCACTACCACACTACAGACGGTTAACCATCTGTAGTGTGTCAGTGAAAGGGTTAACCTTCTGTAGTGTGGCAGTGAAAGGGTTAACCGTCTGTAGTGTGGTAGTGAAAGGGTTAACCTTATGTAGTGTGTCAGTGAAAGGGTTAACCTTCAGTAGTGTGGCAGTGAAAGGGTTAACCGTTTGTAGTGGTAGTGAAAGGGTTAACCTTCTGTAGTGGCAGTGAAAGGGTTAACCTTATGTAGTGTGGTAGTGAAAGGGTTAACCCTCTAGTGGTAGTGAAAGGGTTAGCCTTCTGTAGTGCGGTAGTGACAGGGTTAACCCTTTGTCGTGTGACAGTGAAAGGGTTAACCTTCTGTATTGTCACGGTGAAAGGGTTAACCATTTGGTGGTGTGGTAGTGAAAGGGTTAAACACAATCAGTGATTATGTGCACTGACTTGTGTCAGAGGTTAATCGTGATCAAAATGCTAACAGATACAGTACACATCTATAACCACTCATGTCAATGCAAAGCAGGTTGAAGGATACCCATAGCTTGCACTTTTATTTTTTTGAATGTGTCATTTTCAGAATCGGCTTGGGACAAATTAATGAAGGACTTACCATAAGTGTTTATATAGTAGTCCATACTGTATTTCAAGTCATTCCCAGAATGCATGTAGGATATTATGAAGGAGTAGGTTTTTATTTAGATTGAACCTCGGTTTTTAGAAACAGTATCACGGCTGTGACTTCCTGCTCCTGTTCCAGCTCCTGTTCTGCTCTCCCTCCTTGTCTCTCCCTCTCCTGTTCCCCTGTAGGCCCAGCAGATGTCCTCAGTGGGTATCTCCCGTGCGTTCCTCTCCCAGTCCTTCTCCAGCTAATCCTCATCAGTCATCACCCCCAGCTATTATTTCCCCCTTGTGTATTTAAGTCCACGTCGCTAGTGAGTCAGTGTCCGGTCGTCTTGCTTCTTGGGTCCTCTACCTCAATCATTACAAAGATAGAATATTTTTTGTTCATCTTATTTTCACTGCACTGTATTAGAAAACACTGTAGATCTGATGGTTCTTTGCTATAATGTGCTAAACATGTCAAAGTCTTCCCTGACCACGTCCCGCTGTGCTGAAGACTCATTGGATTGACTGTAAAAGACCACTGACCAAAGCCCATGTCTGCTCTTAACATCTGTGACTTGGGGAGTTGATTGATCATTTTGAGAGAGCTTGAAGTGTCTTTTTAAAAGCAGAATGTTGTCCTATGTTTGACTCGCAGACGTTCTTGCATTCCATTCACTGAAAATGGCCTTGCCCTCAGTTCCGAGCACTGTTAGAGTCAACAGTGCTTCTACTGAAACTAAAACCTTTGGTAGCAGATACTCATGAAGTGCTTATTGAAGCAGCAGCAAACAGAAGCCTCTGTTGTGTTTCTTTATATGTGTTATTGCAGACTTTGTTATGGTTAAGTATCGTATTATATTTTTGTATTTTATCCTATAAAATATTGGACTCATATTACTCCGACGTGCTCGTAAAACCATAGGAAAACCACTTAATGCATGCTAGTTTGCTCTTAGATTTGTGAAGATAAGTTGATTACTAATTATTTTACAGTTTATATAGGCTAATAATTCTATATGGCTGCTGTTTTGTTAATTCTTGTTCATCTGTATTATTTTTACATTTATTTTGTGTTAAACAACTGTGTATTGTTTACAAATCTACTGCAGCAGTATTACGTCTCTGACTGTAAGTCTATAATGTGCTTTCTTATAAATGGTGCTTTAGAAAACACAGATTAAATACAAAATAGCCAATCAATGATTATCAATCAATTATGTAACAAAAAGATGTCTGTACAAGATTCAAGATTGTAATTGACCGAAGAAAGCCCATGTTTGATTTACAAAGCAGTAATCTTAAACCTGAAGAGCTGTAATTGTTAATGCCATGATTTATTCATTCCCAAGATATTTTCATTGATGATGATCCATGATGACTGCATTTTATTACCCCATAGTGGTTCACTGGTCAATATGTACGAAGATGAAATTAGAATAATTACCTATTACAAGTGGCCACGTAGATGTACCTTCTCTTGTTGTCAGATGTTTGATACAGTATCTTGTCTGTATGCCTCTTAGATTGACATAAAAACTGACATGACTGTTTTATGTGATTCACATCCTCTAACATGCATCAATGGACCATCCTATGGGGTAAAACATGCCATGTTTGCTCTAATCTTCTTCTTCGTCTTTACATGATCGCTTGAGTTACATTCTGTTGATGTGTTTGATAGACCTCGGTTTGTCGCACAGTGATTATTATCATTAACATTATACCCACGGCGGACCATCAAGTAGCATGTATGTAAGACAATGCATACCATTGTTAAAGAAGATCCTTCTATGGCTTTGTAACAATGAAAGCGCTCTGTTGCTTCGCCGGTCTTCCTCTCAAGCCTGTGCTTTATACAATCGGCTTTGTAAACAGCTTGTCTTCCACTTTGTCTACTCTGAACCGTATCGATCTGACCACGGTGTGACCTGATTGTACAAAGATTAAATAACTTTTGTTTGTTTTTTATCCATTGTTTTCCATTTTCTACAAGTCTTTTATATTTCACATACTTGTGTTTGTGTAGTTTTATGTGTCATCCAGATAGATTATACATTAATATAGCTTAACTTGTGTTTATCACAACATGTTTTAATAATGATAAACACTTGGTGATGTGATGATATGTTAGATTATGTTAAATATGAGTGTGATACACAGAGGTAGCTAGCTATATATATGGGTTAATCCTTTTTTAGTCTTAATTTGTAGCATCCTGAAAATACTTTTTCAAAGTCTTTCAACATTTCAACTATAGAAACTTTGCAACAACACAATTTTAAATGGGCCCAAGTATACTTCCTGTTAACCCTTTCACTACCACACTACAAAAGGTTAACATTATTAACGGTTAACCATCTATAGTGTGGTAGTGAAATGGTTAACCTTCTGTAGTGTGGTAGTGAAAGTGTTAACCTTCTGTGGTGTGGTAGTGAAAGGGTTAACCATTATGTAGTGTGGTAGTGAAAGGTTAACCGTCTGTAGTGTGGTAGTGAAATGGTTAACCTTCTGTAGTGTAGTGAAAGGGTTAACCTTCTGTAGTGAAAGTGTTAACCTGTAGTGTGGTTGTGAAAGGGTTATATAGTCGTACTGGCGAATCGCGTCCTGCTCTTCGCCATCGAGATATAACTCATCTCCAGTACCTACTGTACTTCATCAACGAATAAAACAAATGCACCCAGCACCTGCCAGGCCCCGCCCTAGTGACGTACTATAAAGCACTAGGCGTGGTCACCACTCGCCCTTCCTCTATTTCATTTCCATCATGGCGGATGCTTGCACCCTGTGAACTAGTGTAATGAAAAGTTTAGAGAAATTGCGCAATGTTGAGTGCTTACCGGAGATTTGCCTACCCCTGGAATCTTCGCAGCATGTTCCAACGACACGTCGGGTCTATCCTGGTGTTTCCACGTCTTGTGGCAGCAGATCGAGGGACAGTGTGCAAGGTTTGGCTATCGAGCCGGCTCGTACACAGGTAGGCTCTGTGTCATCAGGCATTAACGCTGGTGTTAGTAATGCTGCTGGTTGTTTTGTTACACAACCGAGTTGTGTGTCAGCGCCAGGGGCGGGATGTTTTGGTGAATGTCCCTCTGAGTTGGACGTTTTCCAGGCGATCTTGGAGCGCGCTGCTAACACTAATGCTATAATGCTGGGTCACTGTTTTAATGTTCCCCGCCGTGGGATGTCACTGCTTTTCCCTCCTCTTAACCAGTTCATTGATGAAGGTCAGTCGGTAGCTAATGTGGGGGGTTTTGCTGAGTCTTATTTACCCTTTTTACGGGTGAATGGGTTGACAACAGGGCGCAGGGCGGGTGTGCCGTGGCTAGAGAGCCAGGTAGCATCGATCCTGTGCCCCGGCGGGGTTGAACGGTGTCCCAACCGGAAGCCGACGCTTGAGAGCAAGTCGGCCCGGCAGGTGGCAGTATGGACTGATGAGAGTTATACTGCTACATGATGGAATTTAGCGGCGGCCAGTGTTGTGGCTCAGCTGACTGTTTTTCTGTCCACATTAGCGTCGGGTAGTGGGGCTACAGGACCAGCCGACGCTGAAAACATGTTGCATGTTTTTGGTGTTATAGAGATCTTGACTCAGTCGCAAGCTATAACTGCGGGGAGGATTAGGATGCTATCAACGCTTGTTAATAGGCATTTCTGGTTGGAGCAGTCTCCTCTTGGTGAGGAAGAAAGGTTTCTTCTCCTCACGGCTCCTCTTTCCGCGGAAGGACTCTTTGGTCATTCTGCGGAGACGCGGGCGGTTGTTGACCTAGGTCCCACACCGCCTCACGCTATGCAGCCAGAGGTTGGAGCACGGCCTCGTAAGCGACTGTGGCGAGGCCCTCGACAGGCGGCCATGTTTCCCCCGCCAGTGGTACCCTGGGCGTCGAGTCAACAGGTGTCCACAAGGCCGACAGCCTTGGCGGCCGAGGGATCGGCCATGTTGGATGTGCTCGGCTTGGAATATACAAGCCGTCGCCGTTCTGCCGCGAGCAGCCCACTCCCCGATCACTCCTTCCCCCGTCACCAGCGGAAAAGGGGCTCTGATCGTTTTCCTTTAGCTGAGGGCCGCAAGCCTTCATTGAAGCGCATGCGGCCTCACGTTTCGCTTCTCATGGGGACGGGCTGACACCCAGTTGATGGCTGAGCCTGGGTCTGTCCGTGAGAATGTTGTGCTGTCACGTGGCTCCCTCGCCACACGTTGTGCGATTGGTGAGCCTGGTGTTACGGCTGCCACTATTGACGGTGGTCAGCAGGGGGACTCGAGGCCTCTTCGAAAGAACGGGTTACACCGACCTCGCCTTCGCCAGGCGGGGTATCACGTTGATGCCTCCCACTCCCGCGAGATCGGCAGTGGTCTGAAAAGAAAAGGCGCGCGTGATTTGGGTGGTCCTCATGCCTTGCATGTCTGGCTGCAGAACAACTCCTCAGCATGTTCTGGAGGGGTGTTCAGTGGGGGAGCGTGTGTCACTTAGTTTGATGTCAGCTTCTCCCGTATCAAACCGGCCCTTTCTGTCGGGGTCCCCCCTTGGGTGCGAACGCCCTGTCCGCTTTGGCGGGTTCAGAGGCTACGCACAGCTGGAGGGACCGGGCCGCCTATCTACTGTTCCTTGCGGCCCAGGGTCAGTTGACGGCGGGTGCGCTCTGGGATTATTATCACATATGGCTACAAGAGTGCCATATGTCGAGGTGGGTAGAGAGAACGTTGAGGCGGGGGCTTGTTTTGCAGTTCGCACAACCCCACCCTCCGTTTTCAGGTTTGGTGCAGACCCTATTGTCAGGGTCAGCAGCAGTGACAGCTCTGGCCGACGAGATCCAATCTCTGTTGGCGAAGCAGGCCGTAGTCGTGGTCCCGAGGGAGGACGCGATGTCAGGCATCTACTCCCGTTATTTTCTGGTGCCCAAAAAAACGGGAAGTGTCAGACCTATACTGGATCTGTCCGCGTTCAATCGTCTGATTGTGGCGAGACCATTCAGAATGTTGACCGTCAAACACCTGCTACTTGCTGTCAGGGTGGGAGACTGGTTCACCTCCATAGACCTGAAGGATGCGTATTTTCACATCCCGATTTTCCCTCCTCACAGGAAGTTCCTACGGTTCCTATTTCAGGGCGTAGTGTACGCATACCAGAGGTTGCCGTTCGGCTACTTTCTGGCTCCCCGCACATTCACCAAGTGCGTAGAGACTGCGCTGGAGCCTCTACGTCGTCAGGGGATACGAATTATTTTCTATCTCGACAACATATTGCTCCTCAGCCAGTCGGAGGAGGTCGCCAGGTCTCATACCAGGCTGGTGGTGGAATTCCTCACCAGGCTGGGTTTTGCTGTGAACTGGAAGAAGAGTACGCCTCTTCCCAGTCAACAGGTGGAGTATTTGGGCTTGGTTCTGAGTTCAAGACCCATGAGGGTAACCCTCTCAGAGCGACGGAGGGTGTCTATCCTCCACGCGCTCGGGGGTTTCCGTCCTTTAGGGACGGTCACGGCGCTGCAGGTGATGCGCCTGCTCGGTATGATGGCATCTGCTCACGCTGTGGTCCCTCTTGGCCTCCTCTTCATGAGGAGGATACAGAGGTGGTTCTCCAGTATGAGAATAGACCTGGTGAGGGACAAATGGAAACGGTTGACGGTTCCTTTGTCGATGCGGGGGGATCTCGCCCACTGGAGGAGGACTGGTATCCTCACCAACAGGGTCCCCATGGGCAGCAGGCGTTCACACATCAGGGTCTTCACCGACGCTTCCCTCACGGGATAAGGAGGGACGTGTCGGACCGACGCAGTAGGGGGCAGCTGGACGATCCATGCTGCCCGGTCTACCCTGCACATCAATGTGTTGGAATTGAAGGCGGTCCTCCTGGTCCTCAGACGGCTCGCCCACTTGGTGGTAGGCGAGCATGTTTTGGTCAGGACGGACAGTATGACGGCAGCGGCGTATATCAACAGGCAGGGTGGAGTACGCTCCACCCCTCTGCACCGGGCGGCTGTCGGGCTCTGGCTATGGGCGTCTCGCAATCTGCGCAGTCTGAGGGCGCTCCACATCCCTGGCAAGGAGAATCTGGGCTCGGATATGATGTCACGGGGCGGTCCTCGTCACGACATAGTCAGGCAGATCTGGGATCGCTTCGGGGAAGCTTCAGTGGATCTGTTTGCGAGCAGACGATCTCACAAGTGCCCCTTGTGGTTCTCGGTCAGCCGGGGAGACAATCCTCCCTTGGGGGTGGATGCCTTCTCAGTGTATCCATGGCCGTCCGGGCTTCTGTACGCCTTTCCCCCCACACACCTGGTAGGTCAGTTGTTGGAGCGGGTACGGTGGGAGCACAGGACCGTGATCCTGGTTGCGCCGGACCGGGGCACAGCTGTGTGGTTCCCGGTCCTGATCCAGCTATTGGTAGCCCCGCCGTGGCCTGTTCCTTGGTCGGCGAGGGCCCTCTCTCAAGCGTACGGGTCGCTGTGGCAGCCCCCGGTGCTGGGCCAGCCTCTGATGGTTTGGCTGGTGAGAGGGTGAGTCTGGAGAGGATGGACCCTTCTGTGGTTGACACCATCCGGAATGTGCATGCTCCCTCCACTATCGCGCTTTACGCGGGTAGGTGGCGTATGTTCCAAGAGTGGTGTAAGGTGGGGGGCCGGGACCCGGTGTCCTGCCCCCTGGATGCTGTCCTTACTTTCCTTCAGTCTCTCCTTGATAGACTGTCGGCTTCGACGGCGAGGGTATATGCTGCGGCTATATCCTCTTATCATGAGGGGTTTGAGGGTGTTGTGTTGTTCAGCCACCCTCTTGTGAAGCGTTTCCTGCTTGGCGCTCTGCGCCTTAAGCCAGTGACACGCTCTCTGGCTCCGAGCTGGGATCTTCAATTGGTCCTCGGTCGGTTGTCCAAGGCCCCGTTTGAGCCTCTTGAGCAAGCGCCTTTGGAACAGCTGTCGTTCAAGACTGCGTTCTTGCTGGCCATCACCGCTAAGCGCGTGGGTGAGCTTTGTGCTCTCTCGGTGCGGCCCGAGTGTCTGTCTATTCGTTTTCGATAGCGGTGCCACTCTGCGGCCTAATCCAGCCTTCGTGCCAAAAAATATCCGGAGTTCTTTCCGCTCCAGGGATATTATGGTTCAGGCGTTTCATCCGCCTCCTCACGCTAGTGAGTTGGAGGCGGGCCTTCACCTGTCATGTCCGGTCCGGGCTTTTGGGATTTACCTCAGCCGTACTCAGGGCCTCAGGGCTACCGATCAGCTCTTTATCTGTTACGGTGGCTCTCGTGCTGGTAAGGCACTGTCGAAACAGCGCCTGTCCCATTGGTTGTGCGAGGGCATTGCCCTTTGCTACACGTTGGCTGGGCTGGCCCCCCCTGGGGGCGTCAGGGCGCACTCCACTCGTGGGGTGGCGGCCTCTGCCGCCCTGTTAGGTGGGGCCTCGGTGGAGGACATCTGTGCTGCGGCTTCATGGTCCTCACCGGGTCCCTTCGTAAGGTTTTACCTCATGGACATGACCGGGGGTTTTGTCTCCCAGGCGGTTCTGAGGTCTGGAACCTCTCCTGCTTCCCATCCTTTGGTGGGGTAGCAGGGGTGTGTGGGTGTGGACCACAATGTGTTGTGTCACACGTGGTCCCGCCTGTGCTGTGCGTTTAGGAGGTTCTGGTTCCCTCTTTTTCGCACTTGGGTGGAGTTGACTGCCGCCCCCTCTTCACTAGGAAGGAGGGGTGACGGGACTCCCCCCCCCCCCCCCCCTGATGTGGGCTTTCGGGTCCTCAGGGGGTGCATTTGTCGGTCCTCGCGTCTGCTCTGTCCCCATATCTCGATGGCGAAGAGCAGGACGCGATTCGCCAGTACGACTATATAACGATATTATTATATTATATGAGTACTGGCTGAGCGTCCTGCTCTTAGCGTGCCCTGAGGTCCCTTGGGAAACTTTTCTATTGGAAACTGTTTTCCGAGGAAGGGCGAGTGGTGACCACGCCTATTGCTTTATAGTACGTCACTAGGGTGGGGCCTGGCAGGTGCTGGGTGCATTTGTTTTATTCGTTGATGAAGTACAGTAGGTACTGGAGATGAGGTATATCTTGATGGCGAAGAGCAGGACGCTCAGCCAGTACTCATATAACTAGGTTATATACATAACCTGTCGTTAACACTGTCGTGTGGCAGTGAAAGGGTTAACCTGTATTGTCGCAGTGAAAGGCTTAACCCTTTGGTAGTGTGGTAGTGAAAGGGTTAATACAATATATTGCTAATACAATAGCTGAAATATACTTGGGCCCAACCTGTTCCCTAGCAACACAATTGACCTATATCAAACCCTGCCAACACGTTTCTTAGTCCTCCAATCATAACTGTTGCTTCCCGAAGTTCCCAGTAAAGCAACAGCAAAACAGTTTTGACTGAAGGATCAAGAAAAGAGGGCCGGGTTTAAGATGGGTGAAGAAGGTCTATAGGTGGAGTTTGAAATACACAGAAGGTGTTCATTGTTGATGAATAACTACATATAAGAAGATGTTTCTTTACAGTTTCTTTATGCATTTTCTCTCAAGTAGAGACGTTCCAGAGGACAGTTCTGGTTTGTTGTGTTCTTTGTTGAGGATGAAGAAATACAAAAAGTAGAGGTATTACATGGTGAAATTAGAAACATCCAATTCCATATGGAATTATCATTCTCTCCTTAGTCCCTGGATCAAAGTCACACTCTCCTTAGTCCCTGGATCAAAGTCACAGACCAAAATGAGGAACATTGAATTGAAATATTAAAAGGTTATACAGTGGCCTATATTCTCCCAGTAAATACTTAAATCAAACACTTTTATTTTGGCAGTGCCCCTTGCAGTAATCACCATCAATGCAACACCTACTGTCTCTGTGAAGTGAACGATTGATAATGAAAATAATCAAACAGGTCACTAAAGTCCTTTCAAACTAGCAGTCAGGTTTGGAGCCTGTTCTCGGCCTTCTGGCTGGCGGTTTGTCCTCAGGTCCTCCGAACGTAGCCACCAGGTCTTTGACACTACTAGCCGTACGGGGCTTCTCTTGAGTCTCTCCCTTCACCTTCCCCTTGCGAGGATTGATGTTCAAGCTTTTGGACCTAAGGGTCGGATACATCCTGTCCTCGTTCTCTAGCAGACGTTCAGTGTCTTTAGAGTCCTCGTCCACAGTGTCTTTAGAGTGCTCGTCCACAGGGTCTTTAGAGTCCTCGTCCACAGTGTCTTTAGAGTCCTCGTCCACAGTGTCTTTAGAGTCCTCGTCCACAGTGTCTTTAGAGTCCTCGTCCACAGTGTCTTTAGAGTCCTCGTCCACAGTGTCTTTAGAGTCCTCGTCCACAGTGTCTTTAGAGTCCTCGTCCACAGTGTCTTTAGAGTCTTCGTCCACAGTGTCTTTAGAGTCCTCGTCCACAGTGTCTTTAGAGTGCTCGTCCACAGGGTCTTTAGAGTCCTCGTCCACAGTGTCGTTAGAGTCCTCGTCCACAGTGTCTTTAGAGTGCTCGTCCACAGGGTCTTTAGAGTCCTCGTCCACAGTGTCGTTAGAGTCCTCGTCCACAGTGTCTTTAGAGTGCTCGTCCACAGGGTCTTTAGAGTCCTCGTCCACAGGGTCTTGTTCGATGACGTCCGTCTCCCCTGGCTCTTGTTCCCCGTCGGAGGGTGTCCGTTTTACCTCTTCTTCAGTTTCACTGGAAGTGGGCAGGCTTTCACTGGACCTCACCGTAGACACTTTGGGGACGTGGCCAAAGCGAGAGGGGTGGACTCTGTATTCAAAGCGGGCTCCCCAGCGGCCCGCGGTCGGAGACCTGGTTCCTTGCTCTGAGAGATTGGCAGCAGAGGTGAAGTCTGTTGCCCAGTTCTCCTCCCCCTCTCCTTCTGCAGGCTTATACATTATGCCGCTCATGGATCTCCGATGGGAAGAAGGCGAGGCGTTTGGAGTCTGTGCCGGGGAACACCGCACGGTCTTTGACCTCTCCAGGGGGAATGAAACAGCCGCCTCCAGCCACATCTTCTCTATAGACACCCCCGCTTTTCTTGGAGAGGTTTGCGGGGGTTCCTGCTCCGCTTCGCAGGGGGATATCAGAATGTCCACGCTGGAGATGGACCGCGTCCTGTGTGCACTCACGTCCAGGGTGGTCCCATATTCCTTGATGGCCGGTGCGGCCTCGCTCGGGGGGCTCGCCTGTCTCTCGGGGCTCGGCTGTGTCTTCCTCTCCCCGCTCTCCGCGTCCCCCCCGGACACGGACTGCCGCTCGTCGTTCTCCAGGTGGTAGCGGTAGAGGCTGTAGCCGTCCGCGCTGTTGATGCTGCTGTGTCGGAGCAGGTCGGACGGCTCGCAGATGGACGAGGCTCCGGAGCGCGTTCGGACCAACTCGGAGCGGTCCACCCCCGCCAGCTTCTCCAGCGCGTTCATCATGCGGCCCGAGAACTCCTCCAGCTGGGCCAGGCGGAGGTCCACCGTCTGCAGGCAGGCCTTCATGGAGTGCTCCCTCTCGTTCACCTCCTCCAGACGCATGAACATGTTCTCCACCCTGAAAAAAAGAAGAAGAAAAAAGGTCACTTTAAGGAAAGAACTGTTGTGGTTCTTGTATAGTATAATTTAGAAATAGCAAGTATAGCATAAGGATATAGAGTAAAAACTGTATATTGTATCGTAGTGTACATATGACCCAGTGCCTTCATTCGTAGCTAACAGTGTATTGCATTTATCTTAGGACTTTAACATGTCTATTTTATCATATTTTTTTTTATCTTATATACTTCTTTTATTTACTATTGTATTATTGCACAATCAACACCTGCATTTCACTATATGCCCTGGTATGTTTGTGACAAATAAACTTCTTGAATCTTGAATCTTGAGAGCCACAGAGAGACGGGGGCTGAGGAAGCGTTTCTCAAGAAGACAACTCGTCTTTGAACATATACAAAAATGATAAACTAGAACGTACAGTACACAGCATAATAATGTCACCAGTCACATTGTACCATCACATTCAACACCAGTTTCATAGAGCTTTCTTCAGTGAATGATGCTGGACTTATTCGTCATATTGAAGGAAATATAGCACTTCTACTACCTCATATAATCAAGACTGTGGGACTAACCCCTACCTCTCAGACGTGACTGTGGGACTAACCCCTACCTTTCTTTTCAACCAAAGAAATTGACATTCCCTAATAGATAGTGTGTACGTAAATTAAAATGTATGTGTCTGATAAATAGATAGGTATATATGGATGAAAAGGCATGTGTCTGATAGGGATATATTGTTAAAATATTGTATAATTTTGTATTTTTATATTGTATTATGAATTTGATTAGGGTTTTTATTGTTGTTTTAATTGTCTGTATGACATGTAAATGTTGTGAGTGTATATGTCTGTAACTGTATTTTATGTGTTATGGACCCCAGGAAGAATAGCCCCAGCACTGCTGTGGCTAATGGGGATCCAAATAAACTTAAACTTAAACTTAAACTTAAACTTAAACTTAAACTGTGGGACTAACCCCTACCTCTCAGATGTGACCCTGATGCGTTCGTTGTTGGACGACTGAGTCTTATCTTCTTTGTCGCGGAAATACTCCTCCACGCACTGCTCCTCAAACTCATACAGGGTCTTCAGCTCCTCTGCATTCAGCACAAGTTCTGTCAACATCACAAAGACAATATTCATCCTCACATTGGCAGGAGATTATTATATTGACTTGGGGTCTCTTGCTGAGTTGGGGTCAATAGCGATTAGCGATTGGATTTTGGTCAAGATTTGAAAGACTTGTTGAGTGTTTGTCATGAATTAGATTAGATTAAATTAGATTTAAATGTATTTTCATCATACGGCAACGAGTACAGTACAACGAAAAAAGAAGTTCGGCATCCAACCAGAGTACAAATGTTGCAGTAAAGTATATTACCGCTAATTTGCGAAAACTGACACCGAACCTCACGTTGCACGCACCGCCATCTTGGTCACAAAAACGTTCCTAATTATTAATAAATGTATGCTTTGTCATAAGTATTTAAATGCCAATTTAACCCTTTCACTACCACACTACAGAAGGGTAACTCGCGGTTAGACTCACTCTACTGAATTGAAAGTGATTTGATCCCAACCCCCGGAGCAAAGAAGCATCCCTATGATGCTGCGAGTGGTTCTATGATGCTGTGAGTGGTTCTATGTTGCTGCGAGTGGTTCTATGAGTGCTGTGAGTGGTTCTATGATGCTGTGAGTGGTTCTATGAGTGTTGCTGGGAGTGGTTCTATGATGCTGTGAGTGGTTCGATGAGTGCTGTGAGTGGTTCTATGAGTGCTGTGAGTGGTTCTATGATGCTGTGAGTGGTTCTATGAGTGCTGTGAGTGGTTCTATGAGTGCTGCGAGTGGTTCTATGAGTGTTGCTGTGAGTGGTTCTATGAGTGATGCTGTGAGTGGTTCTATGAGTGCTGCGAGTGGTTCTATGAGTGTTGCTGTGAGTGGTTCTATGAGTGATGCTGTGAGTGGTTCGATGAGTGCTGTGAGTGGTTCTATGAGTGCTGTGAGTGGTTCTATGAGTGTTGCTGCGAGTGGTTCTATGAGTGCTGTGAGTGGTTCTATGTTGCTGCGAGTGGTTCTATGAGTGTTGCTGCGAGGGGTTCTATGAGTGCTGTGAGTGGTTCTATGTTGCTGCGAGTGGTTCTATGATGCTGTGAGTGGTTCGATGAGTGCTGTGAGTGGTTCTATGAGTGCTGCGAGTGGTTCTATGATGCTGTGAGTGGTTCTATGAGTGCTGCGAGTGGTTCTATGATGCTGTGAGTGGTTCTATGATGCTGTGAGTGGTTATATGATGCTGTGAGTGGTTCTATGATGCTGTGAGTGGTTCGATGAGTGCTGTGAGTGGTTCTATGAGTGCTGCGAGTGGTTCTATGAGTGTTGCTGCGAGTGGTTCTATGATGCTGTGAGTGGTTCTATGAGTGTTGCTGCGAGTGGTTCTATGATGCTGTGAGTGGTTCTATGATGCTGTGAGTGGTTCTATGTTGCTGTGAGTGGTTCTATGAGTGCTGTGAGTGGTTCTATGTTGCTGTGAGTGGTTCTATGAGTGTTGCTGCGAGTGGTTCTATGAGTGCTGCGAGTGGTTCTATGATGCTGCGCGTGGTTCTATGATGCTTCGAGTGGTTCTATGAGTGCTGCGAGTGGTTCTCACGGAGGCCTCTCTGGCTGTCGTCCTGTTCGCCCTCGGGCCTCCCACGGCAGCGGCAGCAGATGTGCTTGAGGACGATGTAGATGTGCGGGAAGATGATGAGGGGAGGGGGGAGGATGGGCCGGTCGTGGAACGTCATGATCAGCTGGTACCGCTGGAACTTCCAGATCTGGTTGGAGATGGACTTGACGGTGGTGAAGGTGTTGCTAGCAGAGAGAATAGGGAGGTGTAGTGGTTACGTCATTGGTGTTTCCCGCGCCGGTCCACCCTCCTTGAAATTGCAATGTATTTCCAATGGACCCATTTCTAAATTGTCTCATTTAAAACAATTAAAGCATGAACATTGGCATGGTGTACCTTTCTGTGTGTATTCATCCACAGTCTATAGCTCAACATGAAAGAATTCGCAATTAATCGGAAAAGTAGTAAAATAACAACATTTATGTTTTCGTTCGCTGATGAACTACACTTCACTCTGGTGCTGCTGACTGACGTCACCACAGCATAGACTCCTGAATAGGTATAAAAGACAATAAAAGTAGTGCAATGTAAACGTGCAGACTTAATAATGGCATAAAATAAGTACAAAAGTACAATGTCGCTCGAAGGCATGTGAACCCCAGTCAGTCCCCCAAAACACCCCACACATCAATCCCTACCACATCCCCATCCAAGACGCACCCCCCAATAAAGCACACCATGACTGAAGGAAAAACACAAAACAGCCCGTGCGCACCGGGTCGGCTGGGTGGCACAGCGGACTAAGCGCTCGTCACCAACGTGAGAGACACTGGTATCGAATCCGGCTATCAGCGTTGCCTCCAGCTTGGCCGGCCGTCATACTGGCTCAAAAGGGAAGCCGGTGGGTGGTATTCTGGTCGTTGTAAACAGCGACTCCTACAGGTCGGTCAGGGCGCCTGCACAGCGAGGGAGGGAGATGATGAGGGTAGTGTGACCTCCCACACGTTACACCTCACCAATGAGAGTCCGCGCTACGCAGGTGAAAAGATGCTGCTGGCTGTCTCCTATGTCTCGGAGGAAGCATCTGATAGACTTCAGGGCTCCCTAGACCGACCAGTGGGGGGGCACATGCGAGCAACGACCAGGAAGGGGAGGGGGGAATTGGCATAACGACTAAATTGGGATGGGAGAAAAACACAGAAAAACAGGAGGAGAAAAAGTGGATAAAAAAAAAAGAAAAACACCCCGTGCGCCCCTCACATCCCCCGGTCCCGGTGCCCCCGCCCACCACGAGGAATACCAGTGAATCCCACATCCCCACCCCCAAACTCCACAGAGGAATGACAGGCCACACGCCCCAGGATCCGCAGCCACGCCAAAGGAGACACGACTCCAAACACTCAAGCAGACAGACACAACAGTGGCCAAATGAGAAGACACGCAGGATCGGGGCGGTCCGAGACGACACCGGGAGCCCCGGGACACCCCGGAACACAGCAGAAGCCACAGCGAGCCCCCCACGCAAGGAACCCCAAAAACCAGCCAGCGAACCGAGGGAACCCAATGACGAAGACCAACCAAAATCCACCAAAGCACACGCAAGAGACCAATACGCAGCTCAAGGGAAGGTCCAGCCGAAGCCATAGGCTCCAACCAAACCCCCCCCCCCCCAAGACCTCTCCCAGAGTCGAACACCAGCCCCCTGCATGCGCACCGACGGACCCCGGCCAGCCCCCATCACCAAACTCCCCCAAACCCACCGACACCCCCCGCATGATGAACCCACCACAACCCCCACAGCACCCCAAAGTGTCCCAAAGGTCTCAGCGCCATCCTAGACCACCAACAACACCACACGTTCCCCCATCCAACCACCACCATGTCCATCTACCCGAACATCCAGAATCACCGCCCGGCCCCCCGGCACGGCTCAGCTACAGGCCATGGAGCACACCCCTACCTTGACTCTCAGCTGAGAGCGTAGTTTCTTAAAATTGTCAAGCTACAATATTATAAAATACAATATTATAAAATCCTGTCAGGAAGCGTGCCTCAAAGCATGAATGAACCGGCATTTACCGACATTTCTAAGCACTTTAAACTTGAACTTTAGCGCACATAAAGTCACGCGGAAACAGCTGTTCCTGGAGGCAGTAGGGCGTACCCATTTTGTCCACGCATTATTCCACGCTCATAGCGAGGGGGGCGTACTAGCATAGGTCAGTGGCCAATCAGAGCGCAAAATGGGAACGCGAAAACACGAACCGTTTGGTAAAAGCATAGGGGCACTATATAATGAAAGGCTGATTTTCCAAGTTGGGTCTGTACATGGGGGACCTCCAGTGTAAGCCAATCATTTGAGCGAGTCATATAGGGTCTAGTGTTCTGAACTAATAGTGATGTGAGATAAGGAGGTAATTTCCTGTTAATGGCCTCAAGGATAAATAAATACCAGTGTTGATTTCGCCTTTAGCCAGAAAAGACCAACCCACTTTGTCATATAAGATGCAGTGGTGTGTATCGTGTATCTGTCACCAGTGATACATCTAAGAGCAGAATGCTAAGTACTGTACATTAGTACACTGCATAGTATTGTATATTATATGGTAACTCAGAACATTGTACATATGTCTATACCGAACACTGTGACCTCATTTTCTTCTTCTAAATTACATGCTATACTATGTTATTTGATACTATCTTGTCTAGCACAGTCTCTGGAGCGTAACAGTAAGAAGCATTTTGTATGAAAGTATTCTGTACTTCTGTATGACAACTATTAAAGAAACTTGAAACTTGAAACTAAGCAAGATCTAGTGGTTTAAAAGAGTCGAAGGGGCAGCATTTCTATAAATCACATCTCCATATTATTGGAATGTTAAAGCTAAGTACTGTACCTTTTTGTTCTGCATTAGGATGAGTGAGACTGATTTAAGTACATACTTGTTCTAGTAGGTAAACATATGAGCCTTGACAATCAGTACTGTTGCCCAAAAATGTGACCTATAGCAAATTCACAGTATTTTTTTTTTGATCCACTTTTTCTCCCATTTTTCCATATTTTCTCCCATCCCAATTTCGTATCATCTAATTCAACCCTCCCCTGTCACGAACGCTGTTTCTTGCCTCCCACAAGCCGGCTGCAATGTGGACTAAGTCATACATAGCACAAGTCCCCTCCGGTACTTGAGGTAACAGCAGTCGCATCTTTTCACCTGCGCAGCTCGATCTCTCAGTGTCGAGGAGTAACGCGTGGGAGGCTCACGCTGCCCCCGACACTTCCTGATTCTACTGCGCAGGCGCACCAACCGACTTGTAGGAGTCGCTGTCCACAACGTTCGATCCCCACCCTTCAGTTTTCCCTCCCCGTAATACGGCCAATGTGTATTAGTATGAACGACCAGCTAAACTGAAAAACAATGTGGAGAGCTGGATTCGAACACGCGAATCCTAGCGTCTCCACACTGGTGGCGAGTGCCTTGCCCACTACACCACCTAGCCGCCCTGCAAATTCACAGTATTTACTATTTTTTTTGTTTTTGTAAATGGTAAAAACGTACTTGAAGACAGCGATGAGTAGGTTGACCAGCAGGATGTTAGCCACCAGTAGATAACCCGCCATGAGGGCCGGGGTGAGCCAGGCGCCGGGGATGCATGGAGGAAGCTTCTTGCCGTCGTCGTCATACAAGTTATCACCACATGGTGCTAGAAAGTTCAGAAATAATGTTTAGAATCAACGTGTTATTTAAAGCACATGTATGGAAGTAAACAAGTAAATAATGAACATGCCCAAATCCAAATGAGGCTTTACTAATTTCACTTTGAAGTGTATTATTACAGTACATGCTCTCTTAGAGCCGGTTATCTTTAGATGCGCAAGATACTTACGGTTGATTTCCATTGCATAGACTACCAATCGATGATGCAATTGAAGCAGAAAAGATTAAAGAGACAAGAACAAAATAATACAATAGCAACCCACACGGTCACAAATTATCCAGCATCATCAGCAAGGAAGAAGACGGCATCTCCAATTCATGGCCAATGTTGAACTGCTGTCTTGACAATTGTCTTTTTTTTTTCTCAAAAATATAAATACATTTTTCAGTTCAATCCAGTCTTTAGGTACAAATTCAAATGAATCATACTCTATGTTGGGTCGTTTTGTGTGTTTGTGTTTTGCATTAAGGTAATAACGATTGCAAATCCATGCAGTCTTCTTCAGGCTGATATCAGAAACAATACCATTTCATGTATTTCTATCGGGCAGATGATCATCATAAAAGGACATTCTTTTTCACAAGGGTAAAACACTTTAATACATTATTGCAATACATATGAATACAACTGAAATTCATTCTTTTTGGATTCGTCAGGCTCAGGGATCTTCAAATGATGACAATGTCCAGCTGCCCTCTGTTGTCACGAACACATGAAAAAAAATATAACTTAAAAAAAAATACTAAGTTATATATATTTTTTTTCTTTTTGTTTGTTTTTGTTCTTCATCTCTAGCCATTTTAAACAGTCAAGAAGACACGCGACTGAAATTGAATTACAGTGCAATACTAGCACGTGCCAGCAGAGGGAGCAAAGGGCACACATTACACATCACCCACACAAACACAATGGCGTCACAATATCCAAGCAGGAGCAGTGAACAGTGGGACGTTTGATTGATTGATTGATTGATTGAAAACTTTATTAACAGATTGCAGAATGGGTACAGTACAGTACAGCTCAATACATACAATTGTTAAGGGGATGCAGACCAGAGAAAGACTTTCGTCTTGTTTACATCAGGGTCCCCCATTTTCAATTCATCGTAAATCACGTCACTCACAGGGATGAAGGGTTCATTCAAGTGGGTGATCATGTGATTGGGGGTCGTAGTGATCATCCGCCCATGAAACAGGAAACAGAATCTTACTATGAACTCTAGTCTTACGGTCTATCGAGTCCGCAAATATTTCTCCATAGATCATCCAGTAGGGCATGTAGAAGATGTTCCTGGCCAGCCGCCAGGTGGGCTCCTCGTCGGGGTGCAGGATGGCCTGCCGCGCCACGCCGAAGCTCATCAGCACCACCAACATGATCACCACGAAGTACAGCATGTCGATCATCTGGAACACGGGGACATAATATTATCTATGTTGTGTTGTGTTTGTGTAGGCCGCGTGAACACTTAAGGCAACCAACTTGCACTTCCGCGTTTCTCTGAATAGTCCTCGCAATCCTGAGAGCTGATTGATTGATTGATTGATTGATTGATAAGAGCAGTCAATCTGAGAGTAATGGTCCTGGGATTCGTAATGTAATTGTAATTTGTAAAACGCTTTTGCATTAAAATGTATATCATCAGAATACCAGGATAGCACCTCGTTATAGCACTTTAGTGACCCCTAGATCTTAGAGACAATGACACAATTTCCCCCTCAGTCATGATATTATTATTATTATTATTATTATTATTATTATTATTATTATTATTATTATTATTATTATTATTATTATTATTATTATTATTATTTATTATTATTATTATTATTATTATTATTATTATTATTATTATTATTATTATTATTATTATTATTATTATTATTATTATTATTATTATTATTAATATTATTAATATTATTATTATTATATCATCATATCAATTCCCTCAGGGACAATAAAGGTTATTATAATAATTATTATTATTATGTCCTGGTATCAATTCCCTCAGGGACAATAACCCTTTCACTACCACACTACAGAAGGTTAACCCTTTCACTATCACACTACAGACCGTCTATTGTGGTAGTGAAAGCCGGGTTAACCCTTTGTCATGTGGCAGTGAAAGGGTTAACCTTCTGTGTTGTCGCCGTGAAAGTGTAAACCCGTTGGTAGTGTGGTAGTGAAAGGGATAACGGTTATTATTATTATAATTTCTTCATATCAATTCCCTCAGGGACAATACAGTTTATTATTATTTAATCGTATTAATTCCCTCATGCAGGACAATAAAGTTTATTATTATTGTTATTTAATCGCATCAAATACCATGTATTATAATAAAAATAAAAAAATCTTATCCCACACAAAATGTCTTACCATTTTCCCGATCATCATGACGTAGGGTCCCAGGTACTTGTTGACCCCGAAGATGTCGAGGACCCGGATGTACCAGAAGATGATGTCCACGCAGTAGATGACCCGTCCGTAGCCCATGTAGGGCTCGTTCTGCAGCCGGAGCAGCAGCCCCAGCAGGAACACGGAGATGGCCACCACGTCCGTGATGTTCCAGTACTCCTCCAGCCACACGTTCACCTTCTGCTTCAGCTTCCCCGGCTCCGACATGAGGATCTGAGGGAACAGGGGAGAGACATGGCTTCGTTGATCCCCTCGGGGAAGTTCAGGCAAAACATTTAAATAACTGAACTGAAGTGTGCTCGTTGTTTATGATGGTGTTATGATTGTTGGGACGTGCTGGAAGGGCACCTGCACGATGATTATGTATGTTTATAGTTGATAAAACAGTTAAGATCATTATTTTAACCCTTTCACTACCAAAAGGGTTAACCCCCCCCCCCCCCCACTGCGACATACAGAAGGTTAACCCTTTCCCTGCCACATGACAAATGGTTAACCCTTTCACTGCCACACTACAGAAGGTTAACCCTTTCACTACCACACTACAGACGGTTAACCGTCTGTAGTGTGGTAGTGAAAGGGTTAAGTTATATTTGATAAAAAACGAAGGTAAATATTTAAGTTGAATATGATGAACTTGAAGGTAATTATTTATGTGTAAATAAGATAAACATGAAGTTCATTTTTTAAGCTATAAAAAAAGTGGGTAGGACCATATAAATTATACTTCTTCCTACTCCTTTTTTGTAATATTTATTTTGTTTATGGAGAATTGCTTTATGTGTTTTCCTTTTGTGTGTGTGTGTGTGTGTTTCTTTTCTTACATAATAATATTATTATTTGTTACATAATTCAAAATAAAATCTATTCAATTCAGTGTTATTTTACTGAGTAGGTGTAATCCAGTGGATTATGTTTCTGTTTACAATTGTATGCAGTAACTCAATGGTCTGTAATGGATTATAGTTTAAAATTGACCTTCCCGCCCCTGTAAACAAGTTGTGCTAATTCTGATAAGCTTCTTATAATTCAATATTTTGCATTAAAAACCCCAAATAACTAAGAATTACAGTGCTCTTTACAGTATGTGTGTAATATATATGTAATTATTATATTTTAAAGATCTTTTATTGTCTATTTTCACAGTACTTGGCCTCACCTGTCTGACTTTCTCTAGTCCCAGAGTGATGATGTAAGAGATGACGATCCACTCTTGTAGGGAGGGCCAGCGCTCCATCTTGACCAGGATGATGTAGTTATACAGCGCTAGGTACGTAAGATAGGCAATCTGACAACAGATAGTTATTCACCCATATAAATCACATAATGTTTATAGATTAACTTAATTATTTAGCATGCCTCTATGAAGTGTCATGCCATGCAACCATTTATTTAGTCATGAAAACAGGTAGAAATTCTCGTAACCCCTCACTGTAATGAACTATTATTTAATAATATGTCAAATAGCCTACTCACCCAGGCCAGGGTAATATGTAAAATAGGCTACTCACCCAGGCCAGGGTAATATGTAAAATAGGCTACTCACCCAGGCCAGGGTAATATGTAAAATAGGCTACTCACCCAGGCCAGGGTAATATGTAAAATAGCCTACTCACCCAGGCCAGGGTAATATGTCAAATAGGCTACTCACCCAGGCCAGGGTAATATGTAAAATAGCCTACTCACCCAGGCCAGGGTAATATGTAAAATAGGCTACTCATCCAGATCAGGGTAATATGTTGTAAAATAGGCTACTCACCCAGGCCAGGGTAATATGTTGTAAAATAGGCTACTCACCCAGGCCAGGGTAATATGTTGTAAAATAGGCTACTCACCCAGGCCAGGGTAATATGTTGTAAAATAGGCTACTCACCCAGGCCAGGGTAATATGTTGTAAAATAGGCTACTCACCCAGGCCAGGGTAATATGTTGTAAAATAGGCTACTCACCCAGGCCAGGGTATAGGACAATTCAGTAGGGAACAGCTGTTTTTCTCTGAGGCAGCACAGTTACTCAGGAGCTAATATATAAAAGTATGGTTTGTTTGCTTGATAAATTGTTAGTGCTTTATTTGTTCCTGCAGGTGCTATAAGTAACTGATGGTTAACATAGAGTTCCTCATTAGTTCCTAGGTACTCATTAATTTCTTGTGCCTGTTACCAAAAGTCTATTCTGTAATCCATGCCAAACCATCACAACCATGTGTACATTTCAAACGGCTAATGTGCTATGTTGGAAAAAACTGATTTATAGCTATAAATTTCTACTTGCAGTGTTGAACCAGAACTTGGTGAAAGGGGCGCTGTAGAACTCATAGATCTTCTTCCCGATCGGGACTCTCTTTTTCTTATCGCTCTCCTCTTCATCGTCCTTCTTGGACATGGCGTCAACGTTGGAGACGCCGTCCTGAATAACACAGCGGTTACTTGCTCAGTTAGTTCTCACTTACACTTATCAGGCCCACTGTGTTGCTGCATGGTTGAGACATTCAGTGATCACTGATTACCGCACCTTGCTGGATTTGTTGTCCTCCTCTTTGTCCTTGGCCTCCTCGTTCTCCTTTGAGGAGTGAAACGTAGTTTCATCTCCAAGTCGAAAGTCCAACAGGAGGATTGAAGGCGGGAAGACAATTCCTAGAATCACCTGCGAGATGAGACCCAAAGATCAGTCTCACTTAACAGATGGATCAATCAGTAATATTCCCTAGACTTTACAATGCCAAGTAGGCGGCTGGGTGGCGTAGCGGAGATTGCGCTCGTCACCAATGCAAGAGACTCCGGTCTCGACTCCCCGAGTCAGCATTGCCTGCGGCTTGGGCCAGTCGTCATACTATCTCAATTGGCAGAGGCAGCGGGTGGAAAGCCGGTGGGTGGGGATTGGACGTTGTGGACAGCGACTCCTACAGGTCGGTTGGGTGACGCCTGTACAACAGAGACAGGAAGTATCGGGGGCAGCGTGAGCCTCCCACGCGTTACTCCTCGCCACTGAGAGTCCGCGCTGTCTGGTGAAAAGATGCAACAGGCTGCCTCGTGTACCGGAGGGGACACGTGATGCAAGGCTTCTATCCTCACTACAGCCGACCAGTGGGAGGCATAGTCTAGCAACGTTCAAGACAGGGGAGGGGAGAATTGAAAGGGGAGAACTGGCGATACGAAATTGGGATGGGAGAAAAAAAATTGAAAAATAAGGAGAAAAAGTGGATAAAAAAAAGAAATGCCAAGTAATTAGTTCGATGAGAAATCCTACAGTAACTACAGTGAAACGACTTATTTGACAAACTGCATTTGTCCAGTCAGTGTTGACTAAAAACACAATTTTTCAATCAATATCAATCAATGTCTGAAAAAAAAAAATATATAAAACTAACCTTTATACTGTCTTTTACTAGTATGAACTCTTACCTACTATGCTAATATGCATTCAATTCTGCAGTACTCAAGTTCGACACTGTTTGACGAACAATGTTACTTACCCTTAGCTGCCAGAGTTGTACCCTTCCCTTCCTGCTTAAGTTTAAAAAAAAATTATTTAACCTTTATTTACCCAGGAAAGCAATTAAGAACAAATTATTATATACAAAAGCAGCCTGACCAAAAAGCAAAGGCCCTTTGAAGGAAGGGGGGGGGGGGGGGTGAGAGGCTGTAACAAAAACAAGGTTATGTACATGCATACAAGTAAATAAAATACAAAATGACAGTAGCAATAGTATACAAGGACAACAATAAATAAGGGTAGGGCGGCTAAGTGGAGCAGTTGGCAAGGCGCTCGCCACTAATGCAGGAGATGCTGGGTTCGAGCCCAGCTCTCGGCATTGCTACCAGCTTGGCTGGTCGTTCATACTAATACAATTGGCAGTATTATAGGGGGTGGGAAGCTGGTGGGTGGGGATCGGACGTTGTGGACAGCGACTCCTACAGGTCGGTTGGTGCGCCTGCGCAGCAGAATCAGGAAGCAACGAGGGCGGCGTGTCCCTCCCACACAGACCCTCGCCGCTGAGAGATCGCGCTGTACAGGTGAAAAGATGCGACAGCTGCCTCCTCGAGTACCGGAGGGGACACGTGATGCAAGGCTTGTGGGAGGCATGGCCTAACAGCGTTCGAGACAGGGGAGGGTAGAATTGGACAATACGAAATTGGGATGGGAGAAAAATAGAAAATGGGAGAAAAAGTATATAAAAAAAAAGAAAAAAAAATAAGGGAGAGAGAAGGAAAGAGAGAGAGGGGAAAAGAGAAAGGGAGAGGGAGAACCAGAGGGAGAGAGAGAGAAGAAAGGGGGAGATGGAGGGAGGTAGGTGAGGGGGCTTAGGGGGAGGAGAGAAGAGTCTGAGGGCTATGCGTGCGATTGGGAGGCAGTCAGCAGGTGCAACAGTCGGTTATGATTTGTTGCAGATTTTGTTTAAAAGCAGTGAGGGCAGTGAGTTTACGGGTGTTTTGTAATGCGTTCCAGTCAGATGCAGCAGCAAATCGGAAGGCGTTGCCGCCGGAAACCGTGCAGGCTTTGGGGATGGTGAGTTTGATGAAGTTGCTGGACTTTAGGTTGGTACTTGTTGTACAGAACTTGTAAGTCGCTTTGTAAGTGACACCACGGTATAATTGAAGCGCTCCAGTTTGTGCATGACTGTGCGGTACCTTAAAGCCGTTGCTCTTGCCCATCCTCAGGCAGCCCATCCACATGTCGGTGAGCAGCATCTGACTGCAGGTGTGGGCGATGAAGTCTCTGTGCTTGGCGGCTACAGCCAACTTCAGACAGGTGGAGTTGCTCCAGTTCTTCAGTTCGTAGGTAAGTAACTTCATCGCCACTTGCTCGTCGTGCTTATAGGATTGGTCCAAGAGCTCGTAGGCCAGCTGACCAAATTCCCTAGACAAGAAGGGCAAATAGGTTTGTTGGTTCATTGTCAAAACCATCTCAGAATGAGTTGTTTACGGTGGTCTGAAATCAAACGTAAGACGTGCCTCCTATCATAGTCAGATGTTTTGACTTGAATGTACAGTAAAACAAACCCATCCAATATTATTATTTTCAAACTATACTCAAGTTTCAAGTTTTGTTTTATTTGTCACATATAAGGTACATGTACGTTACAGTGAAATGCTTGGTTCTGTATGAGATTGTGCTTCATACAGTAAAAAAGTTAAAAGAATAAAGTCCAAACACTATACAAAATATACAATATACAAAACTACAAATTACAAAATGCAAACAAAACGAGGTAGAGAGTCTCTTAGTAATAAATAGATAAAATATGGTGTTGTACTTGGAGTTGTTCTCCAGGTCCTGGAAGATGTCGTCCACCATCTCGCTCTGCGAGGACTCGTGGGCCATGGCCTTGTAGAGCTTGCAGGCCACCAGGGCCTTGGCCATGGCCTCCTCCCCCCGCTGCCACAGGAACAGCGCCATCTTCTGGCGCTTCATCAGCACCGCCCACACCATCAGCTCGTGGAAGGGGTACTGGAAGCGACACACCTCCGGGTCGTCCACGTCGATGTCGATCTCCTCCTCCTTCTTTTTGTTTTTCTTGCCTTTTCCCTTTCGCGGCTCGTCGTCCTAATAATGGTCAAGAGGGACAACGTTCAAACTGGCCGACGAACAGCAACAGACAAACGAAGTCAGTTTCAAACGAATAAAAAAAACATCAGCGGATGAATCTGTAACGTCATCAAGCAACAGCCTCTAAGCAAAAGAGCCCCACTTGGTACTGTGCTTTGTTTTCTTTTTTCTTTTTTGGTCTGACGTGTTGGGGAGGGGTTGCTATCGCTGGCCACACCTCAGGCTCTGCCAAGAGAGGTCTGGAGAAATTCCCAGTTATTATAATAAGTTACTAAACTCCAACCCACACATCACACCAAAACAAGGAATCTAAACAAAGTGCAGTAGGGGCTCTTTTGCCTAGAGGGTGCTGTTTAATGACATTACAAATGCTACCTTTAAATAAATAGATAAAGAAACAGATGAATGAATAAATAAATAAATAAATACATACCTCCATTCCCAGCAGTTTCAGGGCTTTTGGCTGTAATGAAAACAAACAAATAAACAACAACAACAACAACAACAACAACAACAACAACAAGCACAGTTGTTCCAATTCAATATTATTTCCATGTGTGCCTGTGTGAATTCTCAAAGACACGCCGACGTCACGAGACCGCCGACCATCTTGGTATTGGGGAAACAAACGGATTTCGACGATCAAATGTATGCGCTGAGCTCCGTTTTTACTACATGTTTTATCACATTCTTGTTCATTTCATAATAATAATAATAATAATAATAATAATAATAATAATAATTCATTTAATTTATATAGCGCTTCTCAATAACCCGAAGTCGCTGACAATAGTCGGGAGCAAGAGTACAAACAAAGAAACAAAAGCAAAGAAACAAAAACAAAGAAACAACAAAGAAACAAAAACAAAAGGAACATGAGACCATGGGGGGAACAGGGAAGACAGCATGATAGCACAAAAAAAACTGGAGACAGACATCAATCAGGTTGGAGGGGGGGGGGGGGGGGGGGTTATGGGTGGGGGGGGTTGAAGGCAAGGGAGAACAGGTGGGTTTTGAGGCGAGCTTTGAAGGTGGAGAGTGTAGGGGAGTCTCTGATGGACTGGGGGAGGGAGTTCCAGAGTCGGGGTGCAGTACGAGAGAAGGCCCGATCTCCAACGTTTTTAAGCTTGTAACCTTCTCATATCATTTGTTTTGAAAATATTGAGGCCAACATGGCATTTCACTATTTCGAAAGCCTTTCTGGTGATTCTAAGGCGAGATATGAGTCAAAGCTCGCCCTGATTGACTTGACATCATGTCCATACAAGACACCTGCAGACCATTGGGAGAACAACCCATCTCTCGAATACCCAAATTGAAGCTGCTGTGTTACGTTTTGTACTAATAACAAAAACAGAAACCCAAATCGCAAGTTTTATATAACGTTAATACCAGCCGAGGCATCACGGAGGAAAAAGTGGCCCGGCGGCTAATGTTAGCTACGTTAAACCAGACAAATAGTAGCTACATGCTAAGCTAACGTTAATTACATCATATCGAACCGATAGGAGCTTATCTTATCTAATCTTACGTGGATGTTTATTTTATTTGATCTGATCAGGTAGTGGTACCATGTGTGCCACTACCTGATCAAACCATGTAAGATTAGATCAAATAAGCTCCTATCGATTCGATATGATATAATTAATGTTAGCTTAGCATGTAGCTACTATTTGTCTGGTTTAACGTAGCTAATGTTAGCCGCCAGCCACTTTTTCCTCCGTGATGCCTCGGCTGGTATTAACTTGCGATTTGGATTTCTGTTTTTGTTATATTACAAAACGTAACACAGCAGCTCTTTGGCATTGTGATGCACTGAAGAAAATTACCCTTGATTGTGTTTAATTTGCCGCTTTTCCGATCCGTTTCTGCACTAAATGAATCGTTCACAATGTACCCGGGGGTGCATGTTCCCCCCACGCCGTAGTTGCGTAGCAACAACAGACAGGAAGTTGACTTCGAGAATGTTTCCTCTTACTCTCTTCAAGCCATACAGGTTGGTGTAGAGAGTCCTGAAGCTCTTCCTGGTATAGTTACAGCGATAGGCTCCTCCCATTAGGAACTCCAGAACCAGTCCGATGTCAATCAAGGTAATCTGGTAATCTGGTGGAAGGTTCCCCTGAAAGACACGGGCATCGTTAGGTTATTGTGTCACTGACACCACTGGCCAGACTACTGTGGGCACTTCCCCACCCAATATGTTTATCTGCTATTCTGCAGACCTTCCATACTATCTCATGAATTGACCTTGATCTCAAACCCCGCCCTTTGTTTTTGATCCTAAAGGGAGAACATATAATAGAAAGGAATAGATGTCTATTGCCATGGCACACGTAATGTATTGATTTAATTGATCTACTCACTGATGTGTTACACACATACAGTACATAATACATGCAGGTTATAGTTTGGTGTGTCGTCTACAGAGCATGGTGCACCACAGAGCCTTGCTGAAAGGTGTTACAGTGGTTGGTGTGTAACATCTCGTTCATTACAGCCTTCGTTATGTTGAAACACGCACAGCAGGGCTACAGGTGTGTATGGGATGGACTGTTTGTTCTCATTTGCATCACTATCTACAGATGGTGATTTGATTATAAAAATGTCAGATCAAGGAGAAAAGAAAATACAATATTCACCTTTTTCACATCTCTTACTACAAAGTGCAGGGTGTTTACCGGCCCAAGCCTCTGTGAAACAGATCAGAAAAGCAGATGGTGTAAATTGTGAAAGATATCACTGATTTTCATATGGTTATGACAACATGTATGTTAAATATCTATATAGATATTTGTTTAACAGACCCTCTGTGTATTAGACTTTAGAGACAGACATTCCTCTGTAGCAGGGAGCAAGAGTGGTTGCTATAGTGAGGAGATAAGCCAGAGACCAGTGGCGTCCTTTCAGTAAAAGGCAAGGTATGGCGAGGAGAAGGGGGGGGGGGTAAAGGGGGGGTTTCCCCCCCTTGGTGATTTTTTTTGTCAAATCAGTTGTGCAATAGTCACTTTTGGTGAGTTGTTTCTATACAATTCAGTTATATGACATTTAGGTATGACACAGGACTACACAAGCATTTTTAGTATAGAAATGTGTCAACAGACTAAAGCAGGGAACCACAATATTTTGCATACGAATTATGCAGAATGTAATATCATAACTGTCTATTACTTTTCTTGCAATTGAGCCAATTTTCCTTAGGTACGGTTTTGAGGTGTGTGTTCAACAGAATGTAGTATCAAAAACATGTTCACAAAAAGTATGGGTTACTGAATGCTGAACTGCACTGTTATAATCACTACGCCATTGTAAGACCTTACCTGTGTCCCTGTATCACTTGTCTCTGCTGCCCTTTGATTAAAAAAAACGTCCCTATGTCCATTTCAGTTAGTCACAGTAAAAGTCACCTAGTAAAAGTGAGATAATTGACAATATCAAAACATGCTAGGGCTGTACCCAATAGTTCGAAGCTTCGTTCATAATGTTGACATTCGAATTCTAAATCAACATAGAAAATTGTAAAAAAAAAAAAAAAGAAAAAAAAAAAAAAAAAAAAATTGTTTTACATTTTTATTTGCCAAGGTATGGCGAGTGCCATACCTTGCCATACCAAATGGACGCCCCTGCCAGAGACCCAAGGTCACTCACAGAGGAAAATAACATCAACATTCAGGAAGAGATACCCGACAAGCTAGTAATTATACGTGTATATATGGGTCAGCCGTTGACGGCCGTTGCCAGGGGGACAACGTTAGAGAATCATCGCGAGAGAGAGAGAGACTTTAAGACGTTAAGCTGTGAGTCTTCTGGGTGGGGAGCCAGACGAGTTTTGATAGTGAGTGAGACGGAACGACACCAGACCTCCTCCTCCTCCTCCTGATGGGGAGTAGTTTCTCATACCATCCAAGACTTTCATTTTGTACAAGATGCTATGTTTATGGAAATAAACATCCTTTAATGATAAAGAGACAATGTTTCCAGTATATTCTTTGGTCTGGATGCATTAACGGGGGTGAAACAGTGTGACAGCCAGTACGGGGGAGGACCGACTTCCAACGAACGATTGCCTCATCATCAACAACTAAGACACAACGTGGAGACTTCACGGAAGGGCAGATGAGGGCTGATGAAGGCTAAAAACACAGTTTTCTAACAATTGGAAGTATGAACGCTCCACCATAATGTATCTTTACATGACAAGTCCATTTCAGAGGTGTTACCTGTTTTAAATTAAGTGCATTTTCTCAGAGAAGCATATTTTGAACGGCAATCATCTGCACCAGAATTACTACTCTACTCAGAATCCAAAAAACTGAATTTAATGTTGATTAAGACTGGACTGCAGATATAATTGCATTTCTCATCAGACTGATACATCTCAACAATGGAAGACATGGTAAATTATCTCCTCTCCTGAAGTGACGCATCTACTCTACAGAGTCCCTTCATTTTACACCTTAAAGGAAAACTCCAACATTTTGGGAAATTAGCTTATTTAACATCTTCCCTGGAGTTAGACAAGAAGATACATGCCTTTTTTGTCTCTCTGCATGCATTAGGCTTAGGGAACACCCGCACCGTTAGCGTAGCTTAGCTTCATCACTGGAAGTGGGTCAGACCTTTACCCTGAAGTTCCCTACAGTCCCCTACAGTCACGAAATACACTCCAAATACAACTCCAAAACGTTCCTGTAAACATGTTGTGACCTGTGTATTTACCACGTGGAGAAATAAAAAATAATTGAATTCGACATTTACGTTTTCTAAGCAAATATACTCTGAACTATTTTTTGCCGAACCACTCCTCTCTGGGCTCAGTGATTTCACGTCACCAATGCTACTTTCTAACGTGACGCCAGTGTTTGTTTACATTTTCATTTTATTCAAAGGATCCGCACCGATTGAAGTTATTATGGATACCATGACTGTGGTAAGTTTTAAGGGGCTAGCGTTACACAATAAATTTGTTATAATAATACCACAAGTGTGGATTCACTCGCCCAAACCCTGTAGCCATGCATCGCAGTCAGGAAAGGGGCTAACTAGGTCGATAGTCCAGCAATGTTATGTCCTATTCATCAATCTCACAATATTCGCTAACGTTAGACAGATGGAATACAGCCTTCCATCTAAAAACATAAATGAAAACTTACCACAGTCATGGTATCCATAATAACTTCAATCGGTTCGGATCCTTTGAATGAAATTAAAATGTAAACAAACACTGGCGTCACGTTAGAAAGTAGAACTGGTGACGTGAAATCACTGAGCCCAGAGAGGAGTGGTTCGGCAAAAAATATATTTGTTTAGAAAACGTAAATGTCGAATTCAATTCTTTTTTATTTCTCCACGTGGTAAATACACAGGTCACAACATGTTTACAGCAACGTTTTGGAGTTGTATTTGGAGTGTATTTCGTGACTGTAGGGAACTTCAGGGTAAAGGTCTGACCCACTTCCAGTGATGAAGCTAAGCTACGCTAACGGTGCAGGCGTTCCCTAAGCCTAATGAATGCAGAGAGACAAAAAAGGTATGTATCTTCTTGTCTAACTCCAGGGAAGATGTTAAATAAGCTAATTTCCCAAAATGTTGGAGTTTTCCTTTAACCTTATTAATTAAATAAGAATGAAGGTGAATTAAGAAAATAATTAAGTAGAATTATGCATGGGATAAGTCAAACTAAAGGACAAAACCCCTTAATCTTACCCTTAAAAACAAATTACAATCCTCTTAATTTAAATTAAGCTCTTTAATTTACCCTGAAATGACTGATTAAGGTGTTTAACTGCTCTAAAAGAGCACCTACAGGTGGCGGAATTAGAAACTGGCCCCGGTAAATGTCAAAATTGTAGGGTAGAAAGAGATTCTTTTCTGTATGGTGCTTTATTTCCAGCTCAATATGGGGTTTTACAAGTTGATACTTCCCTTCTCATACACAACACAGCTACCTGCTAATACGCTAGCTTCACAACAACAACGTCCGTCCTCCCATATCTCCCGGGGGGAAACAACACCCCAGCATAACAGTGGTGCCCCTAAGACCATACAACTAGAGCGACACACAAAACCACAGAACATTACAATAATTCACCCACGGAACGATGTGTTGGGGATAAGGGTTCTGTTTGTTACTTTTATGTTTGTTACTTTCCTGTCTGCAAACGAGTTCCTGTTAGCTAGCAAGTAGCAAGTAAACAGTGTTGATGTTGAAGTTGAATAAACGTTTAGCAAGATTTTATTTTGCAAACTACATTTTGTGTCGTAGTTTTTAGTCAACGACATTGCATGAATAATTTCGTCACGTTAGTGTCACATGATCTCCATTAACGTGACATCTCGTCTAGTTTTTGTCAGGGGAAAAAGCTTTGTTGACGACCATATTTAGTCACCATTTTCGTTGACTAAATTAACACTTCTTGAATTGTATGAATGGCTGTGCACATAGATTAAGGAATCTAAGTAATTTCAATAAAGCACACTTCTGAGTCAAAGGAACTTGTTTGTTCATGACCTTTGAAAAATAAAAGCCGAGCAGTTCAATTTGTTGTAGGTTTGAGTGTGCTGTGTATCTTTGGCTTGCATTTAATGTTGGGGAGTGATTACCTATATGGTTACGTGCTGCCTTGCTGAAGGATTCTAAACATTCTGTGAGATGGGCAAACTACACCTCAATGAGAAATAGTTCCTATTCTCCTATACTATTTGAAAATGGCAATATTAGCTTAAAAAAAGTTTGACTCAGAAAAATACATTACACAAAACAATATTGCTGTTGTGGAGGACAATAATGGACAATAGAATTCACATTCATATTCTGTCACCTCCATGTTCAATGTTATGCACAGGGTGTGGTTAGGGGGCATTGACGTTATGTAGTCACACGGGTTGACGTGATGACGTATTAGTTTGTATTAAGGAAGTGGGAAGTAAACATGAGAGGTTACGTGTATTGCATCTAAACAACCGTCTGGCAGTCTGTTTGTTCCGCACTCCTACATTGGTGACCCTGACGTACGGGGTTCTCCACTAGAGGCGGCCAACGGCAGTCCCATACGGACCTATGGTGAACGGCATGTGACATTGTGTTTGGAGGGACAGCATTTCTCATGGACATTTGTTACCGCTGAGGTGTCTAACCCATTGTTAGGTGCAGATTTTTTGTGTGCCCATGGGCTGCTGGTGGACATTAAAAACCGGCGCTTGGTCAGCGCAGAAACTTTTAGCTCATTCCCATGTGAACTCAGTGGTTCTAGCTCCTCAAGGCTGTCCAGTACCCTCACTGCCTCTGAGTTCTCAAGTATGTTGGCTGAGTTCCCAGTTCTTACCATGCCAACTTTTTCAGCAGCTACAGCTAAGCACAGTGTGGAACATTATATACCGACTACAGGCCCGCCAGTACATGCCCGTGCACGGTGCCTGGATCCAGGTAAACTGGCTATTGCTAAGGCGGAGTTTGAGGCGATGGAGTGCCTCGGCATCGTGCGCCGGTCCAATAGCCCCTGGGCCTCGCCACTCCATATGGTGCCAAAGCCCGCCGGAGGTTGGCGCCCGTGTGGTGATTATCGCCGCCTGAATGATGCTACGACCCCTGACCGCTATCCTATACCACACATTCAGGACTTTTCATCTCGCCTTGCGGGGAAGGTCATATTTTCTAAAGTGGACCAGGTTCGTGGTTATCACCAGGTGCCGGTGCAGTCACAGGACATTTCCAAAACCGCGGTAATCACCCCTTTTGGGCTCTTTGAGTTCCTCTGCATGCCTTTTGGTCTCAAGAACGCTGCCCAAGCATTTCAGCGCCTCATGGACAGTGTGTTAAGGGACCTGCCTTTCCTGTTCATTTATTTAGATGACATCCTCATCGCCAGCTCCTCCAGGGGTTCACCTCTGCACACTTTTTGAGCGCCTGAGTCAGCATGGCTTGATTCTTAACCCAGCAAAGTGCCAGTTTGGACTGCGAATAATTGATTTCCTGGGGCACTGCATCACAAAGGATGGGGCAGTGCCTCTGCCATCGAAAGTGCAGGCTGTGAGCGAGTTTCCGCAGCCCCCCACCGTCCGGTCGCTACAGGAATTTTTGGGTATGGTGAGTTTTTATCATCGCTTTGTGCCTGGCGCAGCCCAGCTCATGCAGCCGCTCTACGAGGCACTCAAGGGCAAACCTGCTAAGCTCACTCTCACTTGGACAGAGGAGATAGATGGAGCTTTTAAAAACACCAAGCAAGCCATGTTGGCACACCCATTACCTGAGGCGCCGATCGCTCTCACAACCGACGCATCGGATTATGCTGTTGGGGCAGTGTATGAGCAGCTAGTCGATGGTCACTGGCAATCCCTCGCTTTTTTTAGTCGGCAGCTCAGAGCCAGTGAGCGCAATTACAGCACCTTTGACCGGGAGCTCCTCAGCCTCTATCTGGCGGTACGGCATTTCCGTATCCTGTTGGAGGGCCGACCATTCACAGCATTTGTCCATCACAAACCGTTGACCTTTGCTATGGCCAAGGTCTCAGAGCCATGGTCCGCTCGCCAGCAACGCCAGTTGTCCTCCATCTCAGAGTTTACAACAGACATCCAACATGTGGCTGGGAAGAACAACCCTGTCGCCGACTGCCTCTCTCGTGCTATCATCAGTACGGTCCACCTCGGGATTGATTATGCACAGATGGCAGCCGATCAGCTTTCCGACAAGGACGTCCAGGCATGTAGGACCACCGATACAGGTCTTCAGTTGGTGGACATCTCTTTTAATGACACTGGTTCTACGCTCCTGTGTGACATCTCACTTGGGCAGCCTCGCCCTGTTGTCCCTGCCGCTTGGAGGAGGCGGGTTTTCGACGCCCTTCACTGCCTTTCTCACCCGGGCAGGAAACCATCTCAGCTGTTGGTGGCAGCCAAGTTCGTCTGGCACGGTCTTAAAAAGGATGTTCGGGATTGGGCTAATGCTTGTCTGGAGTGTCAACGGGCCAAGGTACACCGCCACACCAAGGCCCCACTAACCCCTTTCAATGTGCCTGAAAGGCGGTTTGATCATGTGCACATAGACTTGGTTGGGCCACTGCCACCATCACACGGTTGCACCCACCTCCTTACCATGATTGACAGGACGACCCGTTGGCCAGAGGCTATGCCACTATCTTCAACTACATCTGCCGACATTGCACAAGCATTCATCGGCACCTGGGTTGCCCGTTTTGGTGCTCCATCGGATATAACCTCCGACCGGGGGCCTCAGTTCACATCGGAGCTCTGGAATGCTGTGGCCCAGGGTCTCGGGGATTTCATACCCAACACCACAACGCCTTGGTCTGCTGGCCAGCAACGGTCTGTTTTCCTGGACAATGCCAAGGTATTTAGGCCGGTGCCTACGTCACAGCACATTGTGCCCCAGGCTTATATTCCACCTGATCTCCATACAGCAAAGTACGTCTTTGTCCGCCATGATGCCCATCGGTCGCCACTACGGCCACCATATGAGGGGCCTTTTCGTGTCTGGAGACAGGGGACAAGTCATTTGTAGTCGAGATAGGAGGGAAACCGGACCACATTTCAGTGGACCGTCTGAAACCGGCTCATGTGGACCTGGACCGTCCGGTTCCTGTAGCTCAGCCGCCGCGGCGCGGCCGCCCTCCGGCCATCAAAACCTCAGACCACCCTCCGGGGTCTACGGGTTCCACCGTGACGCAGGGTTTCCCCCTGGCCGTTAGGTCTTCAGACCATCCTCTGGTGGTAACTGGTCCCGTCGCTACACAGACTCTGGACACCCGAAGCCGCTTCGGCAGGATTTTACGGGGTCCTCAACGGCTCATGCTGCCAGTTCTTGTGAATTCTGGGGGGGCGCATGTGGGGGACAATAATGGACAATAGAATTCACATTCATATTCTGTCACCTACATGTTCAATGTTATGCACAGGGTGTGGTTAGAGGGCATTGACGTTATGTAGTCACACGGGTTGACGTGATGACGTATTAGTTTGTATTAAGGAAGTGGGAAGTAAACATGAGAGGTTACATGTATTGCATCTAAACAACCGTCTGGCAGTCTGTTTGTTCCGCACTCCTACACTGTATTGTTTGTTTATAATTCAGATGTATTATATTTAGACTTGGTCCACAAAATGAATGGAAGTGAATGAGGAGCCTGACACCTGGGAGGAATGGTGGTGTTGACAGTGGTCGCTAGCTTACTTGTAGATTACTTTGCGGTTCTCAAACTACGGGTCACGACCCAAAGTGGGGTCGTGGGTAGGTGACAGTGGGGTTGCTCATTGGCAAGTAATATATATGTTCTGGCAACATATTTTGCCTAAATATGCCTCGTTTTATAAATGTGTATTGATAGTGCTGTAATAAAATGTTCTAATAAATATGCACGATCAAGTTCAACAACGTGTGCTTTTATTTTGATATTCCTTAATTCCATGTTGAAATTACGCAATATATTAAGTGTGGGGTCGCCAAAGAAAATCCTAAATAAAATGGGGTTGTGGTATAAAAAAGTTTGAGAACCCCTGCTTTAGATGGATAGAGGTAAAACTACTAAAGTGAAATATCCCTTTAAGGGATGACTCTCCCCTAGAGTAGGCATATTTAGGCCTGTGCAACCGAGTGCAGCCATGCAGCTCACCGTGTTGTACAGTTCCTCTAGCCGAGGAATGGTCAGAAAGTGGTGGATATTGACCCCGTTCTCAATCAGCAGCTTCACAAAGTCCACCCTGTCTAGTACTAAAGCGTCCATCATGGCCTGCTCCAGAGAGTTGACCTGCAGGGTATAAACAAAAGGGGTCATGACACGGATTACCATACTGTACCTCTTACCAGAGGATAGAAGTAATCTCCAGTAGGTGACCTTGCGTACATTATGATAACTGATAATCCCAATACTGGATGTGTAGTAGTGTATATAGGGCTATACGTTACTGTAATGTTCTCTTTCACAGCTATGTTACATTTCAAGACATTATATGTGCACAGTTTGTACTTGGTTTCACTGCTATCAATCTTGTTACGAGTGTGTAATTAACAATACATACTTTTTTTTACTGGCTCAAAGAACACCAGAGCTGCACCCACAGCTAAATTCATTAGCTGCGTGTATGCAATTCACCTTTATTCTGTTTTATATGTGTATTTTTGTAAAAATTTGTATATTGTGATGCTGAATTGTATTTTATGTAGGCCTATTTGATGTATGTTATGTATGATAACCTTTTTTTTTATCACCTTAGGTTGATGCCTTTTTTTAACATATTGGCCAGGGACTACAGATGGAATCTAGCTTTCTGGCCAAATCTGGTGCATTTACATTTATTGTTGATTAATATGCACTGTCCCTTTAGCAAATAAACTTAAACTTAAACTCTATAAGAGTCAAATATACATTGTGATTTATCAAAATCGCAAGTTTGATTGAAATGTGAGCCTGCTTCGTGTTCATTCAAATATTCAGATGTTTTGAAAATATTTGTGTTGAGGTGTTTCCAGTCGTATACCCAGTTGAGCAGCTCTAGCTTCCTGGGGTCTGTCTCTACGGGAGGCTCAGGTTTGGCTTTGCCCCCTTTGCCCTTCTTCCCCCTGGCCTTGCCTTTCCCCATGCCTCCTCCTCTGGGCGCGGCCACCGGGCTTTTGGGACGATCGTGAGAGGTTGCGTTGGCGGGCAGGGAACTCGCAGGCTAAGAGACACCATGGGAGACAGAGCAAAACCCAAACGTGAAAATGCGCAACATGTACAGACGGCCACTTAAAGGCCCGATGAAAGCAAAATAGATGTTTGTAATTTCCTGGAAAAACCAAATAAAATTGAAAAACATCCAGCACACGGGGGTATATACAATTTTTGCATCCAATTAAATGCTTTCTAGAATTACATTTACAGCACATTGTAACTGAGCTAGCACTCTGCCTCTTTGACTAAATTGAACAAATGTTCAATGTTGGCTTGCTAGCTAACGTTACTATGTTGCTAACATTAGCTTGTTAGATGGGTCGAACGTAATGCACATTCAGCACTATTGGCTACTATAAATGCCAATCAATATGCATGACAAGTCCCTAATTAGCATTCTGTTTTTACAGGAAACACATAAATATGTGGAATCAAATAGCATTCTGCTAGCCGTTTCATGGGGACTTTAATCATCTAGTAGCATGTGTTGAATTGGGGTGAAATCAACACCTAATTCCTATAAGCGGACGTAACGTAACAATTGCACAGTATCACAGTTGTGGTTTTATGACAGGTTGACATGAAGAATCTACAGGAAATAGATGTTGCTGTATAAGCCTTGCAGTTATTTTCATATAGTTTATGACAAGTGTAGATCTTGTTCCCACAGACTCACAGGCCAGTGATGTCCATAGACGAAGATCTGACTGCGAGCTATGTCCACTCTGTTCCATGCCAGGGCAAGGCTCAGCTGGTCAGGGGCTGAGGCGTTTGTCCCTAAGATAAAACATACATATAATTAGATCTTTCACTATTAGCTTTCCCTTTTACCTTCAGGTTTTCCTGAACTAAAAGATGCTGTAAGTGGAATAATTTTTGCTCAGTTTTTCTGACTTTTTGCAACCGGCACTTTGGCGACCCCTAGTGGCTCGGGTGTTGAAGACTTATTTGTTGCCTGTCGATAGCGACAAAATCCGACAAAATCCGTTCAGCGGTTCTCGAGTTACATGCCGGTATTTGAGGCTTGTGCAAAGTACACGGTATTGCGCAAAATACCACTCCCGACTCAGGCTGCAGTAGTTCCATCAATCTAGATCCGATCTCGAAAATTATTGTGGATCATTGTAGCCAATGAGTGTGGCTTCCAATGATACCCCATGTGGGGATGTGTGAATCAGGGATCTAGGTGAACAACTAAATTCTTTAACAGGAAGCCAAATGAATTGAAGTCTATGAGAAAACTGAGTTTTTCTTTGTACACAGTTTACCAAAATCACTCCTAATCACAAATTTCTGAATGGATCTTTATGAAATTTGGATATGTACTACATAAGGCTTCAGGCTATGGCTCCATCTGGATTTGTAAGCCATACCACCTTCTGGGGAAATACTACCTCTGGACTACTAACTACGACAGAAAAACTTGAGTAACAAGTGCTTTTACAACTCAAGTTCAGACCTATGTTACTCTATTATGTTAGCACTAAAAGTGAACATTTTCAGAATGTCATCTTTCAAAAGAGACCAGGCTCATGCATGTGCTATAAGTATAAAGTATGTTGTTTTGATTTGCAAAAAAAGTATGCAGTCCTCAAAAACGAAAACGAAAATGGCCAGGAGACTCATTGCAGGTTAAATGACTTCGGGTCATTGAGAAGCGCTATGTAAATAAAATGAATTATTATTTATTATTATTAAATAAGTGTTAAGTAGCTCTACATTCCGACAGCCATCAGTGATAGAGTGTTTGGTCGGTAACATGTGTCTCCCAGTCCCTCCGCTTTACAACAGACAATACATTTTCCCACTTTATCCAATATTATCCGATATTTGTACTTATTACCATTCATCTTAAAACAAATGTACTTGTTTCAAGCGCATATCTGCTTAAACTAGTTTTTATTTCTTATTTTTCCATTCCAGAACATGTATTTTGTGTTTACTGCAGAGAGGAGGGACTGGGAGACCCATGTTACTGACCAAACGTTCTGTATCTGTGATAGTCTGAATGTAGAGCTATTAACACGTAGACCACTTTTATATATATATATACCACCTACAGCTCCTTTAAATTAATAGAGCCACCCTTGAGTACAAAATATAGTTCAAAATAAGTAAGTGTGCAGTTGCACTAGAGCAGTGCCATTTACTAGTGTGATCTTATGCAATGCTTGTACTGTAGGCCTACTGGCTACTGTAGCTATTTGTGAGTCTTTGAATGTGGCCTTCATCACACATACAGAAGAGTAAATGTTTCTTCTATTTACCTTTCAGTAAAGCAGTCAATATGGACATCTCAATGTCCTGCTGTCCCTCTGAGCCCATGCGGAACACTGTGATCTACATGATAGAAATACCAGTTGATTTGCAAGTAAAGCCTTATTTTCCTAATATGAATCAGATGCCTCTTAGCAGACCTTTGCTGTTTGCTCTTAAAAAGAACCTACACACTACACACTCTACACACCCTACACCCTACACACCCTACACCCTACACACCCTACACCCTACACACCCTACACACTCTACACACTCTACACACTCTACACACCCTACACACTCTACACACCCTACACCCTACACACCCTACACCCTACACACTCTACACACCCTACACACTCTACACACCCTACACCCTACACACTCTACACACCCTACACACTCTACACACCCTACACCCTACACACCCTACACCCTACACACTCTACACACTCTACACACCCTACACCCTACACTCTACACACCCTACACTCTACACACCCTACACTCTACACACCCTACACTCTACACACCCTACACACTCTACACACCCTACACTCTACACACCCTACACTCTACACACTCTACACACTCTACACACCCTACACTCTACACACCCTACACTCTACACACCCTACACACACTACACACTCTACACACTCTACACACCCTACACTCTACACACCCTACACTCTACACACTCTACACACTCTACACACCCTACACTCTACACACCCTACACTCTACACACCCTACACACACTACACACTCTACACACTCTACACACCCTACACTCTAGTCTACACCCTACACACTCTACACACCCTACACTCTAGTCTACACCCTACACACTCTACACACCCTACACACACTACACACCCTACACTCTACACACCCTACACACTCTACACACCCTACACTCTACACACCCTACACACCCTACACTCTACACACCCTACACTCTACACACTCTACACACCCTACACTCTACACACTCTACACACTAGTCTACACACTCTACACACCCTACTCTCTACACACCCTACACACCCTACACTCTACACACCCTACACTCTACACACTAGTCTACACACTCTACACACCCTACACTCTACACACCCTACACTCTCTACACACTCTACACACTCTACACACTCTACACACTCTACACACTCTACACACTCTACACACTCTACACTCTACACACTCTACACACTACACACTCTACACACTCTACACTCTACACACCCTACACTCTACACACTCTACACACTCTACACACTCTACACACTCTACACACTACACACTCTACACACTCTACACTCTACACACTCTACACACTCTACACTCTACACACTCTACACACTACACACTCTACACACTCTACACTCTACACACCCTACACTCTACACACTCTACACACCCTACACTCTACACACTCTACACACTCTACACACCCTACACACTCTACACACTCTACACTCTACACACCCTACACTCTACACACCCTACACACTCTACACACTCTACACACCCTACACACACTACACACCCTACACTCTACACACTCTACACACCCTACACACTCTACACACACTACACACCCTACACTCTACACACTCTACACACCCTACACACTCTACACACACTACACACTCTACACACTCTACACACCCTACACCCTACACACTCTACACACCCTACACACTCTACACACACTACACACCCTACACTCTACACACTCTACACACCCTACACACTCTACACACCCTACACACTCTACACACCCTACACACCCTACACACCCTACACTCTACACACCCTACACTATACACACCCTACACTCTACACACCCTACACTCTACACACCCTACACTATACACACCCTACACTCTACACACCCTACACACTACACACCCTACACTCTACACACTCTACACACACTACACACCCTACACCCTACACACTCTACACACCCTACACACTCTACACACACTACACACCCTACACTCTACACACTCTACACACTCTACACACCCTACACTCTACACACTCTACACACTCTACACACCCTACACACCCTACACTCTACACACCCTACACTCTACACACCCTACACACTCTACACACCCTACACTCTACACACCCTACACACACTACACACCCTACACACTCTACACACCCTACACTCTACACACCCTACACTCTACACACCCTACACACTCTACACACCCTACACTCTACACACTCTACACACTCTACACACTCTACACTCTACACACTCTACACACCCTACACCCTACACACTCTACACACCCTACACACTCTACACACCCTACACCCTACACACTCTACACACCCTACACACTCTACACACCCTACACACTCTACACACCCTACACTCTACACTCTACACACTCTACACACTCTACACACCCTACACTCTCTACACACCCTACACACTCTACACACTCTACACACCCTACACTCTCTACACACCCTACACTCTACACACCCTACACACACTACACACCCTACACACTCTACACACCCTACACTCTACACACCCTACACTCTACACACCCTACACACTCTACACACCCTACACTCTACACACTCTACACACTCTACACACTCTACACTCTACACACTCTACACACCCTACACCCTACACACTCTACACACCCTACACACTCTACACACCCTACACTCTACACACCCTACACTCTACACACCCTACACTCTCTACACACCCTACACTCTACACACCCTACACTCTCCACACCCTACACACTCTACACACTCTACACACCCTACACTCTCTACACACCCTATACTCTACACACCCTACACACTCTACACACCCTACACTCTCTACACACCCTACACTCTACACACCCTACACTCTCCACACCCTACACACTCTACACACTCTACACACCCTACACTCTCTACACACCCTACACACTCTACACACCCTACACTCTCTACACACCCTACACTCTACACACCCTATACTCTACACACCCTACACTCTCTACACACCCTACACTCTACACACCCTATACTCTACACACCCTACACCCTACACACTCTACACACCCTACACACTCTACACACCCTACACCCTACACACCCTACACTCTACACACCCTACACACTCTACACACCCTACACACTCTACACACCCTACACCCTACACACCCTACACTCTCTACACACCCTATACTCTACACACCCTACAACACACTACACACACTACACACCCTATACACTCTACAGTACACACCCTACACATTCTATTTATTCATAGGCGAGTGAGGCTGTATGGAATATTTCTAAGACTGTATGGAGTGAGCAGCCAGATCATGCTGATCATCCTATTAGATATGGAATTACAGCAGGGTTTGGCACAGACAGAACATGAGCCCATGCAGAGGCTGCACGAGCAGGCAGTCAGGAAACAAGCAACACAACTCCTCAACATCCTCTCCTCTCTGAACCTCTGCCATCAGGAGGAAGTCTCTGTGTGCCAAAGTGCAAATCAAACTATCGTTTGTTCCAGCCTCCGTCAAGCTGCTGAACTCTTAATGCTAAATATTCGTGCCATACAGCCGTGTGCAATAAAACAAGCACTTTAGCACTTAGCATTTAAATTCTTACAGTTTCGGTTTAAGCCGTCGTGTTGTCGATGTAAAATGTACAGTCAAACGTCCCTTTTATGTTTTTAAGATGTTTTCATGCGAAGCGACTGTTTAGCATCGTGTTAAACGCTTCCCGTGTTTTTATGATGCTGTTTATGGGCGAGCAGCGGACTGTAGCGTTGCAGCCTGAGACAGATCCCCCCGCAGGGACAATAAAGTTGACTCTACTCTCCTCTAACCACATTGCTGAACAGCTCAAGGCTAACAACCCTTTAATTCACCATGACTGTCTCACTTGTTGGCTGGACCGTTTTAAATCTAATAAACCAGCACGGCCGTCACATGGCTATGTCTAATAGCCCGGATAATGCCACAGTGTTTACTGGTACACACACTCACAACAAGGCTGCGTTTCAGACATTTCTCAGATGATCACACGACCCGTGGAGTGATAATGAGCTAACGTTACCTCCAGGGGCGGATTTAGGATTGTAGGAGATCCGGGGCTTAGCCCAGATGGGCCCCCCCCTTTTTTTTTTTTTTTTTTTTTTTTTTTACTTTTTACTTTTTTTTTTTTTTTTTTTTTTTTGGCAGGCAATGGGTGGTTTGGAGGGGTTCAGGCACGACCCCCTCCACGACAGATTTTTTTGAATTTAATGAACCTGTACGTGCAATTTCCTGCAATATAGAGCCTTCAATCTTGACCAATAAAGCTGCTCTTTTCACTATAAAACTCAGTTAACCATAACGTAGTTATGGTTAGATTTATATATTGGGGGGGGGATATATCATATTTTCCATATAATCAAAAAGTGGTGGAGCAAGATTATACCTTTGCTCCCCCAAGTTCAATAGTGGGAGAGCAGAGATGCTCCGAATGCTCTTATGGCCAGGCGTCTATGATTCACTGATACAAAGTAAAATAGTGCAGTGCAATAAAATAGTTAGTAAAATAGAATAAAATAATGCAATAGTGCATTGCAATAAAATAGTTATCATCGTATTTAATCGGGAGGCCGGTAAGGAGTGCATTACAGTAGTCGAGTTGGCTTGAGATAAAGGCATGGATCTGGTTTTCAGCGTCCTTTTGATTTATAAATGGCCGTACTTTAGCTATGTTTCTAAGGTGGAAGAATTAAGTTTTTGTCAACTTGTTGATTGTGATTTAAAGCTTAGGTCTGAGTCTACCATAACACCAAGACTTAACTCACTCAAATACAGTTAGCAGCTGGATAGACCACAGATGGAAATTAGCTTCTGCTAAATCTGGTGCAAACATATTTTCATGTAACAATGATGAATTGTAAAAAAAAAAAAAAAAAAAAAAAAAAAAAAAAAAAATTAATTTTTTTTTAATTTTTTTTAATTTTTTTTTAAATAGATTCGGGGCTTTTCAGAATACATCCGGGGCTTGAGCCCAGGTAGCCACCCCCTAGCTCCGCCCCTGGTTACCTCGTGCAGTTCCATCACCAGGCCCTGTGTGGAAGAATCTGTTTGACCTTTACTACCATTTTATTACTGATACAAAAATGTCCCAACTCACAATGGAGCCGGGGGGATTATTTTTTCCTGTGTATGAATCAATCTGAGTGAAAAGGGTTGATTATAAGTGGATCCAGTTCAGCAATGTAAATCTAGAGAATGCAGTACTGCACGTGATTTCCAGCTGTTGGGGGGGGGGGGGGGGGGGGATGCAGTGGATTGTGGGATTAGATAAACACGGGGGTTGTGTAGACAATCCCCCGTTAATCTGTAAAGTTTACTCTGTGTGCGTCGATTCCGAGCCAGCTATCACTGTGAATGAAGGTATGCGACATCATTACTCTACATTAAATGGTAAATGGCTGCATTTATATAGCGCTTTTATCCAAAGCGCTTTACAATTTGTTCCTCACATTTTACCCATTCACTCACACACCGATGGCAGAGGCAACCATGCATGCAAGGTGCCAACCTGCTCATCAGGTAAGTGTATTGCTCAAGGACACTTCGACACGCTGCCCGGGAGGAGCGGGAATCGAACCGGGAACCTCCGGATTACCAGACGACTGCTCTACCTCCTGAGCCACTGTCGCCCCCCACATTACTACAAACGACGCGGTCGTTTTAAAACGATGCTCTAACCTTCTTGAGGAGCTATGCAGGGTGAGGCATGATGAATGAACATTGGGAGAGTTGTTTGATGGAAATCGTGTGATGGACAGACAATGAGACACAAATGACAATGCAAGACGTGAAAGAACAATGTGGCTTTATTGATACATTGGTGGAAAAAAACAAATGCACTCAAATTTCAGAAACATATGACCATCATAGAAATGTATTTCAAGGCATGACATTTAATATATGAATAATATTTATAATCATATATATAATAATATAATAATAATAATAATAATAATAATAATAATAATATAATAATCATGTATGAAAAATTTAGCAATTATTGGTTTTCTTTCTACATGTGTCTGCAACGCATACTGTTGGCGATAGAGATACTAATATTTATATTATAGATACTATAATATTATGTGACTGTGCCTTGGTTTACTCCTCCTCTACCTACCAGAGCCTTCTTCTTCAAACACTCCATGACCATGAGGTAGATCTGTTGGGCCTGACTGCGGCCATAGTTGAAGGTCTTCTGGATGGTGACCAGGAGCTGGTCTCTGACACTGTCACTCACCGACCTGTTGGAACACAAAACAACATAACACTGTAAGAGGAATACACACACAAACACCCAGTGGTTAGGGCTTGGCTAAACGTGACACACATATGCTGTCTGATGGACACTTTTCATTCTAAATGGATGAATCAAAGAAAATGCCTGCTCAAAATGCTATGCTTTGATTTCCACTTATTTTATGTGATTTTAATTATGTGATGTCTCAACACAATAAATACATTTATACATTTATACATACATTTATTCATTTATTTATTTATTTATTTATACATTTATTTTGGTCAAATTGGATCAAACTCGTGTCACAAACACGTGTCAGAAACGTGTGTTTTCTTCTATTAAAGAAAGTGATGTCAACATGGAATGAAAGCGCAAAAAGCAAATGCTTTGGCACAGAGCTCCATCTGACTGGCGATCCGAGACGTCACGGTCCAACAGGCCGGACAGACACTCACCCGTCCTCCTCACAGTATTTGTGTGCGAAGGAGATGATGTCAGAGGCCCTGCCGCTGCCGTCGCACACCACAACGGGGACGGGAGGCTCCTCCCTCAGGCTCTCCAGTACGATGGAGATCACGTTGGGACCACCCTCCAGGATCAGACACACCAGAGGAACCCCCTGACCCAGACCTGGCACGGAAAAGAGACACGACAAGTTGTTCATCACGCGAAAAAAAAAAAACAGAATTCACACTTTCAAAAACACATATCAGAGGAGACGGATCTCTCTGACGTCACAGTGAGGTTGTGTGTTAGGCTTGTTCCTTTGAAGTCAGTGGTGACAGCTGAGCTTCCCTTTGCTGTCCCTGCCTTATCACTAGCTCCAGGCATAGGATGACAAAGGGAAACCCACAGGTCACATAAACACTCCACCGTACGACAGACATACAGTACCACAGGTCCTCCTTCTTGTCTCTAGTGCACAGTTAAACCACAAATAGTTCTGCATTCAACAATGCATTACCACTAAAGAAAAAGTTAACAGGAATATTTGAGACGGGAATCGCTATTCGAAAGACTTCATCACGCAGCAGCATATATATCCGTGTCTGGGTATTGGTCGGAATACAAAGTTTGGACTGATCCTGGGTCACTTACGTGTGTTTATTTTCTGCAGTGAGATGTGCTTCTCCAGCTGGCGGCGAAGCCGGACCTCTGCCCCGTACTTCCCACAGGTGCCGTTGTCAGACAGGATGAAATGTGAGTGGCTGCTGTTGAGGACGGACAGCTTACTGAGAGGAGTGGACATGGTCTGGTAGGGTCTCGTCACCTGTGTGGAGCACAGACAGCTTTATCATACTGTGTACCGTGCTATCGGATTGGTGCAAATTACTGCATGAAATTATTTGATAAATTTTTAAGGACGTGATTGAACTATTCGATGGAACGGAGTGTGGCACGTGCACAAAGGTGCACGTGCCACAAATATTGCGCTTCAAGTATACTATAACAAAAATGCACAAAGTCCTTGAATGGATTTTAATTTACAAGCAAACTAAATGTTCAAAGTAATGAAAAAAAAGGATTTAAATTAATATGTTGGAAACCTTAGATAAGTTCTGCATTTATTCAGCAGACCCAGCACATTACAAACTGTCCCCAGCAGTCTCTGTACCCTCAAATTCACAATCCACCGGTAGTCCTAATGAATGTCTTGAACAGATGAGAGAGGAAACATCTGTTGAAAGCATTCACTAGACGAATGTGAAAGTGGACTCACTTGATGTCATTATCTATGAATTATCTATCCTCATGACTTATGGCTACTGTGACATGGTGGTTGTATAAGTTGATGATGCACACAGTGACTTTGGCTGATGAACTAATTGACTTGATGTTGTACAGCTGTTTCCTAACGATGGTGCCTACAGCTCTAAGGTGTGATCCTGGTGTAACCAACACTCTATGATTGTCTAAAAGAAAATCGTATTTTGTTCCACTGAATTGATATAAATATGATATGATATGATATGTAAACATGGGAAAAACTGAATTGCTATAAGTCAACACAAATAACGAGTACAGTAGTTGCATGTAGATGCTATTGGACTGGGTTATACTGCACATATGTAGGGATCATTAATATATAAAGAGTTTCTTTGGTGTTCTATTCCTGGGTATAGACAAAGCAGATGTGGACAGAGTCAGACGCGGTGAACAGCGATGAATTAATATTGGTTGTGTCAGTTCCTTATGTGACTTACGTCTCTCCCAATGAGATCCTCTTTGTTCTCTATGATCCCCCATGGTGCAATCCCGATGGCAAACACCTTCCCTCTGGACTTTGAAGAGTGGTCTTTCAATGCATCTCCTACATGTCGGATCACTCCTTCATAATACCACGGAGAGGAGAGAAACATTGCTCATGTCACTGGCTTTATATTTGTATTGAGCGGAACCTAATTCCATTAGTAGAGGAGGTGCACTGTGGTGAATGTAAAGTGACTGACGGCAGATGTTAATTAAAAGATAACTTTCTAAAGTGTTTTCTCTCTTTCGTGTGATGTTCAGAGAGTAGTCTGGAAAACATGAATGCATGGTAACTGACACATGAACATTAGCTAACATTAGCTAATGACTGGTATGTCATAAATGTATAGATGTAGCAGTACTGACTATCTGTATGTCATATATGTCCTGATGAATTGAAAATGGGGGACCCTGATGTAAACAAGACGAAAGTCTTTCTCTGGTCTGCATCCCCTTAACAATTGTGTGTATTGAGCTGTACTGTATTGTACCCATTCTGCAATCTGTTAATAAAGTTTTCAATCAATTCAATCAATCAAAGCTAAATCATTAGCTAGGTCACGGGGTTAAGTACAACATGTTTCTTCATTCTTCAACCAGCTACATTAATTTAATGTTATATGAGGATGATTTCTCCTCAACATGTAAACATACCGCAGTTGCCTTTATAGCTATAGTTAATTTCGATTATTTTAGTTGTATGTAATCAAGGACATTTTAACAATAGAATATTGTTTTGCCGTTTTGCTCATTTCTGCCTGTTTGAAAGGGAGTTATATGCTTTGACTGGATGAGAGACTACTCTGCCAGAAAAGGACACTGGACATCTGTTTTTGAGTAATTTCTGATGTCCCTCCACAGCAAACAGGGCAGAGAGTGTTTTGGAGGGGGAACTATACACTATGTTATATAACAGCTGAGCTCAGCTAGTATAACCGAGGGAGAGGAGCTGTGTATGATGAAGGAGGAACACATCCAAGGGCGGTGGAGTAATGTATGGCTCCAATTCATTTAGCAGTGGATTTTCTTCTGCTTGCCCTTTCACCTAGTTCTTAAAGGAGACACATTTTTTTTCCTTTCAACAACTTACTGTATGTCTTTGAGGTAATCTAAACATGTCTTTAAAAAGAGAAACACTGAGATTGTGCTTTTCTAGCAGCCATACCTCTTTGTTTCAGTCATGTACTCAATGGGCTGTTTCTGTGCCTGTAACAAGCGTAAATATGATAATTATCGTACATCTAGCAGTGGTGCAATGTACCATTGAACGAAACTCAGATTAAAATTTCAGACTAGACATTGCAGATAAAATAAGAATCAAGATACAGCAATATCATAGCAAAATCTTGTGAGAAACATATTTTAGGTTCAACTTTAGGTAGAAAGGGAAGATTTATGTGCAAGCCATCTTGTACAGGCTCATTTTATCAAGATATCTTCACGCGCACATAAACGCACGTTATTAACTACAGTGATTGTGGCTGCCATTCTGAATGGTTTGCTTCAAGAGGGAGGGTTCTTGTCACAGCTGAACTGCAGAAAAGGCACAATGCACATATGGAAAATGTTCTCAGTGTTGGGACAACCCCTCATTCTGTAAAAACAATGCAACACACAGGAAAGGGCCATTTTCACAATAGGTCCCCTTTAACACTTTCAGTGCCGGCCATAACGTTGATTAATGTCCTTGAGTGCCATCATCCACTTCAATGATAGCGTTAAAAATGCATAATCTATGTTTTAAATTATGGCTATGTCTCTAATCTGCCCGTCGCTTATCAATGACTTGTTTGCAGTCAACATTGTCGAAACGGATTGTTTTTTAATCGGTTCATATCCTTTTTATAGCATTTAGAAAAGCTATAGTTTTCTGGAAAATAGAAAGATTCCCTCAAACGGCATTTATTGGAATATTCTCGAATACACTAGACACGTTGTCATTTGTCGGCCTATTTATGAATCGTTTTCAAATAAACGCTAGATTATCGATAGTATATGTGTACTTATGCACGCTATAGAAGCGAGCTGAGAAATCGATTACCTCATTTCCTCAACATCACACACACACACACACACACACACATATACACATACGGGACACGCTGTTATTTCAGTGAATACAGCTCTGATTATCCTAAAACTGGTAACATAGACTCCTTACCTTACATTTACATTTACATTTACATTTAGTCATTTAGCTGACGCTTTTATCCAAAGCGACTTACAAGTTCTGTATGACAAGACAGCAAGAAGGGTACAACTCTATCAGCTGAGTAACAATGTTTATCAAAGTGTTGCGTGTTACAGTATAGGTTAGTTTATTAGGACAAGTGCATGACAGAAAGGTTAGTCAGGGTTAGATTTTTAAAATTTTTTTAAAATTTTATTTAAAATTTTTTAAATCTTTTATTATTATCATTTCAGATAATGGTTGAAGAAGTGAGTCTTTAGTCGACGGCGAAAGATTGGACGGGATTCGGCTGTCCTAACTGGGGTGGGTAGTTCATTCCACCATTGTGGGGCAAGGACTGAGAATAGGCGGCTTCACTTTGATGACCCTCCGGGGTCAGATCAGATGTTCTCCAAAAAGATTATTCCAATTCCTGATCGCCATTCCAAATATCGATCGCGTTTATTGATTAATTATTGGCTGCTGTAAATATATATTCCAGGCTGCTTTCCAACTCGCGATCACTTCCATGTTCATCAGATCCCTCGCCAGCACAGTGGAGCCAGTAGGCTCCCCCCCACACAGATCCACCAGTCTATCGAATGGCCTGCAATTACACAGGGATAGACGATAGGGGGCGGTATTTTCCCATCTGAGCTCCTAGAGGGGCTGCTGTACCAAAGGGAGACTCGGTTGATGAAATATGAATTCAGATCGCTAATAAAAAAATCAAACGACAATTCGCGTCGTCGGCACTCAACGGGGGGCATGAAAAGACGACATAACATGTCGCTGGCACTCAAAGTGTTAAGCTATAGGCTACTAAAAAAAACATGAACAAGGCTTTTAGTACTGAGGGGTCATTGATGTTGTCAGATACATGATTCACATCAGCAATGTAGCCTATATACAGTACACCTCTACAGTGGTGAATCCTCATGGAAGCCAACGGAAGCCAGGCCTCCCTATAAAAATATGAATTAAATTATTATTATTTTTTTTAAATGTCTCCCTCTTCTCCTTCTCACTCTCTCTAACACACTGTCAGACTCACTGCAGCAGAGGAGACTGGAGAGGAGGCAGGGGGGAGGTGTCTTTCTCCAGCCTCCCCATGTATGTGGACTCCAAAACCAATACTAGCCAATTAGATTCGAGCTGACTAAAGCCCTGCCCACACCTTAAGTAGTCTGGCCTCCCCTCTGCACATTTGAACATTTTATTAACCCGTGACTGCTCCCACGGGCCGAATATTGCCCCGATCCTCGCAAGATTAAATCCACGGGTACCTCTCGGCGTGCTGAAGCTTTTCCTAAATCACTTTCATCATCGAAAACGAGGGGAAAATGTCGGCTTGCGACCCTGAAAATGTCGCGTGATTTTAAAAACACTGTATTAAGTGAGCCTATTATGGGCTCCACGCGAGCTTTCTTTCGTGGGAACATCTGGGCGTCCCACAACTTTTACTCATTCACATGTAGCCCCGAAAATGCTTAGAAAAGGAAAGCCAAAAGCGTGGAATAAACTCGCAGAAACGGAAAAGTGTCCCACGGGCGCGCCGTGATTCTGATCCGCGTGAAAATATTCACGGCCATAGAGGAGACCGTGGGACACCTTTTTGCAACCGAATATGTGTCTCGAATTTGCTCCGACGCGGCGCGCAAAATCGTGCAAGGAAAAATCTGACCAAAAATGAACCAATGCTCCAGCAGTATTAATGACCCTGATGTAAACAAGACAAACGTCTTTCTCTGGTCTGCATCCCCTTATAAAATTGTGTGTATTTCATTTATTTGCATTTATTATAAATTTGTTGGACCTTATGGTGTTCTTGTTCTGTTCTTGACTTATTGTTATGTTTTCTTCTTGACTTGTTTAAAGAAGACCTGTACGGCCCATGGGGACATTAACGTGTGTTGTCGGGCCTTATAAATAAATAAATTTGATTTGATTTGATTTGATTTGATTTGTATTGAGCCGTACTGTATTGTACCCATTCTGCAATCTGTTAAATAAATAAAAATAAAGTTTGACTGGCCGCTGAGCCATACTGTAGTGTACATGGTGACTGCTTGACTTAAAAAAAGAAGAAAAAAAAAATTAATAAAAATATTTAATAGTTTTCTTTTTAATAATTTTTTTTGGCATCCCCTGTGTACATCTCAGACGAGCACAGGTTTATTCACGATGCACACCTGACACCAGTGAGACTAGCAAAGCCATTTACCAGTGCTGACTCCCCCGGTGAAGATCCACGCTCCGGTGGTGACGGCGGCTTTGATCAGGCCCTTCCCGAACACCTGCTTGAGCTTCGGCTGCAGGTCAAAGTTCTGCAGGCCACCGTGGACAGAGATGAGCAGGGTGGGCAGCTCCAGCTGCCACTCCTTCACCATCAGGTGCAGCAGGTTGTCTGGCTTGGAGTCGTAGGAGACCCGGATGTACTGTGGTGGTGGTGGAGGAAGAGGAGGAGGTGGACGTCGTGTTAGGAGAGCAACATTGTTGAGAAAATACAAAAGGAAGGAGTTAGAAGCTGACATTTTGGATAATATCACAACATACTACCTAAACTGGGAGCATTTGAACATGACACTCGTCATATTCCTTTGCACAATACTGCACAATTGCACTGTATTTTTGTTCTAATTTAGAGTGTATATCTGAATTGTACAGCCCTGTCCTATGTTATATTCTATTGTATTCTTATTCTAATTTAGTTTATATATTCCATTTAAATTTAATTCTACTTGAATTGTTTTTTAATGTTTATGCACCAAATGACCAAGACAAATTCCTTGTATGTGCAAGCTTACTTGGCAATAAAGACATTTCTGATTCTGATTCTGATTCTAAAAAAGAGATGTGAGACAAGAAATATAACAAAATCAAGTAATCAATGAGTGTACAGCGAAAGTCACTAAGCTTTCGTTTCTGTAGTCGAAGTGAGTTTAGTACCATGGCCTTGTTTGCATGTCCGCCTCCCTGGAACTCAATGATCCCGTAGGTGTCAGTCGGGGTGACCTGCGTGTGTTTCACGACAGACCAGCGCTCCTGGGGAACATCCACCTGGACGATCTGGTTGCCCTCCTCTGCTGCTCTGGTGGTGGCCCCGGGGAGGATGGCCACATGCTGGGTCACCAGCTGACCACAACTGCATCTATAGGAGGGAAGCACCATAATGCAGAACCATAATGCTTCTTCATGCTGGTTCCCTCTGGCAATAAGTATCCATCCAAGTATTCAATAGATAAATGTTTATAATTTCCCTACTCAATCACCTATAGGCTGTTATAATATAGTTTATGCATGTGGAATAGAAATTAAATATATAACCAAAAAGCCATCTCTGGTAACCAATGAGTCTATGTTCAAGATGGATGCAAACAGCAACTGACTGGATGACGAACATCGCTCGCCTGCTAGCAGCTGGTGCTTTTGATGCATGCTGAACACAGTTCATGTTCATCCTTGTTAATAAGGCTTGGGCTTTCATGCCAAACTTTCTGAGGGATTTCATTCCCATTAGCCTGTGCCATAGATATAATTTGTTTCTGCATGTGTTTATGTGGGAGTAGATCTTTCTCTTGGTTCTCTAGCACTCTCTAGCTCTAACTAGGCCGGTGAAAGGCCGGTGAAGTCGTTTTGATATTAGATATTCACATCTTCAATACCCCATTACATGTGGGGAAGTCTTTATTTTCATATTCAGGGTAGGGTGGATAACAATCAGCAACATTTATATATATATATATATATATATATATATATATATATATATATATATATATATATATATATATATATATATTTGATCACCTAAAACTAGAGTTCTAAAACTAGTGCTGGTGTAATTATAGATATCCTCCAATCAGCAGCAATTACTTTCTAACGTTTCTGCTCCCTTTTCTAAGGAAAGTGAAACTGTTTCATAGCTTTCCTTAAAAATTGCAGCAAATATTTGAGAAAGTAATTTCCACTGATTGGAGGGAGGGCACCTATAATTGAATCAGCATTGGTTTTGGATCTCTTACTCATTTAAATTGAATGCTATTGAATTGCAATGGTAATGTATGAGCTGTTAATATTTAAAATGTTTTTAGCCAAAATTGGATAAAGTAATTGTCACTGTTCTGAGGGGGGGATCCAAATCAAATGTATTGTATACCTCTTGATCCTTACTTGAATTTACTTGAATTATCTTGAATATGAAAATAAAGACTTTAACTTCCCCACATGCAAAGGGACAGAGGGGTTGAAGAAGAAGAAAAATAAATAAATAACCTTCTTACTGTCTTATACTATCATGCACTCTTCCTACTATACTAATGTCTTTACTACTATGCACTCAACACTGCAGCACCCAAGTTTCAGCACTGTTTGATGAAGAGTTGTAAGAGTTATACCCTTCCTGCTGACTTGTTATACAGAACTTGTAAGTCGCTTTGGATGCAAGCGTCCAATCATATCCAGAATTAGAAACATCTACGCTACCTGCTTGGGTCCTTGCTGGGAATAATCTGGATACATTCCCTTTTCTGAAATGTCCTCTCGATCCATACTCTCTGAACCTGCAAGTGAAAAAAAAAACACAAAAATGCAGTTAGTAATTGTGATATCCGGCAAAAGTCATAATCCTAATATAATCCTGGTATCTTGGCAACAAAATAATGGTGTTGGACCATTATGATCATGATTGTATGAGTGATTACATCGATGTGTATCCAGCACCATCTGTTCTCTCCATGCCTTTAGACCTCACGCTAACACATGAATGTGTGCCTAATTACTATGAGAATGCTGCTTTACAGTACATTACACAAGTACTACATTTCTCTGTACTTTATGCAACAAATCCTCTTACTGTATGTGGAATCTGTTCCTAATCCGGCATAAATGCTCAAAGAACAAGGGGAAATTGTTCAGTGTGTGTGTGTATCTATGCATGTATGTACACACACACACACACACACACACACACACACACACACACACACACACACACACACACACACACACACACACACACACACATGCAACATACATGTAAAGCCATATACTGTACTTCTAATGACTTTGTGTTATTAAGCCGTAGTGATTACTCTACAGTGGACGCATTAGTCATAGGTTCGAACAGCACTTTGGAAAATATATTCACTTTGGCTGTGGTGGATTAAACTCATGTCTCAATAACTATTCGTCACATGATCTGTTCATTTATACTGTATATCCCATAGGAAGACTAGCTGTTGCTTCAGTGACAGCGAATGGGAATCATAATAAACATAAACCTCATATTCACAATTTTCGATTTTCATGTGTTATGACAGACTCTCAGGTTTGATTTGTTAGAATTATACAGCTGGTTTAGATGAAATGGTTTGATGTTAAAGCATCAATGTGAAACATGCTTCATTCAGCTACAGTTTCATTTTATCTTGTGTTAAATGTTGGAACAGATCGTTATGATCATCTCTTTCACTATCGTCTTTCCCTTGCAGGAAATTAACCCAAATATAGCCGATTCTCATTTAGAATGTTCGCCATTTTGTATTTGTGCCACAATAAGTATAATGTCCCAGTGACTCTCCATTTCATTGCTAATTTGAATTCACCACAAAGACATTTGAAATGAAACATTAAAATCTGTAGGACTTTCACTTCTGCAAATGTATAGCATGTTGAGGCAGCAGTAGCAGGAAGGTTAAAGTGGCATCTTCAGGTTGATGGTTCAAATGGCTGGGAAACCTGGAAAGTGAAATGAGCATCACTTTCTCTAACCTAAACTGCTGTTGAAGGGCCTTTGAGCAAGGCACTTCACCCCCAACTTTACCAGTGGAGCTGTTAAGCGGCCGAGGGTACGACTGCCCCACAGGTCGTTGCTGTAAACTAAAGGTGTTCTCAATCCACTTATGTAAAGAGTGGAGGTAAAGAGACAGTTAAGAGTTGCATGGTTTCTATAATGTATTAGGCAAATCGTGCAAAATAATCTGCACAATTCTTAGAAGAAATGCTGCATCCTTCCGTAATTGTTCTGAAGCGGTAATTAATTTAAACATCACTGGAGTTCGAATGTACTTGGCATGCACCTGACTGGAAAAAGCTGATTCTGAGTCTGTTTGTAGAAGTGCTGTAGTTTCAGACTTAATCTTTCAATTGGAGGGTGGTTCTGTATAAAACCCTACTCCGTCCCAATCCTAAATCTTACAAAACTTCCACAAACTTCTTTTTAGAATGTCCAAGAAATCTTCGTGAAACACCATCAATCGAGAAATAAAGAAAGATGAAGCAACACCAAAGTACACAGACCCAGAGAGATGCATATGGAATATAACTCACCTTCTCCAAAAGTCCCAAGTGGAGCAGAGAGAGCAGAGGAGCTGAGGAGAGGAGGCACCGCGCTCTGCTCCCTACTAGACCTCCGAGCCCAGTGATGCCCACAAGATATGAAACTACTTCACTTTATGCAGCAGGGCTCATATGATGGCAGACCATGTGAGCCAGCTCTTTGTTCGGGCCAGTCTTATGACTCCGGTTCAAGGTAATCCTTTTGGGAGTCCCATGACCCATCTACTTGCACACTGGGTATTTTCATCCTTGGTTGGAACGAGGCACAACAAATCTACTTTGAGATCCAGTCCCCCCTCCTACCACCCATCCTACACCCCCCCCCCCCCACACACACACACACTAACCCCCTCTTCTCTAATCTCATAGCGAGAACTTTCTCCTCTCATCATTTCTACACGTTGCATTCCCCCTAACCAGTGATGGACATTATAGTAAGTATGGATGGGAAAGAGGGAGTAAATACACAGGAGATAAGAGAGAAAAGAGAAAACGTGGTAACAAAAGCCCAGTTCATGTGTTTTATTCCTGATTGTCACACACCCTACTGCTCCTGTGTGAACTCTATTTGCATAATTGGGAGAATTGGACACTGGGCTGCGTTGAAATACTTTTTCTTTGTGTGAAGAATTGACAGAGCGTTATTTGGAGACAAGGTCTGTCTATATTTGGTCTGTCTATGGCTGTTGGTAAACATATTTTCAACTCCTTTGTGGGGACAAATCTGTCATGTCTAGTTTGGACAATCCATGGCCTTGTGGGACCTCGGGGGATTCGTCATCATTTGTAAGAAGTTATTCTTAAAAATAGTAAACACAGTAGTACTCTGTTATTAGGGAGAGTCAACGAGGTTGTACACTTATCTATAGCATACAACAAAGCATATTTACGGCATATTTCATACCTAAAGCTAACCACAAGTAGTGTATACAAAACGACAAAAACACAAAATTATGTTTTTAGTTCAAGTTTGCTATGAACAGGATAAATCTGCATTTTGCTATAATGCCCTTCTAGCTCATGGAATTAACTCCCAACAGTCCTTGACGCTTGAGATTCTCCCCTCTGTTGCAGAGTTTATACAGTAAAACCTTGATCACCAACCTTTGTCAATCAAGTTGTACGTGTTTTAATTGATTGTTATCCTTACTTGTCTAATTGTTATGATTGTATATGTTGTGTGATTTTATTTTATTTTTTAACTTAACTCTGTATGTTTTGCTTAACTCTATAATGTACACTTGACGCTATACTGTAAATGAGGGAAACCTCAGTTGCCTTTCGAGTTTAAAGGTTTGAAAATAAATGAAATATATAGTTTGAGTGAAAACTAAGAAAGGAATTGTGTTAGCAGTAAAGCAGGGTAACCAGGGCAACCATGTGACGGCCTCCACGTGCTTCTCGCCATACGGCCCCCAGGCCCTGAGCAGCAGGTCAGACCTATTAGGGCTTTACTTCAAGGCCTTATCCGTCGCATTTAAAACGGAAATCCTGGGAACAAGGAGTCATTTTGTTAGGCGCTATTGTAATCAACTACGGTTTGTCAGCAGCTTAGGTTTTTCCTTAAGCAAATCAACATGACCAACACGCAACTATAAAATAAGCAACTTTTTTCCCCCTCTCCCTGCAGCGTTCAAAAGCTTTTTGGCTTATTATCAGGCCAGATTAAACAGACTATCGAGAGCAGGAAAACAATAAACAAGGGAATCGCAAACTGAACTAGAACAAATTAGGAGGGGGATTGGCCTTTTTGTGGATTTAGGAATTAAAAAGAGATTATTAGCGCTTAGAAGGCAACAAAATGTTTTGACAATGAGCAGTTCAATTACATTCTTTGTAAAAAAACGATGACAATAAGCGCTGTGACTGTGCAGAAACTAATCTGCATGTCCACATACATGAAAGAAGCTAAATGTAAGCATGACATAAAGAGGGACAGATGATAACGTTCAATTGCATAATTAGATTGGGATCATATTGAGGTTGAAATCAAATTAGGTTATTTTATTTTATAAGAAGAATAATTCCATTGCTATTCTGTTGCTAGGGGAACAGCTTGGGCCCCAGGCTATTTCCTTCCAGCTACTGTATACTGTATTGGACATTTATAATGTTTATGTTGTCGAGTTAGAAAATATCTATAATAAAATGTCTGGACTGATGCTCCGTTATTTCTGGTATTCGCGCAATTTCTTAAAATTCATTCAAATTCCCTAAACGACGCACATCTGCTGCGCTACACAACGAGAACACTTTGCCAGAGCTGTAACTGTCGGCAACTTAAGTGCGTTTGGTTTGAAGTTTCACAGCTGCGCGCGGGCGCGTGTGTGTGTAATATGTGTGTGTGTGTGTGTGTGTGTGTGTGTGTGTGTGTGTGTGTGTGTGTGTGTGTGTGTGTGTGTGTGTGTGTGTGTGTGTGTGTGTGTGTGTGTGTGTGTGTGTGTGTGTGTGTGTGTGTGTGTGTGTGTGTGTGTGTGTGTGTGTGTGTGTGTGTGTGTGTGCGTGCGTGCGTGCGTGCGTGCGTGCGTGCGTGCGCGTGTGTGTGTGTGTGTGTGTGTGTTTATGGGTTATGGGTGGGGTTTGTGATGAAATGGCTGATTGTCTCTTCGGGGGGCTGAGAGAGTCAGTCACATGGGGCCGACATGCTGTTGATTAACCCCGAAACGGGCTGTCAGGTGGTCTTCAACGCAAAGAAAACGTCTGGGAGGAGGAATGTAGAAGAATTCCTCCTAATGTTTTCTAAACCATTTCTCTAATGAAAGGGCCAGGGAAGAAAGAAACACAGAAAAATTTAACAAATTCATATAAAACTGGAAATAAGAAAATGTAGCTGTTTTCTATGTACTGTTGTTGAAAATAGTGACAGAAAACGACATGGGAAAGGAAAAATAATGATGGGGTTAAGGTGTCATGTGACTAACACATGACATACTGTAGGACTTACCCGAGCGTCGTATTCCTACACTTGTGGTATAGTGGTACATATGGTTTTCTGGACTCTCTGTAGCTACCATGGTACCATGGCAGATTGTGGCAGCAAAATGTCCCTTTATTACGGTCACCACCTACAGTATAGTGTATTTGAGTGAACCCAAGCAGGTATCATACCCCATTTGGAAATGAAGGCAAAATCTCCTTAAGTCATTACATTTTACTGGCTTTTCAAAGGCTTAGGGACCACTGCTATCCACTGTGTAACATGCAGAGAGAGCCAGAAACACATAACATCTCAACATTAAAAAGAACCAGTTCAGAATTGTTGGACCCCTAGGCCTGTTTCCTACTTAACCCTTTCACTACCACAGGGTTAACCCTTTCACTGTGACAATACAGAAGATTAACCCTCTCACTACCACATGACAAAGGGTTAACCCTTTCACAACCACACTACAGAAGGTTCTATTTCATTATGGCTTTCGCTCAGCATCATCTGCACTATACTTCACTTCGTGCACGTGCACTGAATAAAAAATTCCACCATGTACCTTTACATCCCAACATTCGTCTGGCCACACCCCCATCCGCTTACCTTCATAAGCAGGTGTGTGGTCACCTACTCGTCTCCTTCTTCACTTTCACCACAAGGCGAGATCAAGGGCCGCAGCGGCGTCTCATGCTGAGCGTCGCCATAATTCATAGAACTTGGTTATATACATAACCTTACGTTCTATTTCATTATGGCTTTCGCTCAGCATCATCTGCACAAGAGAGGCTGAGCGGGAGCCATAGCCCGACAAATGTACCCCGCTGAGGCCCCCCACAACCATCAGACCGGGGAGGACCGAGCCCCCCGACCCTCCCTAATGGAGGATACCCCCCCTATTGGAGGCTTACGGGAGGGAGACGGATCCGACCGTGCGAAGAGGAACTCAAGCAACTCAACACACAGGGTGAGCAGACCGTGGCTTGACCCCACGACTACACACACACACAACCCGCATGCCACCAGGGAACGAACGGAAGGAACAACCTCGTTACTGCCCCCAAAATCACGGGGTCAAGAGCAAACCCAACCCGTGGCAAGGCTGTAGCAGCGGAGCGCGAAGGAAGACCCAGACCCACTGAAGGGACTGGATCCCCTGGAAAAAGGGGGCCCGGAGAGGTCAATGACGCCAGGCACGAAGTGAAGTATAGTGCAGAGTCCATAATTCATAGAACTTGGTTATATACATAACCTTACGTTAATCCTTTCACTACCACACTACAGACGGTTAACCATCTGTAGTGTGGTAGTGAACGTTAAAAAAAAATTACTTTTATTTATAGCATTTTCAGCTTTTCCTGGCCACGCAGGACTGATAGAGGGAGAGAGGGAGAACGGGAGGAGAGGTAGGGAAGACATGCAGCAAATGGTCGCCAGGACTGGGAAACGAACCCGGGACGTCCGCTTCGTGACTCAGCGCGCTATGTGGTGTGCTACTGGAGCGCCCGTGGTAGTGAAAGGTTACCTTCTGTAGTGTGGTAGTGAAAGGGTTAATGTACCAGCGATCAATCAGTAGAGTTATTTCTCGGTAAGATCCAAGATCATACCAGATAGTTCGATTTGAGATAAACGCTGAAACCTACTCCACAGCGTGCCAAAAGCAAAGACGTTTGTTGTCAAGTATGATTAAATGCTTTCTTTTACAGTGGCCCCATTGACTTTACACCTTTGTAGCTAACTAAGAGGCAATACTGTATCAAACAGGAGAGAAGACTGTCAAGTTTTAAACTGTGGATACCAAACAGAAAAGGTAAAGATGACTTTAAACTGTTATTGCACTGCACTATTGCACTATTTTACTCTGTCTATTTTTAGCTTACTCTTTTTATTATTGTCTATTTAAAACTGAATCAAACCATAAACAAGGTGGCCTGTTGGGATGTTAGATCGTAATGTGAAAAACTGTGATTTTGTCTGCACTTTATGTGCTCATTTTATGCCTGTCTTTTTTCTGTTGTGAAGCGCTTTGAGCTGCAGTTTCTGTATGAAAGGTGCTTTCGCGCCGGAAACGGCGGCGAAAGATGAGGCGCTCCAGGAAGAGTGCAGGGCCGTGGCCGGCGCGCCTCCCCTGAGGTAAAAGAAGAGGAAACAGAAGCAATGAGAGACTTGACCGCACAAGTGGAGGCCCTGAGGGGTCGGTTCCACGACCAGGCAGGCCTCCTGGACCGACAGGCGATGTACCTGGAGCAGGCCCGGAGCGACCAGCGAGAAGCCCTCGCCTTAGCCAAGGCCGTCCTCGAGGGACACGCCCGTGAACCCCAAGCGACCACCTCGACGGTGTATGTCCAACGGGACCAAAAATGCAGCGAGTTCGGAGGGGGAAAAGAGAGGGGAGAGCTGTCAATAGAGGACTGGATCCGGGCAATGAAGTTGCACTTCTGAGCGAGCATGGTGCCAGCCGAAGACCAGGTGGAGGTATTACAACTCCACCTGAAAGGCAAGGCTAAGCAAACGGTGCGGTTCATGATGAAAGAGCCCTCCCCGGACCCAGACGCCCCGTTCAAGGTACTAGAAGCGACCTACGGGGACAAAGCCCCTGTCAGCATCCGTCTGGGGGAGTTCTACGACCGCAAGCAGGCAGCCGGCGAGACCGTGAGACAATTTGCGTATGAATTACAAGAGATGCTTCTGCGTCTACAGCGGCGGGCACCCACGCGGGTCCCAGACACCACCACCCTGCTACAGGAGCAATTCGTTCTAGGCCTGAGAGACGACGCACTGCGACGGGAGATGAGACGATATCAAAGAGAGAAAGGAACGCTGACATTCCTCGAATTAATGCTGCCCGCGATCGACTGGTCCAAAGAGGAGGAGGCACTGTCCACCGCTAAAAGCTCAGCCCGGGGCACGATACACGCCGCCGCCGCGGAGAGACACGAAACCCCTGTCGACGTGTCTGCACTACAGGAAGCCATCCGCCAGCTGGTTGCGGGCCAAGAACTGCTCCTCCGGGCCCTGCAGTCCGAGCGAGACGGGCCCCAAAGAGGCTTCCCTGGACGTCGTCCCCGGGGAGACGTGCCCGCTACCCCGCGTAGACTACCCCGCCGGAGCGAGGATGGAAGACTGATCTGTTACGCCTGTCAGCAGCCGGGGCATATCAGTAGAGAATGTCCACTCCAGGCCGGCAGACCGCGCCCAGCACCTTCCCCCGCAGCCGAAGCTTCGGGCTCACAGGGACACCTATCTAGAACACGAGGGCCGATCGACGCCGTTGCGGCAGGAGCCGTCGACTCGATAGCCACGGGCCCAGAGACCTAAGATGTATACGGGGGCTGTTACACCCTAGACGTACAGATAGACGGCGTCAAGACCTGCTGCCTCTTAGACACCGGATCCGAGGTTACCACCATGACCGAAACCCATTTCAAACAGCAATTCAAGACGAAGAGACTGTCCTCCGCCACCTGGGTCACCCTCACGGCCGGCAACGGTTTAGAAAACCCCGTGGTGGGGTGCCTCTTTGCTGAAGTGGAGTGTCTAGGAATGAAGTTCCCTGGAAAATGTGTGTTCGTAGTAAAAGACGACCCCCACTGCAGCTCCGTGGGAAACGCCGTCCCGGGCCTCCTGGGGATGAACATACTCACAGGGGTGTATGACCTCTTCGCCGGAATGGAGGGGATATGCCCAACTGGTCGCCATCGCTCCGACGCCGGGAGCGCCGCCCTGCGCCGCATCATCGCTGCCGTTGCTCACGAGGAACAGGGGTGCACCGCCCTGGGGAGAAGGGGGTACGTGAAAGTGGCCGGCCGAGACCCGGTGGTCATTCCCCCCCGCAGTGAAGTGGTCGTCCAGGGCTGCTGCGAGACGTCGGTGAAGATACAACGCCCCGTAATGCTCGAGAGTACTACGAGTGCCAACCTACCACCCGGCCTACTGGTGGCCAACGTAGTGGCCCACGCCCTAAATGGGAGGGTGCCCGTGCGTCTGTTAAACCCGACCGACACAGCCATCATGCTCCGGCCCCGGTCCGACTGGTGGAACTCCACCTCCCCCGTCAAATACTGCCCAAAGAAAGGGTGACCGTAGAAGAAGTTGCCGGAGGATTGAGGGTGACGGCGATTGAAGCCGGAGACAACCCGACTCTGGCGGCCGCTGAAGGGGAGACCCGACGACTAGCCGTGCCCATGCAAGCGAACCTCCAAGACCTCGCCCAGGGGCAAGTAGACTGACTGAACTGAACCGACGACGGAGACTATGGATACACTACCACGATCACTCACTACATCCCCACCGGGGACGCGCATCCCATCAAACAACGGCACCGCCGGATATCGCCTCACATCTTTCAGGAGGTGAAACGACACGTGCAAGACCTGGTCGCTCAGGGTGTCCTAGTGGAGAGCTGTAGCCCATGGGCATCGCCCGCCGTGATAGTGATCAAGAAAGACGGCTCCGTGCAATTCTGTTGCGACTACCGTCGACTAAACAATGTGACACACCGAGATGCGTACCCTCTACCCTGCATAGAGGAGTCCCTAGATGCCCTCGGGCAGGCCAAAATCTTCTCATCCCTCAACCTCATGGCTGGCTACTTTCAGGTGGCGGTGAAAGAGGAGGATCAAGAAAAGACGGCCGTCACGACGCCCTTCGGCCTCTATCAGTGGACCCGTATATGCCCTTCGGGTGGTGCAATGTGCCGGCGACGTTCCAGCGGTTGATGACCGCGGTGTTAGGGGACCTGGCTTTCGATGTCCTGTTGGTCTACCTGGACGACGTGGTGGTGTTCTTACGGGACTTCGAGAGCCACTGTCAGAAGCGGGACCTGGTGTTCGGACGCCTCCGCGAACATGGCCTCAAACTCAAGCCCCGGAAGTGTTTCCTCCTCAAGGCGGAAGTAAAAATTCCTGGGACACATTGTATCTGCGGCTGGGGTCCAAGTCGACACCGACAAAGTAAAGGCCCTGGAGGACTGGCCGGCGCCACGCTCGGCGAAAGAAGTGCGACAAGTGATTCATGTCGTACTACCGGCGATTCGTGCCCCACTTCGCCCAAGTGGCGCAACCTCTGCATGCCCTCATGGGAAAAGAAAAGAAAGGGTTCGCTAAAGGACGGACCGAGGCCTTCCAATGGACTCCAAAGTGCCAGGAGGCCTTCGACCACCTACGAGGGTGCCTAATGACGCCACCGGTGTTGGCATATCCGGACCTCCAACTCCCCTTCGTAGTGACCACGGACGGAAGCTACTTGGGGCTGGGAGCCATGCTGAGTCAGAAGCAAGAGGGCGTAGAGCGCGTCATCGCCTTCGCGAGCAGGGCCTACGAGGGTCTGAAAGAAACGACCGGAATTACAGCTCGTTCAAGCTGGAGCTCCTCGCCCTGAAGTGGGCGATCACCGAGAAGTTCCGAGACCTTCTGCTCTACTCCCAATTCACTGTGGTCACCGATCACAACCCTTTGCGGTACCTGGACACGGCCAATTTGGGAGCGGTGGAGCAGCGCTGGGTCGCCCAGCTGGCAGAATACGACTTTGTGGTACATTACAAGCCCGGCCGAATCAACCAAAATGCAGACGCCTTGTCACGCATCCCGATGAGGCAAGAACCAGAAGTAGCAGACACCGAAAAATACTTTCTAGCGATCACGGCAGAAAGCGTTCGTACTCGGCTGGGCCCCGAGGAACGGACTGAGCCGCCGGAAGTCTCAGCAATCGACCTGAGGCAACCAGGCCAGGTGGCCCCGGCGGAAGGAGTCCGTGCTCGCCTGAGCCCCGAGGCGCGGACCGGCCCGTCGCGGGCCCCCGCTCTAGCCGCAAGGCCAACCGGCAAAGGCTTTGTAGTGATCCCGGCGGAAGAATTCCGGGCTCGCCTAGGCCCCAAGGACCGGACCGACCCGCCGTAGTGGCGCAGAAGGGGAACAGCGGATACAGCTGGGACAAACTACGGCAATTCCAGGCGGAAGACCCCGAACTGGGACCGGTATGGCAGGCAGTAACCCGTGGGACCCCACCCACTAAAGCCTTGTTGCAGGATGTGAACCCATGCCTCCGCAAGTTATACGGGCAGTGGGAGCGGTTCCGTCTACACAATCAAGTACTGTTTCGACGCGTTAGCGACCCCCAAGACGGGGAAGAGCTCCTGCAACTGGTGGTGCCGACGGCACTGCGGCGACACATATATGAGACCCAACACGACTACGGGGGACACTTCGGTAGACGGAGGACTATAGACCTGATGAGGCGAAGTTACTTCTGGATAGGGATGGCAGCAGAGGTGAATGGCTGGGTGCAACAGTGCAAGCGGTGTGCGCTTGCCCGGGACGTATTCCCTAAGTCCCAGACCCCAATGACCTGCACCAAGGTGACTGCGCCCATGGAAGTCCTTGCCATGGACTTTACCATGTTGGAGATGTCGACGGGCGGCTATGAGAACGTCCTGGTGTTGACCGATATGTTTACCGGATACACTATCGCCATCCCGACCAAAGATCAGACCGCCAAGACCACCGCCGCAGCACTCATCCGGCATTGGTTTGTGCTCCATGCCGACCAAGGTCGAGATTTTTTATCTGGCGTCATCAAAGAACTCTGTAGACTTTACGGGATCTCTAAGAGCTGTACTACGCCCAGGGGAACGGCCAATGCGAGAGGTTTAACCGGACCATGCATGATATGCTGCGTAGATTGCCCGCGGACAAGAAGCGGGACTGGAAAGAACACCTGCCGGAGCTGGTACTTACGTACAACTGCCACGTGCACTCTTCCACGGGGTACGCCCCCTTCTACTTGCTCTTCGGGAGGGATGCAAGGATGCCCAGGGACGTACTGGGTGGCAAAGATGCCGTGGACGGCGATGCGGAGAACTTGGACGAGTGGGTCCAAAGGCACCACGAGCGACTGAAGGCTGCTGCGGTGGCCGCGGGAGCCACAGCTAAGCATACGTCTCATAGATGCCAACGGATCTATGACCGAAAGTCCAGAGGCGAGCTCATAACGGCCGGAGACCGGGTTCTGTTGAGGAACCATCGACCCAAGGGTCGTAATAAGATCCAAGACAAATGGGAACCTACGCCCTATCTGGTGGTTGCACAGAGCCACGAAGGGACGCCTGTCTTCACCGTCCGGCCTGAAGAAGGGGGCCCGGAGAAGACTGTCCATCGGGACCAGCTCAAGCCCTGTACCTTTCCCAATTCCGACCGGGGAGGGCGTGCGCGGGTCCCCCGGAGGACTCCTACGCGTTCGCAGAGCTCTTCCGAGACAGACGTGGAGCCCGCCGTTTATCGTCCTTGGGAACCGTGTCCCAGAGCATGTAACCCACCCAGGTCTCCTCGGGTCGTCGCTGAGGTCGTGCCCGACGCGGGAGAAGAGGTGGAGTCGGACACATCAGGAGAGGACGGCGTAGATGGAGGCGAGGAGGGCGATGCGGGCGACCAGCCTGTAGCTCAGGAGGACGAGGCCGCTGCCGACGACCTGTCGGTGGGAACGGACGATTCAGACACAGGGTCTGAAATGGGAGGGGTCGGACCACTCCGGCCACAGAGGAGTACTAGAGGTCGGATACCCGCCCGGTATCGTCACGACTATGTGCTCAAGAGTGTGTTCATTGAACAGTGTTTGCAAATTGTGAATAGTTGTGTGAAATTGTTGGTCTAAGGACCGTGTACATGTATGCGTTTCACTGGTGTAACTCCACTAAACTGGGGGTTGTGTAACTTGCATTGGGACTTTGCAAGTTTAAAGTAGGGGGAAATGTAGACACCTGAATATGTCTAACAATAATTCAATGTGTCTAACGTTAATTCCTTGCATTCTCTGTGTTCGCAATGACGTTGTGTAACTTGCTGACCTCTCTTGATCCTCCCTATCCTAACATTGACACTTAATAGTGGGACATGATACAGGTACCGCCAGGGGGAGCTGGTGGCGACGTTGGGCAGGGGGACACAGGTGAAGAAGGATGGGCTCAGGGCGCGGCGCCGACGGCGGAACTTCCTCTTCATCGTTTTCCAGAGAAGAAAGAGGTCGCTTGGAGCTGGAGCTCCAGACATCAAGCATGCGAGATATAAACCCAGTTACGAGGCGGGTTAGTAATGGAATATGCGATAGCTTAGCTTTCAGTTAATGCTAAAGAGACATTGTGAACGAAGAAGCAGACGAGCTACTGCCGAAGAGTGTGGTAGATATGGCACACGTTGCGTTTTAGCTAAAGTATAGGCGTCATGACAGGGGGTCGTCCCGACCCACAGCTTAGCTTCAGTTAGGCTAGCACCACAGTTTAGCCCGCGTGTCGCCCCACCCCTTCAGCCCAGCAGCGGACGTCACTGCACTGCACGCACCTCCAGCCCCTCCGAGCCGTTACCCCAGCAGTCACCTGCCTAACGTCTACCCAGCCCCGCCGCCTGCTATCACAGGACTTCTCGACAGCCATCTCACCACACGGACGTTCGTGGTGGGAGCAGGCCCGCCCTTGGTTAAGTACACTCAAGCCAGTTACAGTGAGCGCTCCGAGTGCTGGAACTTTATCGGTAGACATTCTCTTTGTGCGGCGCGGGCCCTTTAAGGGCGAAGAGAAGCAGTACTTTGAACTGACACTGGTAACAATGTTTAGGGGCGCCCCGACATTTATTATTTTGGGGAAGCCGGCTATAGATAGGACTTTTGTTTTCAACGTGGGCCCACTGTCTTTTGGTTGAATGTGGTGTGATAACGTGTGTTCTTTTCTAAAATTCCCATTGAATAGCTCCTGTATCCCTCTCCCTCTTCCTCCCCTCTCTCCCCACCTACGGGGAAACTAACCAGTATCTAAACCCTTAAAGGGACGGGTTTTATTACTGTCTTGCCCAGTGTGGGAAGAACTTTAGTCATTACCGTAGAGCGAGAGCACTAGGTGCCCAGTGTGGAAAGAGCTTTGATTCTTGTGTAAATACATGTCAAAAGAATAAGACTTTCAGTAAAAGAGAGTTAAATGGGAACACTGTGTGCGTGTCTGTTAATGTGCATTCTGTCTAACCCTTTCCTTTCTGGGTAATGTGCATTATGGTTTAACCCTTTCCCCACCCCCTGCCTATGCCTCATTGGGACAGGTCTCTACTCGCCAATCAGGAAGGGTACTGCTTTGGGGAGAAAGTATCTCATCCATCATTACTGCCATCGGGTGTGGGAGGGCACAGGAAGTATTGGGGGAAGTGTGGGTGTGTGGGGAGCTACTGCTAATCGCCCTGGAGGGCAAGAAGGACCAGCGCACCATCCCTAGGTTAGTGAATCCTAGGCCCCATCCACTCCCTCTGCTAAACCTCCACTCCAATACTCCTGACCTACCAGGTGGCAGTGTACATCCACTCCCATAAAGCAGGGATAATCCACCCTGCTACACTTATATAGTATAATAACATATTGTGGGCGATTCAGCCAGAGCCACAAACTGAATCAATGATACACATTTCTTTCACATGTGGTTTGTTGTTGATGTACAACCGTGTGTACCGCGTTAAGTTTTCTATTCACACATTCTTCTCCCTGCTCTATATCTCTGCTCCCTGACCCCATTACAGGAAACTGAGCATACTGTACACTCCTCCCCACGACCTCCCGCCACGGCTTCTGACCCCTGCAATCCCACTGTCACTGAAATGTACATTATTCGAATGTATGTTAATCACATGAGAGCAGTGAACGACATTAGAAAGAATCAAAAGCTTAATCTGGGCCAGATGCTGCTCACCGTTTTCCATTCTCTTTAGATTAGGAACGGGCAGGTCAAACTCCACTCACCATCTCACACACAGACCATAGCGGCACAAAGACTTGACAGCGCGGTCCTCGCTGGCTGAGAGACCAGACGTATAACAGTAGGGGACTGTGTGGACCGTCACATGGACTGGCACCTTGTCTGCCTAGTGATCCATTTCTGGAGGCACAGCCTAAAAGCTGGAAGTGGTATAGGCTGTGAATTGACTGATGTCATGTCACACATGAAATTGATACGCTGCCAAAACCACGTGCACTTGAGGGAGCCCCTGGCGTTCCCATGCTGCGCTACTACTATCAACCGATCATGTGGATCGTGTACTATATTTTGTTCTTGTGTAGCTACTGTACTGTGTCTATGAATATCAGCAAATCTGTCAGCAAAATAGACACATTCCATGAGTCCAAATAGACGATAAAGGCTATATTGTGTTGTCATTAGTTACAGCGGTCCAGCCTGCTGCTGAGTGGAATACTGAAATCACACAGCAAGCCTTTCAATCAATTCATCATCCAGCCCTCCCCACTTTCTCTCTCTCTCTCTCTCTCTCTCTCTCTCTCTCTCTCTCTCTCTCTCTCTCTCTCTCTCTCTCTCTCTCTCTCTCTCTCTCTCTCTCTCTCTCTCTCTCTCTCTTTTTTTTATTATCTTTTTTCATACAATGTGGCCTTTTTTCCAAACTTCCTGCTGTTGAATACAGCCAATCAAGCAGCACCTGTTTACACCTGATGTAAACAAGACGAAAGTCTTTCTCTGGTCTGCATCCCCTTAACAATTGTGTGTATTGAGCTGTACTGTACTGTACCCATTCTGCAATCTGTTAATACAATTTTCAATAAATCAATCAATCAATCAATCAATCAATCAATCAATCAATCAATCAATCAATCAATCAATCAACCTTGTCTTACAGGCAACCAATGAATGAACTGTAAATTATATATGAATCTAACCTGACATTTTGTCATATTCACCCATCCATTGTCTAAAAGACTCAACAATCTGCAAATCAACTGCACTCAAATATTCTTCCACGTGGCTTGTCATTTGTTCCTGAGTACAAAAAAAACAATGCTTATTATTTGACATTTGACAGCACATTCCTCATCACTTGTGTGCAACCTAAGCTCTGATGGGAGGTTTTTAAAAGGTGTGAAATGTTTTAACTTCTGAGGATAATGCTTGCTTTGACCTGCCAGGCAACCTGTCCTTAACCATCTTCAAAGTGGAACAGTAATAAAGTAGCACTTCAGAGATAAGGCAAACCCAGTAACAACAACCAAGGTAGGATGTAAAATAAAGCATATTCATCAGAGAATCACCCAGACATCATTCAGAATGCCCCAATGCTAAGTAAAAACACACATAACACATGACAGTCATTTAGCTATTTTTAAGGCTCCCTCAGACTCTCACCACAGAAATTCCCCAAACCAATCATTGAACTTCATCTGAACTTTGCCAGCCGTGGGATAATTCGGTCCTTGAGCACTTTGTTGATCACATGACACACGCTGTCTGTCTCATAATCACTTTAGGCAAGGTAAGGTGCTATCTCACCCTCTGTGACCCAGATGACGTGCGCTTGATGGAAGATCGTTTGAAGGACCCGCCGGCCCCCCTTCCTCTCCCCAGGAAGCTCTTGTTCTCCATGCCGCCCGCTGCTGCTCCCGCTGCTCCTCCCGCCACTCCTGCCGCCGGCTCACTTCCACTCAGCCACAGGTTATTATCTCCTTGTCCTCCAGTCCATCACCTTCACACCGCATCCCATTCCCAGATACAGTACAAACCCAGCTCTGGGCCAGACCCATACAGCGGCCCGACTTGTGCTAGACGGAGCCTATAGGAAACACCTTCACAGTTCTGTCTCTGAGTCCGACTCCCCGGGTCTACTGGCCTCGGCCTCTTCTCTGTGTATTAGGACAAAGAGAGAGACACGGACGTGTGTCCAGAGTTGATGGCAGATCAACGTCAGCGCTTTGACTCCTTCACTCTTCCTCTCTCCTCTCTCCCCTCCGTAATCAGGCTTAATGGACGTGGCTGGGGGCGGGGGACAGTGCTCTTTAATGGATAGAGATTTAATAAATGGTGATTGAAGGTAAATCTACTTTAGGACAACTCTGGTCCAAAAAGGCTTAAAACAGGCAGGGAAGCACAACATGGTTATACTGAGAAAGACGCGCGTGAGGGGAAATGGTTTTGATGCAAAGTTATGCAGATGGTATGAATGTTGTGACTTTTGGATTTGCGAGAATTAAAACATGCTACTATATACTACTGTATAAATACTGTAGAGGATTTACTTTTGGAATGTAGGCTACAGTATGGTCATACTGTAGGATGTAGAATGACATAGGGATGAGTGGAACAGAATCATCAACTTCAAGTGGACTTTAATTAAATACATTGCAATGCAACTTCATTAATAGAAAATAGAGCAAATGCTGAATGTTTTTCCTTTAGTTTTGCATGGAAAATACATTTTAAAGATGAAATGGAGGCCCAATGCAAACTGAGGTAAAATATCCTGATTTGACCTGACTCGAATGGCCCAAGGTCACATACAGAGCTTAATGATGAATACTATTCTAAGTGTCATATTGAGTGCCAAATCTTGTTACAACACCACACAGGAAGACACTGAAGACATTCTTCATAGGATTTGTTGACTAATTGATGAGTTGATTTAATCAACAAATCTGTAAAATCTTTGCAGAGGGATGTCTTAACGTCTAGTGTCTTAAAACCAACCATGAGAGGGCAGCTCTACTGGAAATACACAATACATTGTCTAATAATAAATACAAAAATATTTCCTATTTTGTGATATTGAACTGCTGTAGAATCAATTCCGCCTATGATTCGAAAACAATTGTAATTCTTTATGCTGTTGGATTATAATTTAGCATCATGTTAATCCATGGCTTGGTCTATTTTCATATAGGCTGTGGTGGTAACAGGTTGATTAAAGCTTATACAATACACATATTAAATCACTCACTCACTATTAACTACCAGGGGCCCTCTTCACTTGTATTAACTGAATATTATGATTAAATGTAAACATAAACATACTAAACTCTGCATTGAGGCAGGTTACTCTTCAATTACTGTGTATGTAGTGTAAAGAGGAGGGAGAGGTTGAATATTATTGACACACTCTGACTGAGTGACAGAGTTGATCTGTCTGTGTCTAAACCTGCTGAATCTATCTTTTACCATACAGCCAAATGACCAACGTTAATCATACAAAAGAATCTCAGTTAATATTTCTTCCAAAAGATGTGCGAGTAATGCAGTGGTAACTGAGAAGGTGGGCATGCTGCAGTGGTAACTGATGAGGTAAACTGCAGTGGTAACTGATGAGGCAAACTGCAGTGGTAACGTAAGGTTATCCTATAACCCTAGTTATATGAATACTGGCTGAGCGTCTCGCTCTGCCTTCTGAGATATCATTATCTCCAGCACCTACTGTGCCACGGAAACCAAAACACATGCACCCACTTGTACATGACGCTGAGGGGAGTCCTGTCCACCCGCCCGTCCTAACGAAGGGGGGGAGGCAGTCAACTACAACCAAAGTGGGAAAAAGGGGAACCAGGCACCCCCGAACGCACAGCGCAAGCGGGACCACGTGTGACACAGCACTCCGCGGTCCACACCCACACACTCCCGCTAGCCCACCTGATGGCGGGATGCAGGAGAGGTCCCGGACCTCACGACTGCCTGGGAGACAGAACCCCCAGTCATGTCCCTGAGGTAAAACCTAACGAAAAGACTCGGGGAGGACCAGAAGGCCGCAGCACAGATGTCCTCCACCGAGGCCCCCCCCCCCACAGGGCAGCAGAGGCCGCCACACCATGAGTGGAGTGTGCCCTGACGCCCCCGGGGGGAACCTGTCCAGCCAACGTGTAGCAAAGGGCAATGCCCTCGCACAACCAATGTGACAGGCGCTGCTTGGACAGCGCCTTACCCGCACAAGGGCCACCGTAACAAACAAACAGTTGATCGGAAGCCCTGAGACCCTGCGTGTGACTAAGGTAAACCCTCAGTGCACGGACAGGACATGACAGGTGAAGGCTCGCCTCCAACCCACTAGCGTGAGGAGGAGGATGAATGCCTGAATCACAATATCCCTGGAGAGAACAAAGCTCTGGATATTCTTTGGCACGAAGACCGGATTAGGCCTCAGAGTCCCACCGCTATCGGCCCGAATAGACAGGCACTCAGGCCGCACCGAGAGAGCACACAGCTCACCCACACGCTTAGCGGAGGTGATGGCCAAAAGGAACGCGGTCTTAAAAGACAGCCGATCCAATGGCGCCTGCTCAAGAGGCTCAAACGGGGCCTCCGACAACCAGCCCAGGACCAGTTGGAGGTCCCAACTCGGAGACAGAGAACGTTCCACAGGCTTGAGACGGCGAGCGTCAAGCAGGAAACATTTCACGAGAGAGTGGCTGAACAGCGTACCGCCCTCAAAGCCCACATGACAAGAGGATATAGCCGCAGCGTATACCCTCACTGTCGAGGCCGACAGCCTATTCAGGATAGACTGGAGGAAGGAAAGAACCGAGTCCAGGGGGAAAGACCAGGCCCCCAACCTCACACCACTCTCGAACCATACGCCACTTCCCTGCGTAAGCCGCGGTAGTGGACGGAGCATGCGCGTTCCGGATGGCGTTAACCACAGAAGAGTTAAGACGCATCCCCACCAGATTCACCCTTTCAGCAGCCAAGCCATCAGGGGCTGCCCCAGAACAGGAGGCAGAACAGAGTTCCGCGTGCCTGAGAGAGGGCCCGCGGTGACCACGGAACAGGCCATGGCGGGGCCACCAAGAGCTGAATCAGGGCCGGGAACCACACAGCCGTGCCCCGGCCCGGCGCGACCAGGATCAAAGTCCCATGCTCGTGACGTACCCGCCCCAACAGCTGAGCTATCGGGTGTATGGGGGGGGAACGAGTACAGAATCCCCGGCGGCCACGGACCGAATCGGCCGCCGCCCGGTGGAGACGGGGGGAGCGTACTCCTCCCTGTCTGATGAGATACGACGCCAACGTCGTGCTGTCCGTCCTGATCAGAACATGGACTAGAAGCACTGCCTTCAATTCCAACACATTGATATGTAGTGCAGACCGGGCAGCATGGTCCTTGCCAGCTGCCCCCTACTATGTTGGTCCGACATGTCCCCCCCCATCCCGCGAGGGAGGCGTCGGTGAAGACTGTGACGTGTGACAGCCTGCCGCCCATGGGGACCCCGCTGGTGAGGGCCCCAGGCCCCCCCCAGAGGGCAAGGTCCCCCAGTACTGACATGGGAACCTTCAGCAGCTTCCACTTGACTCTCACAGGGTCTATTTTCACACTGAAAAACCCACCTCTGTATCCTCCTCATGAAGAGGAGGCCAAGAGGGACCACAGCTTGAGCAGATGCCATAATACCGCGCAGGCGTATCACGGTCAGCGCCGTAACCGTCCCGCCAGGACGGAACCTCCCGAGCGCGCCGAGAATATCCTCTCGCCGCCACTCTGAGAGGGATGCCCATATAGACCTTGAGCTTAGAAATAAGCCCAAGTAGACGGGGGCGGAGCTAGGCGATCATGGAGTAGACGTGTTTCACGGGAGCTCCCTTCTATCGTGCAAAATATACTTTTCTCCCCATTAGTCTTTATTTTATTTTTATTTGTTATTTGTCTGCTTGTTGAGTCGTCGAGTTTCAACTACTTTCGTCGACTTTTTTCAACTTTCTGCGATGTCGGTGGTGGACAGTGGCGGACTGGCCATCGGGACGTTCGGGACGAATCCCGATGGGCCGGAACCAAAGTGGGCTGGTCCAAAAAAAAAAAAAAAAAAATTTTACATTTTTTTTTTTACTTTTCTTTTTTTGGGCCAGTGTGTGGGCCAGTGTGTGGGCCACTAATGTGGGCCGGTGTGTGGGCCAGTGTGTGGGCCAGTGTGTGGGCCAGTGTGTGGGCCAGTGTGTGAGTCGGTGTGTGGGCCACTAATGTGGGCCAGTGTGTGGGCCGGTGTGTGGGCCAGTGTGTGGGCCAGTGTGTGGGCCAGTGTGTGGGCCACTAACGTGGGCCGGTGTGTGGGCCGGTGTGTGGGCCGGTGTAGTGTGTGGGCCGGTGTAGTGTGTGGGCCAGTGTGTGGGCCGTATGTGGGCCGGTGTGTGGGCCATTATGTGGGCCGGTGTGTGGGCCAGTGTGTGGGCCGGCAATAAAACAATAAACAAGTTGCATAAACTAAATCAGGGCTGGTCCAAAAAAAAATGTGGGCCAGTGTGTGGGCCGGTGTGTGGGCCAGTGTGTGGGCCAGTGTGTGGGCCGGTGTGTGGGCCAGTGTGTGGGCCAGTGTGTGGGCCAGTGTGTGGGCCACTAACGTGGGCCGGTGTGTGGGCCGGTGTGTGGGCCGGTGTAGTGTGTGGGCCGGTGTAGTGTGTGGGCCAGTGTGTGGGCCGTATGTGGGCCGGTGTGTGGGCCATTATGTGGGCCGGTGTGTGGGCCAGTGTGTGGGCCGGCAATAAAACAATAAACAAGTTGCATAAACTAAATCAGATTAAAAATTATCACAGTTCTGGTTTGCCTTAAGATGCAGTTTAAGATGGGTCTGTTGAACACACACCTCAAAACCGTACCTAAGGAAAATTGGCTCAATTGCAAGAAAAGTAATAGACAGTTATGATATTACATTCTGCATAATTCGTATGCAAAATATTGTGGTGCCCTGCTTTCTGTTGGATGAACTCATTAAATGGGGGAGGGGCAAGTCCATGCAGAACCTTGTACATGAAGCAAGTATATTTGAAAACTTGGAAATTCTCGAAACTTAGCATGTTATGTTTTTCTAAAACATTACAGTGATGAAATGAAATTGGTTTCCTATCAAATACTTTTATGGCTTTTTTGTAGAGTAATTCTATTGGTGTAAGAGTAGTGACATATGAAAGAGACCAGTTGATAAAACAGTACTCGATGTGTGATAAAATCATTGAATGCAGAAACATCCTTGCAGCATTAACTGGCACGCAGGGCCTGATCTGCCTGAAGTTTTCGATGTTAAACTTGACTGTGTTTGTCACTTTCTTCACATGACTTTTTGAAGGTCAATGTAGAGTCCAATGTGACCCCAAGATACTTGAATTAATGTACAATGTCCAGCTCCGCCTCTCCCAGAAACACATTAGAGTGAGTGACCTCTACTGGTGACTTTGTGAACATCATACACACTGTTTTCTTGGTGTTAAGTGAAAGACATGCTTTTGTTAGCCAGTCTTGAATGAGACATGAGACATCAGTGAATGAGATTCACGTTTCCTCCCAACTGCGAGTAGGCCTAGAAGCGCAGAAATGGAGAATGCAAAAAAAGAAAGGGTGGAGCAGAAAAAGGTAGAATTAAAAAACTAAAATTGCTAGTAAAAGACGCAGAACAATGTTCTAAAATTACAGACATGTTTAGTAGAGGAAGGGCTGGCGTTAGACTTAGAGTAGCTGCTGCTGCTAATGATGATGAAGTTCAAGTGGAAGGAACCAACAGTAACATGACAGGTGCGTGCAGTAGCCTAGTGCATATTCTACTGTTGGTATCTGCCGGTTCATGAGGGCTAGCTAGCCTATACTAGCTCTTGCAGTGATTTCAGTCATTCTATTACAAGACAATGTGCTTTCCGTATTCCTGATTCCTTACAGCACGTGGACGTAAATAGTCGTGACTCGTGACGTTTTTTCTCTGACTAAAAGTTTAGTTAGCAATGTTAGGACTAGTGCCCACCACAGCATCAGAAGCTAAAGTGCTAACCTAGAGAGCCAATCAGAACCTAGGACGGGCTGCAAATTAATCGGCTACTAATATTATAATAGTAAATACTCAAATAAAATACTATTATGTTCCCTTCCAAATTTTCATGTTGATATAATATTGGTAATCTAATTGATTGAATTGATTAGTTGCCATTTTGCATGCTTAAATAAGATGTACCTTAGAATTCCCAACTGTTAGCCATGTTCTCGATCTGTATATGATTAGTCTCATCTACATGTTTGTAAATAACCACAGCTAACTAGCTTAAGCTAACAACTAGGTCAACTACTACCCCGTAGTTAAACAAATGTGATTGCATATAACAGCTAACTGCTACAGCTAAGTTGGTAATTAGCCTATTCCATTCATGTTGAATGTATTTATGAAGGTTGTTGATGGTGGTTGGCGCTGATTAGCAGACATGATTCTGTCAGTCTGCCACAGGGCAGCTGTGTTTGCTGATGCTGCTCACGACCACCAGTAGCGTATGACTGTGTGAGTGTGAATGCTTGATGGTTTCTGTGAAGCGCTTTGTGGAACAATGCTGATACAGTTAAGAATGAGTAATTCGCTTTTGGTTTTTAAGAAAATGGTTTGTAAAGCTATTTTTGAAAACTACAAGGGTGAATAATACTGTTTTTTTTGCTATTTTCTTTTAGAATACTGTTTTGGCGTCTTAATTTTTTTAAATTTTTGTTAAGAATATAGGACAGGCATATATAAGCATTCAGTCTGTACCTTTTCAGTCACTGTAAAATCAAATATTGTTAAATGATGGTGTATATTGTATTGTGTGAGATGATGACTGAATAAACTACTACTACTACTACTACTACTACTACTACTACTACTACTACTACTACTACTACTACTACTACTACTACTACTACTACTTTGGGTGTTTTCAAAAGGCTGAAAAACGCTGTATGAATTCAAGCCATTATTATTGATTGCTGATGTTCTTCTTATGCAGTTGACTCTGAGGAAAGAGAGAGCGCCCAGTCCAGCACAACTGACCCTGAGGGGAGAGAGAGCGCCCAGTCCAGCACAGCTGACCCTGAGGGGAGAGAGAGAGCCCAGTCGAGACAGACAGACAGACACACAGAGAGAGAGACAGAGAGAGAGAGACACAGAGAGAGAGAGACAGAGAGAGACACACAGAGAGAGGGAGAGACACAGAGAGAGAGAGACACACACACAGAGAGACACATACACAGAGAGAGAGAGAGAGAGAGAGAGAGAGAGAGAGAGAGAGAGAGAGAGAGAGAGAGAGAGAGAGAGAGAGAGAGAGAGAGAGAGAGAGAGAGAGAGAGAGAGAGAGAGAAAACAGGCTCTTGGAATGGGTGTCTGGGAGGAAGTGGGGGGTCTTTCGATGTTGATTAAACGGCAAGCAACTAATGTCATGAGTGCCAAATTAAAGGACAATAAATCTAATCTAACTGAAATTGTGTAGCACAGACCTTTCTATTACGGATGCTCGATATTGGCTTTTTTATCGATACCGATATACCGATATTGTCCAACTCTTAATTTCCGATACCGATATCAACCGATACCGATATATGCAGGGTTTCCCGCCCCAAAAAATGGAATAATTTCAGGTAATTAACATTACATATCTCTTGTTTTGGAATTAACACAACATTATGCATACTTTTGACAATAAATAAAATCAGAATTTGTTCTTACTTGCTTGCCTGGGTAAATAAAGGTTATAGAAATGTAAAAAAAAAAAGAAAAAAATTTAAAACCGATACCGATATTTTCCGATATCACATTTTAATGCCGATATCGGCCGATAATATCGGTAGGCAGATAATATCGGACATCCCTACTTTCTATGGATCAAAACCTCAATATTATTATGGTGTAGTTAATACTTCATGTATCCTTAATCCCTAGGCTAATGAGGCACTAAGATGTTAGTAAAAAAAAAATATATGCCAATGACAAGAAGTAACGGTATATGTATGTGTGTGTCTGTGTGTGTGTGTGTGTGCACTGTGCATGAGTGCACATCTAGGGGCGGTGTGTAGATTTGGTCTCCCTGATTTTGACTCCTTAGCCACAGCCTTGGGTTGTTTAATAGTGGACAAGTGTTTCATAACGGCCGTTGTGTGGGCCGGTTTCGGGGCCGGTGCGTGGGCCGGTGCGTGGGCCGGTGTGTGGGCTGGTGCGTCTGAATGTCCCGGGCTGAATTTGTGTCCCAGTCCGCCACTGTCTCCGTCGAACATCAGTCGAGGCAACCGGCTTGTTCCTCGATGTTCCATGTTAGCTTGTCTTGCTATCCCGTTAGCACGCGGTCCGTTGCGACTTTCTAACGTTGGTTAAATATCACTAATTCTCTCCGAATTACTCCTGGGCCCATAACCTGTTAAGATAATGACTGCAGCTTATCTTTCCGTTGCATTCGGAGGAAAGGAATCGATGAGAGACGATGAACTCTTTAGCCTTTTTCGCTTGGTTTATTTCACATTGATCATAAACATTGTTGTAGTGTGCACCTGCTACTCCAAGGTGCAGCTATAGAGAGAGGAAGAGAGAGAGAGAGCTGAGCAGGTGGACACACCCCTTTTATAGGCTCAGCACTGTGAAACAGATGTGCGCCTCTACCTTTAGTTAGAGTGCCCCATAGTGTTACAACATTACTGCACTCATAATATATACAGAGAACACATTGATATATATATAATATATAGCACATAATAGCACAACTGAGGACATTTTACCTTTACTCTTAACAGTAGTAGATTTAAAATATAAAGTTCTCAAACCAGGGGCGTCGTTCTGGTATGGCAAGGTATGGCACTCGCCATACCTTGGCAAATAAAAATGTAAAAAAATAAAAAAAATAAAAAAATTATTACAATTTTTTATGTTGATTTAGAATTTGAATGTCAACATTATGAACGAAGCTTCGAACTATTCGGTACAGCCCTATCATGTTTTGATATGGTCAATTATCTCACTTTTACTAGGTGACTTTTACTGTGACTAACTGAAATATGCCAAAAAAAAGGAAAATGGACATAGGGAATTTTTTTTATCAAAGGGCAGCAGAGACAAGTGATACAGGGACACAGGTCAGGTCTGGCTTAGTGATTATAATAGTGCAGTTCAGCATTCAGTAACCCATACTTTTGTGAATGTGTTTTTGATTGACTACATTCTGTTGAACACACACCTCAAAACCGTACCTAAGGAAAATTGGCTCAATTGCAAGAAAAGTTATAGACAGTTATGATATTACATTCTGCATAATTCGTATGCAAAATATTGTGGTGCCCTGCTTTAGTCTGTTGACACATTTCTATACTAAAAATGCTTGTGTAGTCCTGTGTCATACCTAAATGTCATATAACTGAATTGTATAGAAACAACTCACCAAAAGTGACTATTGCACAACTGATTTGACAAAAAGAATCCCCCCTTCCCTCGTTGCCATACCTTGCCTTTTACTGAAACGACACCACTGTCTCAAACATGGAAATACTCAAGTACAAATACCGTAACATTTTACTTAGGTAAGTAAAACTACTTAGTTACTTTCCACCCCTGCAGCTGTATCAAGGTTGATCAAGTATCTGTACAAGCTGTACAAGCACAACCTCGCGTGTATGTGTGTGTCCGTGCACGCGTCTGGGTGGATGTGTGTGCTTTGTTTTAAGGGTTTCTCTTGTAGATTTTAGATTGTATTATAGCATTGCTCAGGTTTGATTGGTGTGTTTGTGTGTGTGTGTGTGTGGTGTGTGTGTGTGTGTGTGTGTGTGTGTGTGTGTGTGTGTGTGTGTGTAGGGGTGCTGGGGGGTGTACAATATATATACAATATGTGTTGTACTGTAAATGAGACTTATATGACCACATGAATTTCCCATTGTGGGATAACGTTTACTTTGACCTTGACCTTGACCATTGGTCAGACTGATAGGTGGACACACACTATCTCCAATAATAACAGGTGGCATACTCTGAATCCATATCAAAGAGATTTAAATACAGGTCCATATGCTCAGGTCCATTATGCTTGACTACACTGCTGGTGGAATGGTTCCTACTAGATGTGGCAAGTAGCGCCATCTAGTGGTACATCTAATTTGCTTCTATCGTGACTAATCATAACTGAACCACTGCATGATATTGAATGAACACCGTTCACGTAACAATTTGTATTCATAAGTCCAGCACTGTGAGACGTGAGATATTAAATTATTAAAATGAAGTGTATCAGTATTCAAATAATGTGAACATGTATCATGAAGAGGGTGCAGAATGACCCTGTTGCCAGATGTTGACAAGGCAAATGTTTTACATGGCTTAATAATAATAATAATAATAATAATAATAATAATAATAATAATAATAATAATAATAATAATAATAATAATAATAATAATAATAATAATAATAATAATAATAATAATAATAATAATAATAATAATAATAATAATAATAACTTTATTTGTATAGCACTTTTCATACAGAGGTTGCAGTTCAAAGTGCTTCACAACAGTAAAAAATACAGGCATTTTCAGATGACTCAGTTCAGTGAGGGTGAATATTGTGAGAGGAGAATTGGAAGAATGCGCCAATATGAGAATTAGAGACATAGATCATATTAATATAAGTCCACATAGCTAGGAAACAATGCTAAACACTGAAAAAGGCCATTTATAAGATAGTTCCCCTTTAAAATTATTCAGTTTAAAAATAGTCTAAAAATTATAAAATAGAACGGACATAAAAAATACAGGCATGAGCGAGCATAGCAAGGTATGGTATGGTAAATCACAGTGTTTCACATTAGGATCTAGCATCCTAATAGGCTCTCTATTCAGTAATACAAATAATCACAGTGTTTCACATTTGGAAAAATAGTCATCAGTAAGAAGTAAAAAGTGCGATAACCGACACATGAATTTGATAGGTAGTGTATAAGAGTAGGCAGGGTAAGAATAGTGCAGGTAAGTACAAGTTGTGTCAGGATATCCCTGATGTTTCCTCTTGCCACTAGGTGGTAGCAGATATCTATCAATGAAATGCCTGAGCAAAGAGATAGGTTTTAAGCTGTCTTTTAAAGATGTCTAGCGAGTTGGCTTCTCTCATGTTTTGGGGTAGTTTGTTCCATAGTTTTGGGGCATAGTTGATAAAGGCTGCATTACCGATCCTCTTTTTTTTTTTTTTTTTACTTTATTTTTTAGCGTTTATCGCTTTTCTGGTCAAGCATGACCGACAGTTGTAGGGTGAAACGGGAGAGAGAGCAGGGGGAGACATTCGGCAAATGACGGCGAGTCCGGGAATCGAACTCGGAGTCAACCAGATCCGTGACGCAGCACGGAGTCCCGCGACGCAGCGCGGTAACATGGTGTGCTACTGGAGCACCCCTCCGATCCTCTTTTGACTGCTTCTGGGAGCCTCTAGTAGTCCAGCAGCTGATGATCGCAGTGTTCTTGCTGGTGTGTAATTTATTAGAGTGTTGGCGATGTAGCTAGGTCCCTGTCCATTTAGAGCTTTGTATGTAAGGAGAAGGACCTTAAAGTCAATTCTAAATGTTACAGGAAGCCAGTGTAAAGCAGCTAAGACTGGACTAATGTGCTCTCTCCTTTTGGTTCTAGTTAGCAGTCGGGCTGCAGAGTTTTGGATTAGCTGAAGCCTCTCTGTGGTTTTCTTAGGGAGACCTGTGAAAAGTGCATTACAGTAGTCTAACCGGCTAGATATGAATGCATGAATTGGTGTGGTTCCTGTTGCCTGGAAAACAGCCCATGTGACCCCCTTGCATAAAGGGGGGGATAAAAGTGACCTAAATAATTACAGACCAATCTCCAAGTTATCCTGTCTAGCAAAAATCCTGGAGTCATTGGTAAACAACCAACTTAAAACATTCATCACAAAACACTCTATATTAAACCCACACCAATCTGGTTTTAGAGAAAAACACAGTACAATCTCGGCGGCTACTGTAGTTATAAATGACATTGTATCAGCCCTTGACAAAGGAAAGCATTGTGCTGCCCTGTTTGTAGATTTGTCTAAGGCGTTTGATACTGTTGACCACCTTCTCCTCTTACAAAGAGTGCAGAGTGTTGGCTTTGATACAGGTGCTTGCAGTTGGTTTCAAAACTATTTAACAGAAAGATTTCAGTGTGTGAAAATGGGAAATGCCCAATCAGAGCTTCTACCCATCACAAAAGGTGTTCCACAGGGATCAATCCTCGGCCCGGTCTTATTTACCATTTATATTAATAATATTGTCTCATCTTTGAGCAGCTGTCAAAGCCACCTTTACGCGGATGACACAGTTCTCTATTGTACTGCTGATTCTGTGCAACTGGCCACTAAATATTTACAACTCTCCTTTGACGCCCTGCAAGATGCACTTATTAGTCTAAAATTGGTGCTTAATGCCAGTAAAACTAAATTCATGTTGTTTTCCAAAGCCAAAAATATTGTTTATAGTGACTTGCATATATCGACTCTGAACAGTTCTGATATCGAGAGAGTTTCAGAATACAAATACCTTGGTATTTGGATTGATGAAGGACTTACATTTAAATATCATGTGGGCGTTCTCGCCAGTAAATTACGGAAAAAGATTGGCTTTTTGTATAGAAATAGAGCCAACTTCCCTATGATTAGTAGAAAGAGAGTTGTTGAAGCAGTGTTCCTATCTGTTTTGGATTACGGAGATGTGATTTATAGACATGCAGCGGCTTCCACTCTTAAGCCCTTAGACTCTGTTTATCATTCAGCCATTAGATTTATCACCGGTGATAGTTATGGTACTCACCATTGTATCCTATATAATAAGGTCGGGTGGGCCTCTCTGGCAGAGAGACGTAAGTTGCATTGCAATCTTTTTATCTATAAAGCCATAATTAGAGATTCTCCAAATTATATTAGTTCTTTATTGGAATGGACCACTGGACCCTGTCGTACACGATCCAGTTATATTATCGTACTTGGCCATCGCGTCCCGCTCTTAAGCCTATCGAGATATACCTCATCTCATGTACCTATTGTACTCCATCAACGAAAAAAACAAGTACACCCACACCTGCCGGGTCCCGCCCCTATGGAGGTGTAGCCTATAAGACAGTAGGCATGGTCACCAAACACTCTTCCTCTATTTTCGTTTCCATCATAACGATCGCAGTGCACCTTATGTAAACTAGTTGTTATGAAAAGATTATGAGAAATTGCGTAATGTTGAAAGTTACCGGAGGTTTGCTTACCCCTGGAATCTTCGGGGCATGTTTCAGTGACACGTCGGGCCTATGTTGATGTTTCCTTGTCTGATGGCAGCAGACCAAGGATCAGCGTGCAAGGTTTGGCTATCGGGCCAGCTTGTACACAGGTAGGCCCGGTGTCATCAGAGGCATTGATGTTAGTGTTAGTAATGCTGGTTTGTTTTGTTACACAACCATGTTGTGTGTCGGCGCCAGGGGCGGGATGGTTTGGTGAACGGTTCACTGCAGTGGACGGGTTCCAAACGATCCTGGAAGCGTGCTGCTAAACAGCTAATGCTAATGCTACATGCTAATGCTAATGCTATATGCTAACACTACTGCTACGCTGTTCTAATGTCTCCGCCGTGGGATTTTGCTGCTTTTCCCTCCTCTTGCCCGGTTCATCAATGAAGGTCAGTCGGTAGCTAATGTGGGGGTTTTGCTGAGTCCTATTTTACCCTTTTTACGGGTAAATGGGTTGTCAACAGGGTGTGCCATGACTAGGTAGGCCTAGCCAGGTAGCGTTAAACCTGTGCCCCGGCGGGGCTTTGAACGGGGTTTCCACCCGGAAGCCGATGCTTGAGGCTCGGCGGGTGGCAGTAGATCTATACTACTGCAGGACGGGACTTAGCGGCGGCCCGTGTTGTGGCTCAGCTGACTGTTTTCTGTCCATAGTAGCGTTGAACGCTATGCTATAGTAGTGTAGTGGGCTACTGTTTTGTTCTGTCTCTCCGCTACGAGAATGTCTGTCTATGCTACAGCTTTCTCTCCTCTCAACCATTCCTGCTGACGGTCAATCGGTGTCTATTGGGGGAGTAGTGCGGGGGGGGCTTTGTTTACCTCTTGGGTAAATGGGCTAAGCTAGGGCTGGTGTGCTGTTGTGAATATTATGAATGAATGCGGGACTGGTTCTCTCTGGTCCGCCTCCCCTTAACGTTGTGTACATGGGCTTGCTCATTCTACAGTATTTGTGGTGTTAGTTCTTTTATTCATTTAACCCCTTCATGGTGCACACCACAGTGGAGGTTGCTGTTTGCAACCACCAATGGTGCTCCGTGTTAACATCAGTCCTTTGCTTTTGACATATTGAAACAGTGCCCCGCCCGGCCGACGCCATGAGGTGGGTCGGCCTGGTGAGTGGCTGGTGGGCTGCTAAAGCCTGTACCGCCATGGTATGGAATTGGCAGCGATTAGTAACTGTGTTCGAATGGCTGTTTTTTCTATAAAAAAATTGTGTCTGGTGGCGGGGCCTTGAGGGCCAGCCGACGTCGACACATCGGAGGTTGTTGACGTTATTAGCTTTGACCTAGCCTCAAGCTATAACCGCCAGAGTGTTTGGTGACCATGCCTACTGTCTTATAGGCTACGCCTCCATAGGGGCGGGACCCGGCAGGTGTGGGTGTACTTGTTTTTTTTGTTGATGGAGTACAATAGGTACATGAGATGAGGTATATCTCGATAGGCTTAAGAGCGGGACGCTTAGCCAGTACTCATATAACTAGGTTATATACATAACCTTACGTTTTTGGCGTACACTTAGAGTGCCTAGAGTTTGTACTGAACTTGGTAGATCTGCTTTTGGCTTTTTTGCCCCTACATCATGGAATACCCTGCAGGAAACACTGAAACTAGACACTCTAGTGTCTATGGGTCGGTTTAGAACCTTAATGACCAATCAGGTCACCACAATATGTAATTGTTTTTAAATTATTACCTCTGTTTTCATTTTTAGCTATTTTATTCTTTTTAAAAGATTTTTTATTTTTTTTTTATGTATTTTAAAATGTGCTCTCAATTATTCTGATTGTCTGATGTCTTTATATTTATGAACACACTGTGACACTTGTGTATGTAACATCTTGACGGCACTGTAAATGAGTTTAATTACTCAGTGTATTATCGAGTATAAATAAAGATTGAATGAATGAATTAGCTTCTTAGGATCGTTCTGATTAATAAATGGTCGTACTTTTGCTATATTTCTGAGATGGAAGAACGATGTTTTCGTCACTTTGCTAATATGAGAATTGAAGTTCAGTTCTGAATCTATGATAACCCCGAGACTAGTGACCTCAGATTTGATCCAAGGGGTTAGTCCCCCCAGGTTCTTTATTAATGTTTCTTTTTTAGTTTTGGAGCCGATAATTAGAATTTCAGTTTTGTTCTCGTTTAGTTTCAGGAAGTTCTTACTCATCCATTTATTTATTGCCAGTAAGCAGTCTGTAATGGAGCTAATCGCTGTATCATTTGGTTCAGCAGATATGTACAGTTGTGTATCATCCGCATAGCTATGGAAATCTACATTATGTTCTCTGATGATATCACCCAGCGGTAACATGTAAAGGGAGAAGAGTAAAGGACCTAAGCAACTCCCTTGTGCCAGTGGTGCCAGGAGAACTGCCTCTCCCTGAACGTCAGCAAAACAAAAGAGATGATTGTGGACTTCAGGAGGTCGGGGGTCAAGGACTACAGCCCCCTCAGCATCGACGGGGCACCAGTTGAGAGAGTGAACAGTTTCAAGTACCTCGGAGCCCACATATCCGAGGACTTGACATGGACCACACACATTGACAGTGTTGTGAAGAAGGCACGACAACGCCTCTACTTCCTCAGGCGCCTAAGGAAGTTCCAAGTCAGTCAGAAGATCCTTAGGAACTTCTACTCATGTACAATAGAGAGCATCCTGACCGGCAACATCACCTCCTGGTTTGGGAATAGCACTGCACAAGACCGTAGCAGACTACAAAGAGTGACACGTTCAGCCGAACGCACAATTAGAGGGGGGCTTCCCACCCTCCAGAACATTTACAACAAGCGGTGCAAGGGGAAGGCTAAGAGAATTATTAAGGACTCGAGCCACCCGAACAACTGCCTCTTTGAACTGCTGCCGTCAGGCAAGCGATACCGGAGTCTTATGGCGAGCACAGAAAGACTCAGAAGGAGCTTCTATCCCCAGGCCATCAGGCTGCTAAACGAACAATAATCGCTAAACGAACAATAATCACTATGCAACAACCATCAAATGCACACAGCACACACACCCACACGCACACACACACTCACTCAAACAAACAACACACTGCAGCACCCACTCTCCACACTTTAGATCACACAAACACACTTACACTTTATATTTATTGATAAAGGATTTGCACTACAACTCGTACACCTACTGTGAATTGTACCTAAACTGCACCTCGTCCATTTATGCCTTGCACTATATAGTATTGTATATTAGTACACTGCACAGTATTGTATATTGTATGGTAACTACGTCTACGAACATTGTACATATGTCTAAACTGAACACTGTGACCTCTTTTTTTTTCTTCTAATTTTTACTATGTTTTTATTTCATACTTATCTTGTCATGCACAGTCTCTGGAGCGCAACAGTAAGAAGCATTTTGTACAAAAGTATTCTGTACTTCTGTATGACAACTATTAAAGAAACTTGAAAACTTGAACTCCATAGTTGTTGTCGTATATATCAGACATGTGATCTCCTAGTTTAACATAGAATGTCCTCCCTCTGATGTATGTTTTAAACCAGCCTAGCACATGTTCTGAGAAACCGACATGGTTTTCAAGACGATCGATTAGAATATCGTGATCGATTGTATCAAATGCTGCACTGAGATCTAGCAGGATAAGGATGGAGATCTTATTCTCGTCAGAGTTTAGTCTGAGGTCACTGATTATTTTGGTGAGGGCAGTTTCAGTGCTATGATATTTTCTGAATCCCGACTGAAATTCTTCTAAGATGTTGTTTTCTTCAAGAAAGGAATTTATTTGAACTGAAACTATCTTTTCAAGTACTTGGTTGGATATTGGACGATAATTTGCCATTTCATTACTATCCAAGTTAGGTTTTTTTAGTAATGGCTTTACAACTGCTGTTTTAAAGGCATCTGGGAAAATACCAGTCCTAAGGGAAGTGTTTATGATATCTAGCACAGGGCTTGAAACACTATTAAACACCCGTTTGAAGAAAGCTGTAGGTATACGGTCAATGGGTCTCATTCCCGAAAATGTTTCAAAGATATATTCTGGAAGACTTATCTTGGAACCACTGAGACATAATCAATGACAAGTTCACTCTGAGTCCTGAACGTGCTGGTAATATGTCTTAAGTGGCTGAAAAGGTCGCACAAATTATATGATCTGATATCTGCTTGGAGAATGGCATTCTGTCTTAAACTCGAAAGCGCGTTCCCGTTCAGGTCATTTGCATACAAAACAACGCCTCCATAGCTCCTTATAAGGCAACTAGTGACGCAGCTGTGTGCAAATGGAATGACGGAAGTGCTTTGCGAGTCTTGCGAGCCTCGTGATTACGAAACCTAGCATCAGTCAGTGCCAATCAGAGAGCGTCTCCGAGAAATGCGGCTAGGTTTCGTAATCACGCTTGCACGCCATCAAAACTAGATTAGATTAATGTATTGGCATCATATACAGCTCGCGGTACACCTGCCCAGTGGCGGACTGGCCATCGGGACGTTCGGGACGAATCCCGATGGGCCGGAACCAAAGTGGACTGGTCAAAAAAAAAAAAAAAAAAAATATATATACTTTTTTTTTAACTTTTTTTTTTTTTAACTTTTTTTTTTGGCCAGTGTGTGGGCCAGTGTGTGGGCCACTAATGTGGGCCGGTGTGTGGGCCAGTGTGTGGGCCAGTGTGTGAGTCGGTGTGTGGGCCACTAATGTGGGCCAGTGTGTGGGCCAGTGTGTGGGCCAGTATGTGGGCCAGTCTGTGGGCCGGTGTGTGGGCCAGTGTGTGAGTCGGTGTGTGGGCCACTGATGTGGGCCAGTGTGTGGGCCAGTGTGTGGGCCACTAATGTGGGCCAGTGTGTGTGCCGGTGTGTGGGCCAGTATGTGGGCCAGTCTGTGGGCCAGTCTGTGGGCCAGTATGTGGGCCGGTGTGTGGGCCGGTGTGTGGGCCAGTATGTGGGCCAGTCTGTGGGCCAGTCTGTGGGCCAGTATGTGGGCCGGTGTGTGGGCCGGTGTGTGGGCCAGTATGTGGGCCAGTCTGTGGGCCGGTGTGTGGGCCAGTGTGTGAGTCGGTGTGTGGGCCACTAATGTGGGCCAGTGTGTGGGCCAGTGTGTGGGCCAGTATGTGGGCCGGTGTGTGGGCCGGTGTGTGGGCCAGTATGTGGGCCAGTCTGTGGGCCAGTATGTGGGCCGGTGTGTGGGCCGGTGTGTGGGCCAGTATGTGGGCCAGTCTGTGGGCCGGTGTGTGGGCCGGTGTGTGAGTCGGTGTGTGGGCCACTAATGTGGGCCAGTGTGTGGGCCAGTGTGTGGGCCAGTATGTGGGCCGGTGTGTGGGCCGGTGTGTGGGCCAGTATGTGGGCCAGTCTGTGGGCCAGTCTGTGGGCCAGTATGTGGGCCGGTGTGTGGGCCGGTGTGTGGGCCAGTATGTGGGCCAGTCTGTGGGCCAGTCTGTGGGCCAGTATGTGGGCCGGTGTGTGGGCCGGTGTGTGGGCCAGTATGTGGGCCAGTCTGTGGGCCGGTGTGTGGGCCAGTGTGTGAGTCGGTGTGTGGGCCACTAATGTGGGCCAGTGTGTGGGCCAGTGTGTGGGCCAGTATGTGGGCCGGTGTGTGGGCCGGTGTGTGGGCCAGTATGTGGGCCAGTCTGTGGGCCAGTATGTGGGCCGGTGTGTGGGCCGGTGTGTGGGCCAGTATGTGGGCCAGTCTGTGGGCCGGTGTGTGGGCCGGTGTGTGAGTCGGTGTGTGGGCCACTAATGTGGGCCAGTGTGTGGGCCAGTGTGTGGGCCAGTATGTGGGCCGGTGTGTGGGCCGGTGTGTGGGCCAGTGTGTGGGCCAGTATCTGGGCCGGTGTGTGGGCCGGTGTGTGGGCCAGTGTGTGGGCCGGTGTGTGGGCCAGTGTGTGGGCCAGTGTGTGGGCCGGTGTAGTGTGTGGGCCGGTGTAGTGTGTGGGCCAGTGTGTGGGCCGTATGTGGGCCGGTGTGTGGGCCATTATGTGGGCCGGTGTGTGGGCCAGTGTGTGGACCGGCAATAAAACAATAAACAAGTTGCATAAACTAAATCAGATAAAAAATGATCACAGTTCTGGTTTGCCTTAAGATGCAGTTTAAGATGGGTCTTGAACATGGAGTATGTAGGGCACTCTCTAATCACAACTGGTAGGCTATTCCAGTAGTTACCACTTTTAACAGAGAACACAGTTTTTGCAATGGTAGTATACCAAAAAGGCACCTTACAGTCCCCTCTACTGATGGCCCTGGTGGTAATGCCAGTGTCTGCTTTCTGTTGGATGAACTCATTCAATGGGGGAGGGGCAAGTCCATGCAGAACCGTGTACATGAAGCAAGTATATTTGAAAACTTGGAAATTCTCGAAACTTAGCATGTTATGTTTTTCTAAAACATTACAGTGATGAAATGAAATTGGTTTCCTATCAAATACTTTTATGGCTTTTTTGTAGAGTAATTCTATTGGTGTAAGAGTAGTGACATATGAAAGAGACCAGTTGATAAAACAGTACTCGATGTGTGATAAAATCATTGAATGCAGAAACATCCTTGCAGCATTAACTGGCAGGCAGGGCCTGATCTGCCTGAAGTTTTCGATGTTAAACTTGACTGTGTTTGTCACTTTCTTCACATTACTTTTTGAAGGTCAATGTAGAGTCCAATGTGACCCCAAGATACTTGAATTAATGTACAATGTCCAGCTCCGCCTCTCCCAGAAACACATTAGAGTGAGTGACCTCTACTGGTGACTTTGTGAACATCATACACACTGTTTTCTTGGTGTTAAGTGAAAGACATGCTTTCGTTAGCCAGTCTTGAATGAGACATGAGACATCAGTGAACGAGATTCACGTTTCCTCCCAACCGCGAGTAGGCCTAGAAGCGCAGAAATGGAGAATGCAAAAAAAGAAAGGGTGGAGCTGAAAAAGCTAGAATTGCTAGTAAAAGACGCAGAACAATGTTCTAAAATTACAGACATGTTTAGTAGAGGAAGGGCTGGCGTTAGAGTAGCTGCTGCTGCTAATGATGATGAAGTTCAAGTGGAAGGAACCAACAGTAACATGACAAGTGCGTGCAGTAGCCTAGTGCATATTCTACTGTTGGTGTGTGCCGGTTCATGAGGGCTAGCTAGCCTATACTAGTTCTTGCAGTGATTTCAGTCATTCTATTACAAGACAATGTGCTTTCCGTATTCCTGATTCCTTACAGCACGTGGACGTAAATAGTCGTGACTCGTGACGTTTTTTCTCTGACTAAAAGTTTAGTTAGCAATGTTAGGACTAGTGCCCACCACAGCATCAGAAGCTAAAGTGCTAACCTAGAGAGCCAATC